>NC_063066.1:9369881-9969881 GCF_018812025.1 Megalobrama amblycephala | reverse complement strand
CACTTTACCAAACCAGGTATTTCACTAATTAATTTTTAATAATCCTCCAGAATGTTTTAAAATGTTATTTTCACTTTGATGATGAGGGTTATAATGTGTACATACAGCTCAAAAAAAAAGGGTGTCATGTGACAAAAGGAATCAGAGCCAACCCTAATAGACACTGTTCTGCACATGAGAGAAAAAAAAGAAAGAAAACAAAGAAACAAAAAAAAAAAAACAGATGCTGACTTTGATTGTTTTTGTGTTCAACAGGGCATCAGTTAGTGTGATCTCCTTAAACACAGCTGCTCGTGTCGCTAACCCTGCTGGCCTGAACAGGCAGATCTTGACTGAGAGGTCACAAGCACCAAACACTTCCCATTCACTACTACACTTTCCAAAACATTTGTTTCACATCAGTATAAGCAAATTAGGTTCTGAAACACTTCAAGTATAAGCTGTTTTTAATAGACTTACTGACTATACCTCAACTGGATATATATATATATTTTTCAAAATTCAGTATGATGTTACTTTCAAAACCATTTCAGAAAGACTTTACATAGGAAAAGGGTGCATATATTACTTTTTAGTTTATTTTTTGTAAAATGATAATTGTTTACTGGGGCTTTCATATGTTTTTTTGGTACAGACTAATTTATATTCAAAACAGGTGGTCTATGACAACACATGACTTTGCTATCTCCAAGCCACAAATATTTTAAGGTTCACATCTCAACCAAATTTCCTAACCAAATTCAGTTTGCAACTAAGAACTATAAACATCTTGGTTTCATTTCCTGTAGTCACAAACACTCACTCCTCATATGACTAATATAACTTATCTGAGGACTACAGACATGCAGCCTGTTATTTAAAACTCAAGAAGAAATCATGTTTGATTTGAGAAAATTTTATTTTAGCGGGTGGGTTTTTTAAGTAAAAAAGAACAAACTGGTTTATCTTTAAAGGACCGCTTGTTAATGCTCATGTGCTTGGCTTGTACACATAATCCTCTTTCCTAATGTCTTAGACTTTTTCTTATCTCCTCACAGTGTAAGACAGAGAAAAGACACAAACACTGTTTTAGATACCCGAAACTAGAAAACTGTCTCTTGAGTTTCTCTCAAAATAATACTCACTACTCACTTTTTAAAACTCAGGTTCAAACTAGACTACTAGGCTTACTGTATATTGTACCACTATTTTCATTAGGGTTTTCAAATTAAACAGCAATTTAAATAGCCATAAATTTCTATTTAAACACCAGGGATCTATCTTTAGAGAGAGCAAATCCTCTTCCATCACCTGTTTGTTTCTCATAATACTTTGGAATAAGCACGTAATGCTCTTTGCTAGTCTGATCTTTGCTAGTCTTAATGGCTCACACTGAATTAGCAGCCAATGCAGTGAAAAATTAATGTGATTAAAATTAAGCTCGAGCTTTGCTTGTGCTAGGATTGGGGAGTTTTAGTGTGCGGTTTGGGTCATGATCCATCTAAATAATGCAAGTTTGCCAAGAAAAACTCTGGAAACAGTTCTTTGCCCGTGTTCGGTGTTAACAAAGGCCAGTTTTCCCTCAGGTGAACTTTCCCTCAAGAAACAGTTTCAGTGATTTTAGAAAAGCTGGACGCTAAGAGCATGTCTTAGATGGCTTAGCCTCAGTTAGAGATGGACAGTAATCCATTGTGTGTTTTGTAAACATGACCCAGGGGGTAATTGGATGGAATGTAACTTCAGAAAAGAACACAGAAAACCGACAGGTCCAACTACATGACCCTCAGTTATATATGTCCATGATCAAATATCTAATGTATTTTGAATCACAGACAGATATTAATATAGGTGTACACTAAAAACATGACTTCTTCATAAGTTTTTAATTAGTCTTTTTTATTTTAAAATATAAAAAAATTCTTCAAACAAGATCATTTTACTTGAGAAGCAACATAAGATATTAAAACTTGTTTTCAGACAATGTATCTTTAATACAAGCATACTTAGTTTTACTGTATTGGCAGATTTATTCACTTAAGTATAAGCAAGTAAAAAAGTGAAAAAAAATCTGCTGGTGCAGCAAGACTTTTTGTTGGTAGTCAGTGAAAACAAGTCTTTAAGTTTTATGTAAAGTAAGTTTATTTAGCTTTAATAGTTTTTTTGATATTTTAACAGGAAAAATCAGATAAAAGTACTCATTAAGAATTTTTTTTTTTGCCTCGTGAATGGGGCCTATACGCACTGACATAGGGGATGCAAAATATTCACAGTGAAGTTAACATGATTTCAAAATGACCCGGTTTACTTTCTTGCACATTCAAATGCACTTTCCACAGTTGTCTTACTATAAACTGTTCATCAGCGCACGTTATTTCAAAGTGAAAAAAAGTTTGTTTTTGTATTTGCTGTGGAAAAATGTCTTCTCTTTCTTGCAAATGAAACTCAAGAGGAACAGCAGCACATTTGTTTGTGTAATATAACATATATGTATGCATAAATGTGTGCTTGTTAGTGCTGTCAATATGTATCGATGATCAATATCGATATCATTGTTCGATATGTATCTGTCATGATCATGAGTTGGAGTGCCCTGTTTAGCCACCAGAGGGCACTCCAACATGGACTATTGTTCACCTTAGACTACATTACCAATAATTCACCTCCTGGACTCATTACCTCTTCATTGCACCCAGCTGTCTTGTGTTATGTTCATTAGTGTCTGTCTGTTTATACTTGGGTTGCCTTTGCTTTTGTTATCGTGGTTTCATTTCATGTCACCGGCTTTTGTTTCTGTTTCATTGTTTATTATGGACTGTAATCTGGATTTTGACCCTTGCCTGTCTGACTACGAGCTTGGATTACTCCATAAAGATTGCACTTGGATCTCACCTTTTGTCTCTGTGCCAATCCGTGACAGTATCGATACTCGAATATCTGAACCAATTCCAGTACTCATTTTCTGCAGTATCAATACACTGTGCATTCTTGCTCTTTCTTTTCTTAGACAGTTTGACACACACCCGCCTCCTCTCTTCGCTCGTCTCATTCACTCTGGCTAAATAGTGTTGTTACAGGGCACGAATTTTGGCATGTGGTTGCGGGTACTGTGCATAATTTTACTCATTCCTGCAGGTTTTGCAGTCACACCAAATGTATATAAGTGTATAATGTATGTAAGTGGTGCGCACATAAAGCCGCCTCTCAAACAGCTTGCGAGTACCAAACTGAGTTCTTTTTCTTAGCTTATTGCAATTAAATGGTCAAATCCACACAAGGTCAAAATGCACGTCCTGGCGAGTATTCAGGTAAACAGTTGACAGTTGAGAAAGGAATCGCATGTTGTGTAACAGTATATTGGATCTGTACATAAACTCTTAAAGTGACAGCAGCCTAATATTCCTGCTGCTGTCTGTTGTGTTAATCAAAGAACAAAAGAGCTTTTGACTGAATAACTTTTGTAACTTTAATTGTAAGCATTAATCTGTATTTAATTTTTACAATGAAGTATAACAAGTGTTATTTTGCATTTTATTACTTTAATTTCTGTAGTATTTCTTACACAAATACCACTGTTAGACCCACCTGAAAAACTTAAAAGCCATGTTTATGTAATTTGTCTCTTTATTATATGTGTGTGTATTTTGAACAACAGTGTATGGGCGGTGTCCGATTCTGGATCGTAGTGGTGGGCCGCCTGGACCATGCCAGGGTTCATTTTTTTTGTCCCAGTCCAGCCCTGTGCTCATCCCTACATCAAAGGCAAGATATAAATAAAATTTCTCCTCATAATCTTTAATCAAATTGCAATCCTCTGAAGTGACTTTTCTTTTTCTGCTGACATCATGTACTAGGCTATTTGATAATGCTATCCCTAAACGAACAGCCATTTAGAAGACGTTGTACAAACTCAATGCATTCAATGGCTCCATTCTGGTACATAACACTTTTCACCATCCAATCAATTTGCAATTAATAAAATCATTACATTATGAAACTACAGCTACAATTTTAATGTAAATCAGAACCATAAAGCCACAACAAGAGCAGAGGTGGAAAAGTTCAGGTTTACATATTCATGGGGATAAAAATAGAGATTATTAACATCAGTGCTTCACAACGGAGGTGCTGTTGGCACTCTAACTGCTGGTACCTCTGAATGCTCCTATATGTTCAATAACATGTACCCTCATATGACCTTGTGTGGTCTATTGCCACAACACTGAACAGACAACATTACGGATGAAGGGTGCGGTAGAAACTTCTTGGGACCGCTTTACTTCCTTCATAGCTACTTAATAGTGGAAAAACAGTGACTTTTTATAGCCCACTCACAACAAATAGAGTTTTGGGGGTGGAGTGCTCTATTTGTGTGTGTGAGAGGTTTTCAGACTGTTTTTTGCTGAGTAGTGAGGGATGGTGTTAGTCAAGCAGCTGGAAACAGAAAGAGCAGAGAAAAAGAGGGCAGGAGGAGGAGAAGAACAAAACAAGAGACGCAGAGAAAGGGGGATGATCGTATCCATATGGTGGAGCTTGTGTTCTTCACTTCCTGCAGAGAGGGAGACGAAGAGAAAGAGAGCTGGGAAGCCAACAAGGAGTGAGAGAAAAACAACTGGAAGCGTAGCACAGTAACCTAGATCATCTGAAGCTGTGAGCATATGACCGGGAGAGAACTGTAGAGACCGATTCAAAGCATGTGACCTTGATTCAGTTACAATATGACTGTGAATGGGACGGGATGTTTTTCTTAAGATCACTGGGAGGGATAGAAAGTCAGAATGAGAGAGACTGAAAGTTCCTAAAGCGCTTTGTTCAGGTTCATGCACCACCGATGACATGAGGTCACTTAGAGGAATTCAGGTCAGTGTTTTCATTTTTTTCTGCTCTTTCTTCCTCCCCTGCCATCTGGAGCTGTGAAGCACTTCCTTCCATTTGCAGAGGGTCCGATTTTACGTCTATGTGACGACCCTCATGTGGTTTTCCCTTCACAATCATTTTTACGTATGGAGTCCAGGTCTGGTTCTTACCCTAAAGCTTGTTGGCCAACCTCTGGGTGTAGTTAACTGTCCTCTATGGGAGTTTGCAGACATCAGCTGAAGTTCTTTAGAGGGGTGTTGCCTTGCCCTTATAAGGCGAAACCAACCGAGTGGAAAAGTATTTGAATTTGTGGTGGTACTACCCCACTGACTTTTTTTTTTTATGTCTACATGATCTGGAGCTGGTGCTTTTCTTCACTTTTGGTTCCTCTTCTTGGAAGCATTTGCACAGACGATGTTCGCTGCCAGACAATAGGGAGCTTTTGTCAGCGGGTGGGCAGCATGTGTATGGGCGCTCTGTCATGAGCTCTCACAAGTGGAGTCAGAACAACTCACAAGAGGAGGAGGCCAGTCCTGGATCTGCCCTCTGGCCAAATACGCATCCTGCTCATGGGAGGGCAAATGTATTAGACAGTGTAAACAAGAAGGCTTTTTGAGGCTGTAACACTGCTGGATCTGACTTTGCATGCTCAGTTTCTGACAGAGAGGGGATGACAGTGTGGACCTCTGGTTTTAGCATCACTGGCGATCAACAGCAACAGCATGAGATCTTCCATCTAACTTGTATTCAACCGCTCAGATTCACACCTGTTTTTTGGAAGTTAGACTCTGCTAGGACACTTTTGAAAGCACCATGACAGCAGCGGCATGGTACCATCGGGACATCAGCCGCGTGCAAGCCGAAGAGCTGCTGGCCCATGCTGGGAGAGATGGCAGCTTCTTGGTGAGGGACAGCGAATCTGTGCCTGGAGCCTATGCCTTGTGTCTTCTGTAAGTACAACACCTTAATGCTGGAATACACTACACAACTTTTGCCTAGATTTGCAGTCTGACGAGTCGACACTAGTTGCCAAAAGTCAGAGCCAGTTTGTAGATTTTGGGCCATCGGAGTTGACAGAAAATCATATAGTGTATGATAGGCACAATGTAAAAAAGAATTGTTGGTTTCACTTAAAAAAGTAAGTTGCCAGGTTGCCTTAAAATTTTGAGTTCACTGGAATTAAAAATTTGAGTTAATACAATGAAGGCGATTGATTTAATCAACAGAAACTCAAAATATTGTTATCTGAACCACATTAATTATAGAAGTTGATTTGACAAAAGAAAATGTTGTGATAACAAATCAAAATAAATGTAAAATTCATTTATCAAAATAAGTGAAAATAATTTTTTACAGTGCACAGACTTCAGTTTTCTTTATCTTCAGACTATGATTCAACCCAGTCGGACGATATTTTGAGCTGATTTTAAAGCACATATTGTTTTTATTAGTCACACGTTTCCTAGCAATTTGATGACTTTACCCAGAATGAGTTTGGCACCACACCCAATTGTCTATCCACAGCACTTCCGGGTGATGCACACTGGCATTATCACATAAATCGCAAGAGTTACCAGGTATTTTCAAGAAGTCAATGAGCTATTGTAGTCCTTTTCTATAGTCTGTGCTTGTGAGATGGCTTTTACAGCCATGCGTCTGCCTTCCCCATCAGGTTTCAGCAGATCTTTGGCAGGACTGTGACTAGGGCTACCTTTCAGATAGTTTAGTGCTGTCTATCTCAGTGCATATGAACTCCAGGAGACGAGACTCAGTCTACAGCAGCCCCTTTAGCCCCACTTGGTCAGCTTTGTTCAGGCCTCAGTTTTCCTCCTGTCTTTGGCCCCTGTAGGAGGGAACAGGCTCCAGTGACCGCACTGCTCTTTCTCCATTGCGGCCCACAGCCAGACACATTCCTGAAGGCTGAGCCCTCCAGCTTCAACTGCTCTCCCTACTTTCTTTCTTTCATTCTCTCTCATTTATTCTCCTTTTTGCTTATTGTCTGGCTCTGGCTGATTTTTTCCCCTTGCTCTCAACCTCATCTCTTCTCCCTGAAAACATTTTCACATGCAAAACATCTACTCACACAGACACATCTCACTTCCTCTCTGTGCTTTCTTCTCTTGTTTTAGATTACCTGGAAACAATGAGCTTTCTAATTGTGTTTTCATTGGGCTCAGGATATGTGTGTCTGGTTATGTGGCCAAATGCGAATGAGCACAAATTCTGGTTTATCTAACCTCTGATGAGCACAGAAATATAATCTTGTATGTTATAACACATACTGATGACCACATTAACAGGCTGAATTTTATTTTACTGTGGTCTTCCATGCTATTAATGAGGTTTTACCCTACTTTCAGAATTTATAACCCTGCCCAATGGTAACCATGGAAAACATCAATGTCCAATGTGCATACTTTTGTTTCATTAAGCCACACAATGACCTATTTATGTGTACCACACTATTTGTACCGTAGCTGAATTTCCATGACTTGACTGAATTGTCACTGAAAATGTTGATTTAAAGCTGATGAACTTTTTATATGGTGATACACAGTAGAACAATTTACATATTTCTTTGATAAGATATTTCTGAGAGAGTTTTACTGAAGGTAAGAGCTTAATAAGATATAAGAGAAGTTAGATGAAGAAGTGCTTTAAAGGGATAGTTCACCCCAAAATTTAAATTTTGTCATCATTTACTCATCCTCATGTCATTTTCTTCTTCTGTGGAACACAAAAGAACAGATTTGGTTGCCTTTGTCTTCCATTGTAAGGACAAAAAAAACAAAACAAAACACTGACATGTCTCAAAAATATCTTCTTTTATGTTCCACAAAAGGTTTGGAATGACATGAGGGTGAGTAAATGACAGACTTATCATTTACTCACCCTGGATGAGTCCAGGTTGTTCCAAACTTATATGACTTTCATTCTTCCGCTAAACACCAATTGAGAAATTTAGCAGAAAACAAAATCACTATAAATGTGCACAGCAAAATCCCCAGAGTTAAATCAACTCTGCTCAGAGTACATATGGTCCCTCTCTAAAAAGTGTTAAAATAACACTGAAGCAGAGTTAAATTTAATGAGATAATTAAGCAATTAATGAAATAATGATTGCGCATTAGTGATGAACACCTGCTGTTAACAAGCAGAATCACTGAAGAAATAAGAAAAAACACAAGAACTACAAATGACTTAAGTCACAGCCTTATTGCTTAATTATCTCATTAACTTTAACTCTGCTTCAGTGTTACTTTAACACTATTTATTTACATATGTACTCTGAGAAGAGTTGATTTAACTCTGGGGATTTTGCTGTGTGGTACATTATTTGTGTACTAATTTTCAAGTCTTATGAATCCATACGATAGCTTTGTGTGAGAAACATACTGTAGTTTAAGTTGTTAATCACTGAAAATCTAGCTCAACAGTCATGATTACCATTCACTTTCATTGTGGCATCCTGCCTGATGTTTCCTTTTGTGCTCCATATAAGGGGAAGACAGTCACATTTTGCTAGACATCGCAGAATGTTCTTTTTTGGGTAAACTATGGCTTACAGAATATTTATTTCACTGTATTGTCTTTGATTCAACAGTCTGTCTGTTTTGTACATAGGTTCCAGCGACATGTTCATACATACCGAATCCTCCCTGATGCAGATGGATTATTGGCTGTGCAGGTGAGAATATACTTTTTAATGAATCTTCAATTTCAAATGCAAATTACTTGACATTCATTGTTACTTTCACTTCTTATAAAGAAGAAAAAAAATGAAGCAGTCTTGTCTGCTGTCTGAAGCATGCAGCTGCGAGGTTTCAAAATGACCTCAGTGGCACTTGCTGTCAATAAAATGTTTCACACAGATTCCTCCTGCACCCACGCTTCAGATCCAGTGGGGAATGACTGGAATGGGTTTGTCTGTCTGTGTGGAGATTACAATATGTGTGACATAATTGTTTCTGGGCATGCAGCAGTGCTAGATGCATTGTGGGTCTTTTTACTAACTTATGGATAAGGCATGTTTGTGTGTTTCATATAGAAACACTCTTCGAAAAGGGTTTGTATTTTTAAAAGTGACTTTTCTGAAGCGTTTCCTATCTGAAGCACATAATTAATACAATAACACAAGTCACATTAAGTTAAGTGTTGCTTTCTATTGTAAAACAGAGTCATTTTCCGAAAATTCTCCCCCTCCCAGTGTCTGATTCCTTTTAATCGCTTTTCAAGAGCTGCACTCTTGGAAGGAAAACATGCTGCTATACAGAGATTTTAGGGGAAATAATTGAACGTTTTTGCCAAAATGGTTTCATCGACCATACTTTGAAAATACAAGCTTCTAAAAAAAGCCATTCAAAGAGCGGGTTATTTTATTTGTCATGATGCCTGATGGTTTAAGTATGTGTGTGTGTGCCCTTGTTTGCACAGTGGGAAGCTGGCTAGTGGCTGTTTGTGGTATGTAGAGTTTGGCAGACGCTAGAATGAGGGCATCGTAATGTAATTGTATCTTTGGTCCATAAAGCGGAAAAACTGAAATGTTTTGGGAGTTACCCTACCTAGAACAACTTCTTGTTGTGGCAAACCTAGCAGTTCTGCATTTTCTGCCTTCCTTTTTTAGTTTACTCAGGAGATAGAGTCTCAAATTATTTTTTGCCGTGCAAGTTTAATAGGTCTGTCAGAATTCCAAATATTTGTAGTTTAATAAAAGGGTAGTCAATTCTGAAATATAAATAAAAAAAAATGAAAAAAGGTTGTGATCAAAAAAGTATAAAAGTAAAATATTTTTAAAAGTTTACACAATTTGCTTTTGATGGTATGATTTTTCCTGTTAATGTTCCCTTTCCAACCTCCCTTAGAACTGTGAAATTTTGTAATTCAATTCCTTATGCTGTCCTGCTGTATATTTAATCTGTGAATCTGTTTGCCTTTATGTGTTGGGTTGTGTGTGTTTTTGTTTCAGGCCACGCAGGGAGTGCAGGTGAATTGTTTCCGTACTCTTGGTGATTTAGTTTTGGGGTATCAAAACCCACGCAAAGGTCTGGTGGCCCCTTTGCTTTACCCTGTTATGCGTGAATCAGAGCCCATTGATGAGAGCTCAGGTAAGATGAGACATAAAGCATAATGCACAAATAACAGAATCGCTTGATGAATATATGTTTGATTATAAGCGTTTCAGTTCATTGAATGCACATCTTCCTACTTAAACATTTGGGTAAATGAATTTTCATTAGCTTTAACAACACTCACTGCCTTGTGCTGTGATGAAAGGACATTTTAGTATGAAGTATTTCAGAGACATTTAATATACTGATTATAATAATAAAACTTTGCTGTGAATATTTGTCTTTAATTATATTGTCACATGAACATCGAACATTGCTCATGTCACAGCATCGCTTTCACCTGTCATGGCGCTGTTCTGAATAAGGTCTATTGTGAACTCAGTAACAGTCCGGCTCTGAATTAATCACAGTCTAATTCAAACCGCGAGTTCGAGGCTGCTTTGTAAATCTTTTTTGATAGGTTAATTAAAAAGAAGCTGTCATTTGTTTACGAATCGGACATCATGACTTACGCTGTGTTTGTTGTTGTTGCAGAAAATACTGTGATGCACGGATGATATTTGATGAAACTGACTGACATACAAAGTTTTATTGTCTAGATTTAAACTTACTGTCAAACATTTTTATTTTTTGCCGCATTTGCGACCATTTCATCTGCAGCCCTGTTATCAAAGTGTATATTAAAGGGATAGTTCACCCAAAAATGAAAATTTTGTCATTATTTACACACCCTCAAGTTATTCCAAACCTCTATGAGGTTCTTTCTTCTGTTGAGTATGTTGGTAACCAGACAGTTGACAGCACCCATTGACTTCCATACGAAGAAAAAAAAAATACTATGGAAGTCAATGGGTGCCATTAAAGGATTAACGTTAGTCCACTTTTAAATACACTTTTCCTGATAAATTTACTCACCCCCATGTCATCCAAGATGTTCATGTCTTTCTTTCGTCAGTCGAAAAGAAATTAAGGTTTTTGAGGAAAACATTCCAGGATTATTCTGCTCACAGTGGATTTCAATGGCTACGAACAGATTGAAGGTCAAAATTACAGTTTCAGTGCAGCTTCAAGGGCTTTAAACGATACCAGATGAGTAATAAGGGTCTTATTTAGCGAATCGTTTGGTCATTTTCGAAAAAAATACAACCGTTTATGCTTTATAAACAAAATATTGCATTGAACGTACTTTCCGCTTCCGCATTCTTCATAACGCTTACGCTGAATGTTCTACGCCTTCCCTATTCTACTTACGGAACGAACGCGGCGCCAGTTTCGTTTTTTTCCGTAACTTGAACAGGTTTGGAACAACTTCAGGGTGAGTAAATCATGACAGAATGTTCATTTTTGGGTAAACTATCCCTTTAAATTTTGTGTGAGGGCGCTGTGACACAGATCTACCCACATGCACAACATTCAAATTTTTAAGCTTACATACAGATGTCTTCTCATTGAAGATGGTGATGATGAGAAGCCAGGTTCAACATTTGCCACCCCTCCACCACGTGCAATGTCCCCTACAAGCCACCCTTTACCTTCCAGTTCAGCAGCCCCTCATTTACTGCTGCAGAGGCTTCAGGAGCTCAGCCCAAATAGGTACATTCATTCACACATGACCTATGGATCAATATTAAACTTTTGGATCACATCATATAACATGGTCTGTGCTTGTTTATATGTGTGAAAACACTATAGGCACTTACAGCTCATTGTACCAATGTTTACCTCTGCAGTTTAGGCTGTGAGATTGTCACATTATTAGATGAGTATCTTCATGGTAATGTGTGTAAAGACCTGGAGAATGTGAAAGGGGGTGCGTCAGGACTGCAACACTTTCAGTGTATCCTCAGCCGCGCATGCGTCAGTCTGCACAGGTGCGTTTCTCTAACATCACATCCTTTCATGCACTGCTGCAATTATTTGAAGAACATTTGAATAATGACTGTTACATGTCCTGGCAAAAAGTTATCCCTGATTTGTTTATCACAGCGAGATTGACCAGACGCTGTCTAGTTTGGAGACTTTGGCGAAAGTGTTTGATCATCCTAGCGGCCATCTCACCTTCCCCACAATGCAGGTACATCCCTTTGTGGTTTTACACAAACATAAGGTTAATAAGCTGCTTTTTCCAGTCAATCCTATGTCTTTAGTTTAATACATTTGCTTTACATGCAACATTATTATAAAGGACTGCACGCTGTGTGGCTGATATAGGGAACCAGAACCACAGATTCAAAGTTTTATTACATGTACATTTATTATAAGTGATCTAACTGACTTATCTTTGCTGGTGGATGTTTAAATGGGTGGAAAAAATCCCTTAGACCAGTGGTTCTCGAAATTTTTGATCGAAAGCCCATCATTGTCCAACACAATATTCAGTTTTCATTGATATTCATTAAGCTATTTACGTTGTAATTATGATAAAGTTCCTTGCTTTCAAACTTTTTATATTAACAGAAACTTGGAGTGTTGTTATATTAATTAACCACAATTCATTTTGTGTTTTGAAGAAAGTTATATTATAGTAATATACTGATAAATGTTAACCAATTGTGTTATTCTTAATATATAAATTTAAAGTCCCCCTGTAGTCAATAATTTTATCCCTTAAAACTCATCTTTGATGACCAAAATGACACATTTAAACATTTACCCGCCTCCACTCACTCGCATTAGCTCAGAGATCCACTCGGTCAACTTACTGAGGTAAACGCTGCACGGTGGTATCGCTTTTTTACAATGTTAGACACATGATGGTAATTAATATGATTAGCGTTTTGCTTGACTATGTAATCGAACAGCTGCTAATAATGTGTTGCTAATGTTACACAAAAAACACCTTAGAATGTCAATGGAGAAAGGTATAGCCTATAGTTCATCATAACATCATTATATACATCATACACCCGCCATATTGCTAAATCTACCCAATTTTTCATATCAGCAGAAAAATATACCAGGATAACCTGGCTTTTCAAGACATAGATCATAGTTAATGATATGCTAAAGCCCGCCGGCACATTGACATGTTTGGTTACATGGTAGTTTGTGACATCACAATCACCAGCGATTTCAAACCGCGTTTTTGAAACTGCCTTTCGATCACTGCAGTTTTAAATAGAAAATACTCAGCAATGATGTTAACTTATGAATTTGCACATGGTTTGTCTTAAAGCATATTAAAAACACCACATAGACATATAATCAACTTTGAAAACGTGATTTTCACCACAGGGACATTAAATTATTTTAAGTCATCCTGCAGACCCCTTAGGCCCCCTAGTGGGCTCCAGCTCCCTGGTTGAGAACCAGTCCTTTAGACCCTATTAGGGATCAGAATATCAGCGCCCTGAGCTCTTTTGACTTGTGCCAGTAAACAATGATATAGCAACCACCCAGAACATCTTTGCAACCTCACAGCACACCTTACAGCATCATACACAAACCACAGCACCCTAGAATTGTGTAGGTGACTTCTGCATGAGCTTGCAGTGCAAAGACAACAGTGTCTTCCAGGAAGCAAGTTTTGGGACTCAGTAATTCTCCACCTTTTCCTCATATATTCCTGTTTTCTCATTACCTCTCCCTTCATTAGAATACAGGGAAGAGCCCTGAAGAAAACATGGATAATCTACTTCAGAAGCTCACGACCCTCTGTAACCTGTTGTCTTCTCTGGAGAAGAGGGTAGAGACACACATGAAATATAAAAACAGCATGCACGAACACACACAAACCTTCATCCTTCTGCATTTCTGTTTGTAATGATAATGATAATGATAACAATAGCATGTCTTTTTCAGGTTCTCAAAGCTTTACAAGAAGCTGTAACCAATCACAACTTATCTTTGCAACCAGCCACTCCTCCTGAAGCAGTTACAGCTACCAAAAAGCATGCCCGACCCAATCCTGTCCACAGCTTTCAGGTAGCACAATGTCTGTCATCTTCCTCAAAGTGCTGATATATTAATTATGAAAGTGTTTGCATTTATTTATGTGCATGTGTTTGAATGTCAAGGTCAAGGTGGTCAGGTATGGCAGGCAAATGGTGTCAGTAGACATAGATGCAGGAGTGCTGCTATTCGACAAGAAGTCTGGCTCATTTGGCATGGAGACTGTCACACATGACAGGAGTGAGTTTACCTTACCTTAAAAACATGACAGTTTAGTCTCCATGCAAAATTAGTAAATGCTGTCTAATGCATTTGTTTTAGTCGTGCAGTTGGTAAAGTTTCAGAGAGGCTCTGCCAAACTGAAGATGGTAGTTGACAGTCATCACAACCCACCAAGAGAGCTGGTGTTTGAGAGCATGAAGGTGAGAGAAAAAAAACTGGAACTGGCTTACCTTAAATGATCTCAATCTAAAGTACTGATGCATCTTTCTCAGAAACGTGAAGCCTTCTGTCGGCTGCTGCAGATTATGAAGGCTGCTCACTCCCAGCAGTCTGAGCTTGATGTCATCTCTGTGTTTGTGGGCACCTGGAATATGGGTATCAATATACAGTTAGTCATAAAAGATGTTATGGCCTCAACAGCTACAGCAAAATATATTATTGTTGCATCTGTATTTTGCCTGCAGGGGACACTCCACCTCCTGCTTCACTTCAGACTTGGGTTACTTGCTGTGGTCTGGGTCTCACCCCAGATGAGTCCATTGCCTCTCTGCCTCATGATATCTATGCAGTAGGCACTCAGGACAACCCGCAGAGTGAGAGAGAGTGGGTTGAACACATCAGAGCCACGCTTCGGAGCGCAACCAACATCGACTTCAAACAGGTCTATCATATAAAAATCAAAATCTTCATAGACCAGAACTCTGTTTCATCTTCTTAAAGGGTTAGTTCACCCAAAAATGAAAATTCTGTCATTTATTACTCACCTTCATGCCGCTCCACACCCGTAAGACCTTCGTTGATCTTCGGAACACAAATTAAGATATTTTAGTTGAAATCCAATGAAATCCATTTCCTCTCTCAAGATCCATTAATGTAGTAAAAACATATTTAAATCGGTTCATGTGAGTACAGTGGTTCAATATTAATATTATAAAGCGACGAGAATATTTTTGGTGCGCCAAAAAAAAAAAAAACACGGATTTATTTAGTGATGGCCGATTTCAAAACACTGCTTCATGAAGCTTTGGAGCATTATGAATCAGTGTGTCGAATCATGATTCGGATCGCGCGTCAAACAGTCAACGGCTGAAATCACGTGACTTTGGCGCTCCGAACAGCAGATTCGATACACTGATTAATTTATGCTCTGAATCTTCCTGAAGCATTGTTTTGAAATCGGTCATCATCACTAAATAAATCGTTTTTTTTTTTTTTTTTGGTGCACCAAAAATATTCTCGTCGCTTTATAATATTAATATTGAGCCACTGTACTCACGTGAACTGTTTTAAATATGTTTTAGTACCTTTATGGATTTTGAGAGAGGAAATGTCATTGCTGGCTATGGAGGCCTGAGTCATTGGATAAAGAAGGTCTTACGGGTGTGGAACGACATGAGGGTAAGTAATAAATGACAGAATTTTCTTTTTTGGGTTGAACTAACCCTTTAAGTGACCACGTAGCTCTATTAATCATTTAATTATATTACATTTGAGTGCATTACAAAAGTTAGAGGAGATTGTGTGTGTGTTTTGTGTTTCTCCTGTAGGTGGCAGTACAGTCCCTTTGGAATATCAGACTGGCTGTGTTTGTGAAACCAGAGCATGAAGGACGCATCAGTCAAGTAAACACTGCTAGTGTAAAAACTGGTCTGGGAAATACGCTTGGTACAACTCTTCTTTATCAATCAATCAAACAAACACAATCAGTAACTAACTAGCTCTTATTTTCTCACCTCCTTTATATAATTTGTCTTGTAGCCAAGAAAAACAAACCAAGTGATAAATAAATCATCATCTTATTATTATTTTTAGCTAGATTCATTTGTTTTGTCTTGGTGGTTACAGGAAATAAGGGAGCAGTAGGAGTTTCTCTTCTCTTTAATGGCACCTCAATGGGCTTTGTGAACTGCCATCTGACTTCCGGTAGTGATAAAGCACTGAGGTATTCACACACATATATTTATGTCAGCGGCTAAATAGTGTAAATAGAAACTACATTCTATTTACACTAACTAAAAATAGCATAGGCCTATTGTCTTAGTGATAGCTGCTATTTACACTTTAAATAGCTTTAGATTCTATTTACAGTATGTAAAAACATGTTCTTTGCAATAAGTGTAAATTGTAGTTAGATGCTATTTATACTTCTAAATAGTGGCAGATAGTATTTGCACCTGATTGTTGATGTAGGCTACATTAAACGGTAGGCTATGCAATACTAACATAGAGAGTAAATGATTATATTTATTAAAAATTATTAAATGGATGCCACCTTATTGGGACAGTAAAGCCTACATCTACACCTAAACACTTTATTATTGAACACACGTTACACAATTTATTTCCACTTTTCAAATATTTTCCTCATTTTTATTGAAAATAAATGCCTTTCCGATTTGATATGTGATGGGAAAAGGGAGTAGAGTGAGTTCAGCAAAAAGCAGATTTGAATTCGGGTTGATTTGTGTCAAAACTTTTTGCCACACACCTTAGTTTAAAATAAGTATACTAGTCATAGCACACTTGAATAAACTTATTTTTCATAAGGGGAAACATGCACCTCGTTGCTAGGAGACAAAAACAACAAATAAAAACAATATTCTAAAATATTACATGTTACTATAGCCTACTATAACCTACCGTTCAAAAGTTTGGGCTCAGATTTTTTTGAAAGAAAAGAACACTTTTATTCAGCAAGGACGCCTTAAGTGACAGTAAAGACTTACACTGTTACTAAAGATTTCCATTTCAAATAAATGCTGTCCATTTGAACTTTCTGTTCATCAAAGAATCCTAAAAAATTATCACTGTTTCCACAAAAAAACTGTTTTAAACATTGATAATAATAGGAAGAAATGTTTGCAAGTGCCAAATCAGCACATTAGAACAATTTCCGAAGGCTCATCTGATACTGTAGAGTTTTTCTTTTTAACAATATTACTCTTTTATTTTCATTTTGATCAAATGAATTTAGCCTTGGTAAGCATAAGAGACTTCTTTCAAAAACCTTACTGGCACCAAGCTTTTGAACGATAATGTAAGTGAGAGTGTCTGTTTTGCATTGTTCCTCTTTCTTTTCTTAGGAGGAACCACAACTTCCAAGATATCCTCAGACTTTTGTCTCTTGGAGAAAAGCAGCTCAGCACTTTTGACATTAGCCTTCGTTTCAATCATCTCTTTTGGTGTGGAGACCTGAACTACCGCCTGGACCTGGATGCACTGGTTACACAGCTTATATTATAGCTTATTTCTGTGTAGATATTAGTCACTCCAGTTTTACTTGTTCCTGCTCACTGCTTTTTATTAACTGTGATCTATAGCCATTTAAACATTGCTCCAAGGAGACCCCATTAAGCACATTGAATCATTTTAGTTGTTCTGTAAATCCTTGTGCTCACTTATATCATACATTGAAGGTCAGCTGTCCCTGACTGAGGCCTTTCTTTTGCAGGACATATTGAAGCATGTTTCAAAGCGAGAATTCGAGGAGCTGATGTGTGCAGACCAATTGACCAGAGAGCGGCACAGAAGAAAGGCCTTTTTTAACTTTAGTAAGAACAGCGGCTGCTCTTCCACTCCCACGGACACCATACACACACGAAATCAATAGATGAGGCTACGCAGCAACATTCGGGCCAAAAAAAGCATTAACAGACATTTTATTTTGTTCTTGCTCTCTCTGTTAAGAGGAGGAGAAGATTTTGTTTCCACCCACCTATCGATATGAACGTGGTTCTAGAGACTGTTATCTATGGCAGAAATACAAGTCCAGTGGGGTAAGACTTTCTATTTCATTTATTCTGTCAGTGTCTATTGCTACTGAAATGACTTTCTATTTACACTCTTGATAGCCTATGAATCAAAACAGGTGTTATGATTGGGATTATCATGTGTGACAACATAGAAGATTACAATTTCGAACCTTTCTTTATTAAAACTATATAAACTTTCTTTAGGTGCAAGTCAACGGGCCCTCATGGTGTGACAGAGTTCTGTGGAAGTCCTACCCAGAGTCTCACATAACCTGTACCTCATATGGTATATTTTTCTATTTCTTTCACTTCGTATTCTCATAAGCGTTTGTCAAATCATATAAAAACAGGAACAATGTAGCAGCCATAATGTTTGCAATTGTTTAGTGCATTACAATGTCTTATTAATACTCAAAGTGGCTAGACAAACTCCTTTGTTGGTTTGCACTTTAGCTTGAGGAAAGAAACTAAAACATTGGACTGCTATTTTTGTAGCATGTTGGAATGAGATGTGTGTAGCTGCACTGCACTGCAAAGGTTTACTCTGGGTATGATTGTTGGTCTGTGGTCCACAATCAGAGTCATATCCTGTCTGTCTGTCTGCTCTAAACATGTGAATTCAGTCTCCTCAGCAAAGGCCTCCAACATATACTCTGACCAAATGCTTAGTATTTTATAACTTCCTTACATTAGTGTTTTAATTAACAATTTAAATGGCAGCATTCAATGTGATGGGAATTTGATGTACAATTCAGAGGATGGTTTGTATGCTTGCCGTCTCATTATATAAAAAAATCTCCACATTACATAAATCTGTAATGTGTTGGATGAATAGAACCGATAGGTAGGACTTTTTGGCATGTCCATTAAAATCTTAGGCCCTGTTTACACCTGGTATTAAGATGCGTTTTGGTCGATTGGACCACAAGTAGACGAGGGAGACACATTCCCGTTTACAACTGGTATTTTAATCCGTCTCTTTTGTCCACTTTCAACCACTTCTATCCTGATTTCTTCTAGGGAAGGGTCTATGGGTGGGTAAATGTATGGGTTTTTTCAGATCTTTCTATCTAATGGATGAAATAAGGTCATGCAATTTACATATGAACACGACCGCAGATGACGGAAAAAACACAGAGAACAGCAACTTTCGTTTCTGCTCTGATAGCCAAAAGGCAATGCCGAACACAGTGACTGCATGGTAGAAATCAGGAATGGTAACATTGTGCTTGGTTAATTTTTCATCTTCTAACCAAACTTTGGTCTTCAGCTGACAAAGTCTGGCTAGCGTGCTTCCCATAATGTTTACACATTAAGTCAGTAAGTGACAAGTAGGCATCTTTTGTGGTTGTTTGAATGCATTCGACCACATTACGAAAGTAATCTGGTCGAATGCGTTTTCGACTACCTCTGGAAGTGGTCGAAAGTGGACAAGCTCAAAATGTTTTAGACCCCATTTACACCTGTATTTAGTGTTCCAATAGACCAAAATGCATTTTAATATCAGGTGTAAACAGGGCCTTTGACTAAGGGTGCTTTTACACTTGGTTCGATTGCCTGGTCCGAACCCTTGTTTGTTTACTCCCCCCCTCCTCTGCTGGATTGTGTTCACATTATATTATTTGGATCTGAACTGTGGTGCGTTTACATCATCAAAGCAGCCGCTGTCCCTGTCGCTTGTTAATGACGATGCAGGATAAGGTGGCAAAATGCATAGCTTTGCTCACCACACTTTTATATTTCGGTTTTTGAACCTTTGGGTTTGTTTTCAAAGCATCAGCACATAACGGCACTTTTTTTTTTGCCCCCTATCCTATCGGAGTCATTTAATATTGAGTATATACCAAAACTGAGTACTGTGACTGATTGCATAAAGTAGTATCTAGAAAAGTTGACTGGTCCTAATTTTTTAAAGATACATAAAAAGGTAAAAAGATTGGTCTAATTAATACATGTATTTTCCTAGTGCTTGGTGCGAATACATTAAAGTTATTAATTACATTGGATTGATTTTAATAACTTTAATTTAGCCTACTTAAGGCACCAAAAAGTGCACCAAGCACAAAGAAGAGTATCAGATCAGGACTCTGTATCGGCAGATACTCAATATTAATCCAGTGTATACAGCAGGGGTGTCCAAACTCTGTCCTGGAGGGCCACTGTCATGCAGAGTTTAGCTCCAACTTGTCTCAACACACGCCTACCTGGAAGTTTCTAGTATGCCTAGCAAGACATTGATTAACTGGTTCAGGTTTGTTTAATTGGGGTTGAAGCTAAACTTTGCAGGACAGTGGTCCTCCAGGAGCAGGACTGGACATCCCTGTGGCCTGTTGCATGAAGCTAGTTGAACAAACTAGCTTCATGCAAAAAAACGTTTCAGAGTAGGTTTGGAGTTGACAAATCCAGATAAGTCCAAACTGGTTTAGATCAGGCTCAACAGGCTCACAAAGCTCAATATAAACATTCTCTGTCAATTCAGATTTAATCCAGAGTTTTGCGATTAACTCTGAAGTGCGTGCACCTGAAAGTGTGACATTTAATATAAATATAATAAATAATTAACAGCAAAAGATGAGCAATTTTGTCTCTAAAATGTTTTCACTATAAAATGATTTAATTTGGAGTGAGAGATGCAGGGGAGTGGCTTTATTGCATCAAATACAGGTCACTACTCACACCTGATTGGTCGAGTTCTAAATAGGGCTGCACGATTAATCGCATGCTATTCTCACGCGCATTTCGTCAGTAAAGCCGGTTCCCTGATTACCGCTAAATCACCATCACCTGCTTTCAAATGAAGCGGCATTTAATAGACGGAGCCGTAGCTCACTGAAAAGCCACGCAATATCGCGTTCATATCGCAGATGAATCGCCTGCGATAATGAACGCGATATTGCGTGGCTTGTCCGTGAACTACGGCTCCGTCTATTAAAAGGCGCTCCGTTTAAAAACAGGTGATGGCGATTTAGCGGTAATCAGGGAACCGGCTTTACTGACGAAATGCGCGTGAGAATAGCATGCGATTAATCGTGCAGCCCTAGTTCTAAACTAGAATAAACCTGCTCCTGAAAAAACAGAGTTTGCTCAAACTACTCTTGAACTTGCCTGGGTAGAAACTGAAACCGGCTTTGTGCAACAGGCCACTGGTATACAGAGTCGTGCAGAGACTTCCTCTGGGGCAGTGGCTCAAATGTAAAAAAGGGGCATCTATCTCTACAGAGCAATTCCAACAGAACAATTACTATAGTATTTATATTTATAGGGCTCTCTCTCTCTCTTTGACATTGGTAGATGTAAACATCTGTTTCAATGGTTTGACATTGTTAGACATTGTAAGAAAACTCTGAGGTCACAATTATAAATATGGGACTACTGATATATACCTACTTGTATTTTATGTACAATAAGCAGAATGATTGCAACAAAAAAAGGACATAAGGATATAAAGCATGAAGCTTGTGGTGTCAGAATGCCAGTCTGTCAGTCAAGTCTGAAGCAACTCTTTCCTGAACTTTACTTGCCTTGTATCTTGTTCTCGGTTGTCACTGATGTAATTTCCAGTCAAATTACATTTCACACTGCAGGACTCTTGAGTCGCAGACAGGTCCAGCATGCTAAATATCTCATGGGCATCGACAAAGGAATGGCACTTTTCTAAGATCGCGTCTTTGATAATACACACTACGTGATTGTCACGAGTGACAATCAGGCATTTGTTGAGATTTCCAGAAAACTGCTGGCGAGTGAAAATCGGGGCTAGTGTGTACCCAGCATAACTGACAACAAAATGCATATAGTAATAAAACAAATATTTAAAATTGATTGTTTGTTTCTGATCATCAGGTTGCACAGACGACATCTTCACTAGTGATCACTCTCCTGTTTTTGCAACTTTTGAAGTTGGTGTAATATCACAGTTTACCAGAACAGGTATGAAGTCTTTTCAGCTTGTCTCTCTGAGAATTAAGTTTTTGACCTTTAGGTCATTTCATAACTTAAAGAAGTTATATTAGGGGTTGCTGAACTTGCATTTCATTAAGGAACTACCATTTCCCTTTACCACTGAACACATTTTTTCCACGGGTGGTTTCAAGGCTGGTTCATTTTAACAGCACCAACATGGGAAAGCCCTAAAACTATTTCAGCTTCTGTCATTAGTTACTCACCCTTATGCCATTCCATACCATCTTAGAAATACAAATAAAAATATTTTAATAAAACCTGAGAGCTCAAAACAAATCTCAGTGGTTCTCACACATCATGCATTTACCATATTTGATGTGTTCGATGTATATGATTTCATCAGGGTTTATTAAATAAAATCCTAAATGAAATTGGTTCTTTTACAATCTCTTTATTACTGTGGCCAAGACAGCTCAACACGCTGCAGCTGTGTATTTGTATTTGTTTCGAAGATGAACAAAAGTCTTATGGCATTTGGAACACTTGAGGGTGAATAAATGATTTTTAAAATTGAGTATTTGTTTACTGTTTCACTTAGTGTCATAACCATGTCACAGTCCTTTTTTTCCATCTCTGTTGATGTAGACTCAGGTTCAGAGAGAGCCAGCATTGAGCTGGAGGTGATTGAGGCCATAGTGAAAACGGCTAGCAAGGCCAAGTTTTTCATCGAGTTCCACTCCCGCTGTCTTGAAGGTATAAGGTATCTTTTGTGCAATAATCAATCAGGCTAGCAATCATGCAATGCTTTGTTACTAGTCTGTTTCCTTTTGAAATATCAGGAGATCATGAGATAATTGTGACAGTTCTTTTTTTTTTTTGTGACTTTATGCTCCTCCTTCTGTTTAGAGCTTCGCCGTTCTGCCGAGAATGACTCACAGTGCTGTGAGGTGCCAGGGTTTCTCAAACTTGGCTGGTCTTCAAAACAGTTTCCCAAGGTTGTGATACAGATCATTAGGCTCAGTATGATAATTTGAAGCTATGCTTAGTTTCATAATGATTTGACACTTTAGGGTTGGTACACCAAATCAAATATCTCATTTGTCCCTCCTGTTTTTCAGTTCCACCCAGTTTTCTCGGATTTAGAGCATCTCCGGGATCAGCACTTGCTGTTGTCTGTGAAGTCATGTGATGGCTTTGAGTCATATGGTAAATGGTCAAGCTCATCAAGTCAGTGGTTTGGCCATAGTCATAGCCAACTACATAACACATCCTTTTATTTTTGGTGAATTAAGAGCACTTTGTTGAACTCCTTAATTCTGCTGAATCATTGTGGTCATATTGATTGTATATGTAATGGGAGTTATGCCATTACAGGGGAGTGCTGTGTGCCTCTTCGCTCCATAACAGGGAAATCATCGGATCCATTTGAGACATGCTTGACTCACAGAGGAGAGGAGATGGGCTCTATTCGTGGACGAATCAGGGTCTATGTACCACCAGACCGCAGAAGGATCCGGGAAAGGGTCTATGGTGGGTTATCCACGTGGCATTAAAATATAATTTTTTCAAATATGCCCTGCATTTTTCCGCCTTAAATTTCTTCCTGCTTTAAAGTTCCTCCTCTGCTTTGGATCTGTTTTTACTTTTTTATCTACCATGGCCTCCTCTTTTGGCTCCTTGCTGCCTGATCTTGTCCAGATGCATCATGACCTTCACTGAAATATGACTCTTGATGCACACTAAATACCCAGTGGCTCTGCCACATATATCTACAAAATGTAAACAGTTTGCCATGCACCATGTCTTCTGCACATTACAGAGTGGCTCTGTAATGAGAGGGCTGAGAAGGAAATGACGAAGGACCATTTGTCTCGTCCTTCTTCCTGTGCGTTCCCCACCCAGTGAGTTAAAAATTAGCCAATTTTGACACACTTGTCAGATCTCCTTATGTTCCACTAGCATATTCTGTTGGATGACTTGCACTTCATGTTCCCACTGTAGAGCACCACCAGCCTCGTATACGGCAGCTCCAAACAGCTACACCAATCCTGCGTACTTCATCTTTGAAGGGCTGCCTGTGTTGCAGAGAGTCGAAGAGATTCCCTCATCCAGCAAAGAATCACAATTAGTACGGGCCAAAGATGCTGTGATACAGCTCCCTAGAGTGACCGGAGGTCACAGCCATGGCAAAAGGTCCGCTCGGAGATCCGACTTCACAGAGATTGAGATTCCTGGCTCCTTAGCACCCTATAAGCCATCTTGTGATACTCAAAATGAACTGTCGTTGACCGCATCCTCTTATCAGCTTTTCCCAGGTCCAGATGTTCCTAATACATCCCCAAATCAAAGACACACTCCTTCCTCAAATCCATCTTTACAGTTGCAGCCCCAAAAGAACAATATGACACAGGGTTCAGTATTATCAGTCAAAAAACTCACAAACTCCTACATGAACCATTCTGTTTTTTCTCGGGACATCCAGACGCCACTCAAAGACAAAGTCAGAAAGGACTATCACAGACAGCATCAAGGCCGGCCCATGCCAATGCAAAATGGACCAAAGCTATACCCCTATGTATCCACAAGGGTTCCCATCCACGAATCCTCAGCACCCTGGATTGTAGAGCAGCCAACTACAGTTTCAGGAGACAACTCTCTTACAGCTCTCCAAATTGCTAAATCACTAAGTGAGGTGGATTTTCAGCCAGTAGACAGAAAGTACCAATTTCATGAAATGTCTTCTCAGCAAAGGCATCATGGGTATGACTATGGTTTAGCTAATGAAAGAAACTACAGCTGGGAGAAAGAGGTGAGCCGGGTAGATCTCTGTTATGGATTATGTTTTTCAGTGAACTATGTAAATATGGACTTAAGGATTAGCTTTTGGGTTTGGCTTGATAAATACAAAGATAATGTGTGTCTGCAGGTGTCAGTCTTACATGGAGCCCCAGAAACAGTGCGGGAACTGCTCAGCACTCTGGGTTTGCAGCGTTACACGCTGGACCTCAGCCACAGTGGCTGGGATGATCTTGATTACTTCAGGTGAGGCTGATGTCGATGTGGCGCAAAATCTGAAATCTTCCTCATTTTCTTCTGTTTTCACTGCCATGTGCTTTATTCAATGACTCTAAGCAGCAACAGTGCTTATTGAACAAAAAGTTGCCAAAAGTGTGTTCTTTTATTCTGCAGTGGTATTACTGATGAGGAGCTGTGTGCAGCGGGTGTGTCTAACCCATCTCATCGGCGAAGAATCTTGGAGAACCTTCCCAAGATCTGGGACTGAACAAAAAGAGCCTGAGAGACTATCAGGTGTCATATCAGGAGACTCATGACAAGTTCAATATTTGCATTCCTAATACATATTTTTTTACTCTCCTTTGTAATTTCAAAACTTTAAATTCCATTCATAATAATGCTCATCACACTACCGGTAAGTGTTCATTCTGTCCCTGTGGTCCTGCGGAATAAACAAATACATGCTTCTAACAATCCAAACAAATCATATCTATCACAAAAACACAGACTCTTTTATTGTTTATTCTATATTGAGCGTCTTGATACTCATCCGTAAATACTGTGTATATAATAGCAAATTCATCCATGTCTTATCTAAGAAATGTTATGTTGTGGTTCAATACCTTGTCTGGTGAATGTATTACAGCTTGTCTACATCCCTGTTTTGAGCCTAATTACTGTATTTATTCATAAGAGACCCCAAGCTACTGTATATACTACCTTTTAAAAGTGCATAAACCAATTGTTTGCTAAAGGAGTCAGCTGGTCCTTTTAAGAGGAATACCTATTTTACTGTTTACCCCAGGGATTTAATTGCTGTTCTCCCCTTTACTTAAGGAGATAAGCTCATGTACTGTAGGTTTAATGCTTACTTGAACAAATATAATGATTTCCAGAGTAGTCTTTCATGGCTGGATCAACTGTAAATATTACCTGCAAAATCAGGTAACAGAATAACTGTTCACATTTTTCCTGAACATTGAAGGTGTAACCTGTTTTTTCAAAGAGATTTAATACAGACTGTAAATTTTTGTGTGTAAATGTCATTTTATTTGCTTTTTATTCTTATCAAACTATAAAACTATTAAGGCCAACTAGCTACGCTCTAATTTATGATGTCAACGTTAAGTGAATTACCCCACCTCCCACTTTGTAATTTGATAACTTATGTATTATCTTTGGATTATAGTGATGTTTTATAAAGTCACAGAAAAAGAGTGATTAAAGGGTGCTTTTTAATCTAAGTCAAATATTACTATTCAGTGCCAATATTTGATCATCTTTAAACTTAAACAAATGTGGTACAGAAGGTTGTATGTACAGAAACAGGATCTTTAGGGACTATGCTTGCTTTGGGATAGAGTTGCCTCTCAGACAAAAACAATGAGTTTGGAGAGTTTGTAATGACATCAGCATGTCCTAAAAATGTCCAGAGACATGTCTTACATAACTGCAGATGGATAGATAGATAGACAGACAGACAGAGAGAAGGAGATGGAGAAAGTTCAGCATGAGTTCACATCCGCCGGATAATGCATCTCAGTGAGTCTGGTTATTACATCTTAGCTTATCACAAATACACAACTTTCTTTCCGCTCTCTCAAAAAATTGTCCCTCCAGTAGTTTGTGACTGATCTTGGCTCTTTCTAACTATCTGCTTTGTCGTGACGCAAATAAAAAGCGGGTGGAGAGGAGGTGTGTATTCTGCATTAGCTTTCCTGACTTCATCTGTCAGTCATTAGATTATTATGTAAGCCAGAGATGAAGAGTGAATCTGAGCTGTATTTCTGGTGACCTACGGTTCACATCACATTACTGAGTCATTGTCCCACTCAAATTCCTGTACTATTTATGCACTTTCCTGTAACTCCCTCTCGGACTAACCATCAGGTCAGCACTGCAAAGGAAGTGGGTCTTAGCGTACCAACACCGCAAACTAATCTCCCCAGCTTTCACACAGCTCATATATTTTTTTTATCTCAGGATACACAACGCAAATTGTATACGTATATTGTATTTAATATGATTTTATTATCCCTTAATGTCAGCAATATATAATAGCCTACTAAATCTATGTCAAATGGATTTGAAAACTATTTCACAGATTATTTAACCACAAACTTCGCAGTTTATTACTGCAGTCAACATCATAAATCCATTGTGTGAATATTCAATGTGAACTTTAACTCAGAGGCATGGCACTCAAACAGATCACTAGCAGATAAAGGACTGTCTTGCAGTGACCTTTTGCCCTGTTCATTTAGCTTTCCAGACACTTGCTCTTCCATGTTCACGATGGTCTGCCCTAAACACAGATCATATTATTTAGTATTTACCATCATATCTGTGTAGTTTAATATAAATGTGTGTGTTTCCATCATACTGATTATATTGAGTGTATATGTTGCTAAAGAATCAGTTCCAGCAAATGAGCATTAACTTCTGTGATAAAATCTCCTCTCTGAGTGCACCTCCAACCACTCATTGGTTAAATGCGAATACGTTTTACTTTTTACTAAATATTAACTTTAGTC
Organism: Megalobrama amblycephala; assembly: GCF_018812025.1. NCBI lineage: Eukaryota > Metazoa > Chordata > Actinopteri > Cypriniformes > Xenocyprididae > Megalobrama > Megalobrama amblycephala. Next base: position 9,942,662 of record NC_063066.1, on the reverse strand, counting down.
TACTAAACAAATATGCATAAACTCTCCTAGAACTCTTGGGAAACACCTGAAATTCTTCTCTGTTACTGGACACTGACAATACTGTAATTTCTTTGGAAATTTGGGATGTACACACAGGGGCGTAGTTTGTTGGGGGGGACAAACTACCCCCCCCCCCCCCCCCCCAATATTCAAATCCATCAATTACAACCCCCCCCCCCCCCCCCCCCCCAATACAATACAACCATACCAACATTCAACCCCCCAAAGTTGAAACCAAATCTACGCCCTTGTGTACACACAATTCCTCATGTTTTAACCAACAATGTCACATGGTGCTTGCTGGAAGTGAAATAAAAAAGTATCATAAAAACCAACAAAAACGTTCTAAAATATTCTGAAATCAAAAGATTAAGAGCGTCAGATGTCTGGAGTTGAAAAACAGGAGTTGAAAGAAAACAGCACCATGTTTGCGTTGGAGTTGTCCTATAATTTACCTTCAAGGATTTTATCATAAAAACTGGGCTGTATCATTTACGAGAGCCAACATATGATGTTTAAAGGGCAAGTGAGATGAGCTTCGACTGTAAATTTACTACTGTCAGTTTGATGGGCAAAGATGGCAGAAGCTGATAAGCGCGTGATGATAATGAGGTGATCCCAGGTGAATAAAAAGTACATTTCTATAATGTACTTAAAGTGCTCTATTTTCATGCACTAATTTTGTACTTAATATACTAAAAATTAGATCATCTTAAGATCATCTTAAGAACATCTAAGTGTATTCAACTGTGCTATTTTGAGACACCATGAAATGAAGTAAAATGTGCTATGAGTTCAAATGTAGCCTACTATAAGTGGTATCTACATTTTTCAAATACAGAGATGGTATATTAAAAGCACATTTTAGTTCATATTTCATGGTGTCTCAAAATAGCACAGTTGAGTACACTTAGATGTTCTTAAGATGATCTTAAGAAGTACTAAAGAAGAATTTTAGTATATTAAGTAGGCTACAAAATTAGTGCATGAAAATAGAGCACTTTAAGTACATTATAGAAGTGTACTTTTTTCACTTGGGATTTTAAACAATTGGAAACAAATTACACTTAGAAATTAGAAAATATCTAGGATTTATAAAACCAACTTCTTTTAATACCGTAGCAGGTTTCTCGTGGTATTTAAGAAAAGTGATGAGATATTAAGCAATACCTGTCAACATTACACGTTGGGGGATTCGTTTCGAGGCGCTGCAGGAAGAAACTCAATTTGGCACCGATTCCCCGCCCATCAGCTCACGCGCTCACCTACTCCAGTGGGACCATTTCAACTCGAGCACTTCCAATCCGATAAATCTGGATACGTAAACAGGCTTCATGGTTTTTAACCATCTACGTTCATGTTTTGATGTGTGAAGGGACGTGGTTACCTCATTCAGCTGAGTGAACGGTAAGTTTTAGCGCGTGGAAACAGTCCCGCGTGCTCCCCTTTCTCTTTCTCTCTGTATTTCTAAAAGACCATGTAACGTTACTCTGCATGTGTACAGTTGTGTGCGTAAGGTTCTTTTTTTCGTATTGCTATTTTATTATTAACTGTAATATGTCTGAGACTGGAAATAGTTTCGCAAGATATCATTTCGGTGCTGAACTCTAAGTTATATGATGGGTTGGTTTTCTCTTCGTGTTGTGTATGCTGTATGACTTTTGTTTTAGACCTGAACTTGTGAAGGTGAGTTAAAAATGACCATTGTAAGCGAAAAAGTTCTTTGGAGACACATTCCAGTAGTTTATTTTGACTTAATAGCTTGTGTTGTGACGATGTTTTACATTTCTTTACATTGAATGAAATCTGTTTTGCCATGTGTTTTACTTATAAGACCTTCTAAGTTTCTAAAATTGCTCTAAATATATATTTATTTTTTATTATAACAGAAATGAATTCATTCTCAAGGAAAATTGTCTCAGGGAATTTGTCCCTTCCTTCCACCACACTGATACCGAGGTCTTCGAAGGAAGTGAATTTCACCTGTCAATTCGATGAGGATTTCAAGTATATTCTGCTACCTGTATCATACTCACTGGTGTGTTTCCTGGGACTGATACTGAACTCTGTGGCAATGTGGATGTTTATCACTAAGATGAGGCCCTGGAAACCCAGCACAGTGTATATGTTCCATCTCGCCCTGTCAGACACACTCTACGTGCTCTCCTTGCCTATGCTCATATACTACTATGCAAACCGCAGCCATTGGCCTTTTGGTGTTTTCCTCTGTAAGATTGTGAGGTTTCTTTTCTATGCCAACTTGTACTGCAGCATCCTTTTTCTCACTTGCATCAGTGTGCACCGCTACCTTGGCATCTGTCATCCCATTCGTACTCTGACTTTGGTGAAGCCACGCCATGCCCACGTGGTCTGTGGTTTTGTCTGGACGGCAGTGATAGCCTGCTTGGTGCCCAAGCTGATTTTTGTCAACACTTCTCAGAGGGGCAATGACACTTTGTGTCACGACACCAGCCGCCCAGATGAATTTCACAACTATGTTACCTACAACTCTGTGGTAATGGTGCTGCTGTTTATTCTGCCATTTCTGGTCATCATGGTTTGCTACTGTCTAATGGCACGGGCCCTTTGCCAACCCCGAAAGGGCCTGTCCCAAAGTCAACAGGGCTCATCCCGGAGGAAGTCTATTAAACTTATCATAGTGGTGCTGGTTGTGTTTGCAATCTGCTTCGTACCCTTCCACATCACTCGTTCCCTCTACTACGCCTACCGTATTCTAGACGCAGATTGCAAGTCCCTTAATATCGTCAACTTTGCTTACAAAATCACTCGTCCACTTGCCAGCATGAACAGCTGTTTGGACCCCATCCTCTACTTCCTGGCAGGGGATCACTACCGCTCTAAACTTATCAGAGTTTTCACTAGACAGACTCCGAACACTCGTTCTACAGCGTATGTGCATGAAAACAACATCGGACTGGCCTTTAAGAACCTGGATGCCCAAGTTGGCAATGAGTCGAGACTCTAGACCCACATACCCAGACATTTTGGGTAATCATTTAAAAAAACGGTTCTGGAATACTGCCTCAAATTTTATTAGAAATACTAAGGACTCTCTGTCAAAATAAAGACACACATCCTGAAGAATTCAGAACAGTCTCGCTGTAAACACTACAGCATAGATAAAATTTAAAAAAAAGAAAGGAGAAAGGATGTGGTTTGCTTTCTTTGTGACCTCCTAATGTTTTCCTAATTCAGTATGATTGGTGGTAATGTAGTTCAGAGAAACTTCAGCTGGTAATATAAAAGCACTGATGGCAAATCATCCCTATGGTTGTAATGCTGAAGTTTCTCACTGTTGTTCAAGGACAGAACTTGGCAGCGTTGGGGTTCTGTCAACATTGAATACAAAACCCACTCTATATCCCAGAGATGGACTCTGGCCTTTGACTGTTACTACAGAAATGCCAGCACAAAGCCTTTTGTGCGTTCTGTTATATCTGAAGGTCTTACAGTAGGAAACGAAGGTGCTGTTAAAATGTCATTTATTTGAATTAAACTGAGATGTTGGAAACCTTTTGAGATACTTTTAGTGAAAAGGTGAATGGTTGTGGGGGAGGCTGAAAGTTGAGCTTCAGATATCCCCTCTTGGCTTGCTTTATTCCTCGTACATCTGTTTTTGTCCTTTGGTGGAGAAGATCTACAGCTGTGTTGCTGTACATCTGTTTGTGTGTGTTTGAGAGTAATTGCATAGCAGAACTGAATGAAGAAAAAAGATGGAGGAAATCAGATTCGTTTTGGCGTAGTGTATAGAGTTTTTTTTTTTTTTTTTTCTCCCCAGATATAACCTCTGTGGGAATGTTTGTGATTTTGTACATTTGATTATTTCATGTTTATCCTTGTAAATATTTTGTGACATTTAAATGATCATGGTATTTGTTTAATTTTGAAATGTATTTACATAATGTGTTTTGTATTTACATTGAAGTGACTGAGTTTTCTTTGCATATTCCGTCCATTTTATATGCCTCTCTCTGATACAAAAAAGACTATTTTTTTTGCAAAAAAAAAACCTTGTTTACATTATACTTTTATTTAGAACATGCTAAAAATGTGTTGTAAAGCTAATCATTTATGTTGACTTCTATTTACTTTTTTATACTGTAAAACAGTTCCCACTTTAAAATTTAATTTATTAATGGACCATTTACATCTTTTTTTTGAATAGTGTATTGAAATGCAAATTTCTTGTGTATTTATATCCAACCATATATACTGTACAGTAGAAGATTGTGTGTGTCATTTTAGGACACAGAGCAAAAGTTATAATTGCAGTTTTATAATTGCAATTTTAAAAATGTTATTGTCCAGTAGACAGAAAATGCATTTTAGCAAATCTTATGTCATGCTTAGAACAATTAAAAAGTCTTCTATTTTATTTTTGATATTGTCATTATTATTTAATAATATGTGTCTTTTTTTTTTCCTTGTGTGAAGATTGTGAAGGAGGAGGGACGCTCTTGGGGCTCTCAGGGAAATGAGTCATTTTTTCTTTTGGTCAGTAGAGGTCCCCAGAGCTGTTTTCAAATGTTTTTAATGAGTGAGTGCATGGGCTTAAAGGGTTAGTTCACCCAAAAATTAAAATAACGTCATTTATTACTCACCCTCATGTCGTTCTACACCCGTAAGACCTTCGTCCATCTTCCGAACACAAATTAAGATATTGTTGATGAAATCCAATGAGGCCCAGTAAGGCCTCTATTGAGAGAAAAGCCATTCAAACTCTCAAGGTCCATAAAGGTAAAAACATTTGAAAACAGTTCATGTGAATTCAGTGGTTCTGTCTTAATATTATAAAACGACAAGAATATTTTTTGTGTGCCAAAAAACAAAATAAAGACTTCAACAATATCTATGTGGACTGAGTTCAAAATATAATAATGTCATTGAGTAATAAAAAATATTTTTGGGTGAACTAACCCTTTCATATCCTTTAACACTCCAAAGATTTTGACTGATAAATATACCTGTTAGCTGCTGCTTTTGTTGTGTGGGTTGTTGAAGTCATGAATAGTTTAATATGCAGAGGAGATGGAGAGTTCATGCCCCCCTTTTTTTCTTACTCTCTGAATATTCAGAAATAAATGAAATCAAATATGCCAAGGTCCATGTACACAATGCATGTATATAAATAAAGAATGATGATAAAAAAAGATGGGTGTGGGGTCTTATGGGTTTCTGTTTAAAATGGGGCAAAAATTCAAAACTATTGTAAATCACTGTGAATAAAACAATTAAATGCAAACAGACAAGTGTTTGAGTGTTGCCAATTGCAAGTTTTGTTTTTGAAGTGGTAAGCCTGCTTCTTTGCAGTAAATATCTCTAAAGTATCCTATATGTTCTTGTTAAAGAGGATGAATGATCTAAGGCTAGTATTAATTTCTCTCTAATAGTCCTAATCTTTCCTTCCCTCTCTGTTTTAACTGTTTTCATCCTTTCATTCTTATGCAAGGCCCAAGGACAGGGGGTGGGAACACTGCAAACAATACTCATAAAAGACATTGAGCAATAAAAAAAATTTTAACTGCCATGAGCAGTGAATTTTTTTCCATCGGTTCTAGCAATAAGTAACCTTTATTTGTGCTGTTGACTGAGGTAAAAGAGAGATCTTACACTGTCTGAAGAGAACGGATGTCTTTGGTCTCATTGTCATTTTTCAAAACATGCTTCTAACAAGGTAGATGTTCATATTAATCTATGAAACAACAATACAAAAATGATATATATATATCATATAACATTTTCTGTTACAAGTGAGATTAACTTTTTTTTCTGTATTCCGGTAAACCATGTGGCCTGCAGTTCATGTTTGTGTTTCTTTTAGGAAGAGATGACCTATGATCCTTAGGCAGCCAATCATGTCTATCTGAAAGGTATGGTGACAACAAAATACACATGTCTCTAGATGATTGTGTGAGTTCATTGCTATTCATTGTTACATTCCCACATATGTTTCCTTATTGTATATAAAGCCACATATAAAATGTATAAATGCAGTCAACAACATTTCAACAAAAAACGTGACAAATAATGTAAAAAATGTTCATGTTAGCATTAAAGCTCTGTTATAAAAAGGTAGTTATGGTTGTACTTTCCAGTCATACGTTCTGTTTCTTCAAACTGAGCCATACTTTTTGTAAGCAAACTGTTCAGCCTGGGATGCATGATGACTTTACTTTCATGGTCTCTCTTCTCTGTTGTTTGTCACATTCGAGAATAAACGAATGATTTCAAGGACGTGGACAAGGACTGAGATGCTGAGAGTGAAGAGGAAGAGTGACATAAAGAGGAAAGAAGTTCATTACCCAGCTGAAAAGGAGGCAAATGGCTTTCATAGTCACCATGGGAACAGGGCTTTCTCTCCCCGACAAACCTATAATAAGGTACTTCACTGGCCTAAACACAATTATTGCATGCTAAAAAGGGAAATATTGCTTTCCAATGTAGTAGGTGGTAGATATTGATTCACATGGGTGTTTGAGCAGACCTTCAGTATAAATGTTTAATTTGCCTCTATTCAGATTTTGGCCACATGAAATTTTTCCCAAGAAACTTTTCTTAATCCTATTACTAAGTTGATATCAGAGACAAAACGGGGGAAAATCTATTAGAGCAATTGTGTAGTTATTTAAACAATCGTTCAAGGCTAAAGCCAAACGTCCATATAATGTGAAACAAATGTGAATTTCACAATATCTCTTCCTCTTCATGTTTTTATGCTTTCAAAAATGTAATAGATTCTTGCTGTCGTGAGTTCAGATATCACACAAAATGCAAAGCCATCAGCAATATCATATAAAGGCTATATATACTACTATATAATATTACTATATTATTACTAAATAATATTAATAATATTATATGTATGGGTCATTGACGAATAAGGTTTTTAAAAGTGTAAAAGAAAACTAATTGAGGTATAATTAATTTTGAAGTTTTATTAAGTGTTAACAATGAGATTATGTGGTTTTTATAATCAATTAACACTGCTTTTGTCATGTTTTACAAGATGGACAAAATGTGTCAACAAAAAAAGTCATTCGGTTTAACCAAAATTTCGGTTTTACCGAATGACGATGTTTTCAAACAATGCTAACAGGCTAATATATCTAGCTAGCTAGCTAGTTATCGTGCTAGCTAGCAAAAGGACAATCAAACATTTTATTTTTAGTACAAGTTTTTAAAATATTACAACATTTGCCACATTTTACAGCGGTTGTACCAAATGACCTAATGTTTCGGGACATGCGTATGAGCAAATAGTTAAGAGAGAGTTAGTAACTTTGCTTCATGGCCATGTTGTTCTTTGCAGCTGTCTGAATGATGTCACATGATATTGACCACATGACTTGATCCAGAATGGTCCTTTTATATTGGTTATTCTGAATGACATCAATGAAATAAATTTTTCCGGACATACTTTCTCATAACAAAGCAACGACTTCTACGTGTAATTTTAAAATCATTTTGCACTATGTTGATATATGATGTTAAAAAAATCATGCCAGAATAAAAAATATATATATTTATTACATTTTAAGATATTTTAATCACAAATGAAATGGCTGTATTGGCCTTTGAAGGTTAAACCGAATGACCTTTTGACACTTCTAAATTTATATGTAGCAAAATATAATTAAAACCTTTTGGATTCAATAAAAGAGATCTAGTTGTACTACCTTACATATTTTAGATGTCATATATTTGTTTTTAATTATTATTAAGGCCTTTGGACAAAAAAATTACTTGTCACGTCATTGACCCGTATAATACTAATATCAATAAGATTCCATAAATAAAAGATTTTTAGAATATAAAAATAATTAAATACTTGTTAAAATATTTACATTTGTTCATTTAAAAAGCGTCTGATAAATTAATACAGTTAAATATGCCTCAATTTTATATTATAACAAATCTATAAGATTTTAACAGTATAAAATCTTGGAAGTATTTGTGAAAAAAGAACTTTGCCTACTCTGTAATGAGGGATAAATGGCTAATAAAATTCTAGACCTTATTCATCCAGAGGGTTACTGATCAATCTGCTCCGGCCTGGGTGTAGCAGGGATCCTGAAAGCTTACGGCTGCGCTGGAGGCCCGGCTGCATGTGTCTGATGATCACACATATAGAGCTGGGAGCTATGTGTAAGGGTTACTGGGGATTAACACAGCCCAAATCAGCTGGGCCACCCCAACCTAGGCAAATTGTTTTAAACCCCATTACAGCAGCCACACTATTTCCTTCTTATCAAGCCCCCTGCAGCTTCTCATTAATATTCCAGATATATGGCAGCGCACTCTGTATCATTGTCTATTAATGAGACAGATAATCATTCATTCAATTATTAGACCGTCAGCCCACGGCCGTGCCCACCGGGTTAGCCTTGTTTCTCAGTCGCCGGGCAGGCTGGAACAGAGGGGTGCCAGTCAGGAGGTGAGGGTGATAGCAGGGATTACACCATATTAAAGCCTTTAATAAGACAAACAGCTCAGGAGGGTTAATGCAGAGAAAGTTTTGGGAGAGCAGATATCTGGCTTGTGTGTTTTTTTGATGTGGAGGTGCAGCGTGCTTACGCCGAGAAACTTTTGAACAAGAAAAAAAATCCTGAGTAAACAGGAACAGCCAACACTTTTAAACTATGATGTGACTTGTGCATTGAAGTGTAGTTCAATGAATCCTTTCTCATCTGAAGGTTGACCCTGACCTCTGTTGGTTAGAAGCTGCTGAGAGATCAAGTGCATTGTTGATTCCTGCTGAGCAGCCCAGATCTGTTCTTCTGCTGGGAGGGCAACCACCCGGGCCACGGCAAACTACTGAGGACAGTGATAAACGTCTCTTAATTGACATACACGCACATAAGTATACATCAGAGCAACCGGCAAAGCAAGCGCGCTCACTCTCCTTGAATGAACTTCACTTCTGTATGTGCCGAGCTTTTGCTGTTAGCGGCAGGCGGCCTGACGTGGTCCGAGAGGGTCAAATGAGAATGTGGAAAAGATAGGAGGTGAAATGTTAACAAAATCATAGAAAATCCTGAGCTTGATAAATTCCTGCATTTTAAATGAACGGAGGTAGCCGCGGCGGCGGGAGAGCTTTGTCGCCGGCCCATTTTCTCGGCACAAGGCGCGCAGTCCTGGGGTCAGCGAAGTTACGAAAGTAATTAAAGCGGCTTGATTCACCGCCTGCTGCAGAGAAAAGAAAGCAAGCTGTCATTCTGATTTAGAAAAATAAATTACAATTTTAATAAAGGGGTGTGGATGGGGGTGCTATGCTGTCTGGGCGCTTGCTTGCTTGCTTGGATGGGGAAAGGTAACAGGAGGGGGTGGTCTAAGGGTTTCTAGCTCCCTACTTATCAATAGTTGCAATTTTTTGAAACCACATCGGTAGTACATTGCGGAGGCACAAGTGCCCTTAAAAAAAGAAAACCCGGGGAACATTAACATACTGATTTCATGCGCGTGGCAAAGGGTCTGTGCCAATATCAGAGAGGACTCAGCACTCCTATTGTCTGCAAGAACTCTGGTCTCCTCTGATATGAAAATTCAATTATATTATAACTAGATCTCGCACTGCGTTTTGACAGTCGACGGTAGCGTTTTGCCAGCTGCATCAGTGTGGGGGACCAGAGGGTCCTGATAGCGCTGAGGCAGCCTTTCAGGCATTGACATGTTTTCGGGGGACAAGATTACTTAAATGTGTCGCATTTAAGGAAGGAGAGTTAATCTAATGCATTGCCATTATCTCTCTCAGGTAATTCCAGTACCACCCCCAATCTGCGTGTTTACGCGCATGCACATCCTCTCATATTCCCAATTACGCTACGCTGCCATCAGATTCTCCGCAGTCTCTCTGCACAGCACAATGCATGTTTATTTATTTTTTTATCTAGTCATTGGCTGTAAATAAACAGGAAGTTTTGGCTGACTGGAATCGTTTCTCAGCGGCAAGCAGTTTTTAAGTGACAGCTTTCATGGCTCTCTGAGGACTCAAGTTATTCAGTCTGAATGCCTTGAGAAGTGAGTTAAGTTGTCATTGAATTGCTTACATTCATTAATTCTTTCACACAAGAGGAGCAGAGTGTGGAACTGTACCTTGTTAAAATGTATTGAGATTTTAAAATATATTGCTTCCCTCATTTAACTTATGCCTACTGAGAAGTATTCTTCAGAATATGTAAATCTCAAAAAGCAAAACTCTCTGAACTTTTTACATTTCCTTTGCAACATTTCCTGTCACTGCTGACTAGAGGAAGACAAACCATCAGTGTAATGTTTTTTTTTTTTTTAATCCCCCTGTCATTGGAAATGAGATTAGTTGTTCTTTTAGTAGTGTTCAGGTCAGCTTTGAAGGGATCATTTGCCCTAAAATGTCACCCTATACAACGAAAGTCAGTAGGGTCTAGTGTAATTTTGGTCCCCTCTAACTTCAATTGCGTGGACTCAAAGAGTTAAAAAAAATTCTACAAAATCTCTTCTTTTGTGCTCCACACAATAAAAAAGTAATCATTTTGGAACAACATGTAAATAAATTTACATTTTTGGGTAACTATCCCTTAAAGGGTTTGTTCACCCAAAATTGAAAATTCTGTCATTAATTACTCACCCTCATCTTCGGAACACAAATTAAGATATTTTTGAATCCGATGGCTCAGTGAGGTCTGCATTGACAGCAAGATAATTAACATTTTCAATGCCCAGAAAGCTACTAAAGACATATTTAAAACAGGTCATGTGACTACAGTAGTTCAACCTTAATGTTATGAAGTGACGAGAATACTTTTTGTGCACCAAAAAAAACTAAATAACAAATTTATTCAACAATATCTAGTGATGGGCGATTTCAAAACACTGCTTCATGAAGCTTTACGAATATTTTGTTTTGAATCAGTGGTTCGGAGCATGTATTAAACTGCCAAAGTCACGTGAAAATTTAGAAACGTTTATGATGTAACGAAGCCTTGTTTACTAAAATCACGTGACTCCGAACTACTGATTCGAAACAAAAGATTCTTGAAGCTTCATGAAGCAGTGTTTTGAAATCGCCCATCTCTAGATATTGTTGAATAAAGTCGAAAAAGTAATTTGTGTTCCGAAGACAAACGAAGGTTTTACAGGTGTGGAACGATATGAGGGTGAGTAATTAATGACAGAATTTTCATTTTTGGGTGAACAAACCCTTTAAGATGTGATGGTAATATTTGAATGTATGAATTTTAAAGGGATAGATGAAGTCAGGGATAAAGAGAGTGCAAAGCAAATTGGAGAATATTTTGGAGTGTAAATATACCAGGAATCTTGATGGAGTTTCTTCCTTTCACTGGACTTTAGTCCTCATTGTGTGTGTGTGGTTCTATGTCAGAGAGGCCAAGGCACAGGAAACGCCTCCCTCTTCAACCCACAGCCCTGAGACCTGAGAGTGGACCCCCCATTAACCCAGCACACAGCACACACATACCTGCCTCCCCTCATTAGGCAGTGTTGAAGTACATGCTCACCCAAAAGGAGAATAGAAATCCTAATTAGTATTCTCTGCAGGGCCACAACCATTAGCACTTAATTAGCACAGAGAGCGCCCCTCTTTCCGGGTGTGGGGTGGGAAGGGGGGTTATGTTGAGTACAATATTTCTGCATATTCGCTGTATGCCTTTGCCATAAAGAGTTCGCTTTTGTTTTGTACATGTGCGTTTGAGTTTGTATGCACATTTCTGCTCTATGCCATATTTCAGCAGTTTGGTTGCACATGGTCTGTTGTGTAAAACGCTTGCCTTTTCTTTAAATGGCCGGTCTGGATTTATCATCATATATTTCTTGTTCTAAAACTAGGAAATGCAAAGAATGTAATTGGGTCAACGACTGCATTTTGTATAAAAATGCAGTTTATATACAATTTAAATACACTTGTTCTATGATTTTTTTTAAATTTCAGGGTATCAACTGTCAGAAAATAAAACAAAATGTTATATATATATATATATATATATATATATATATATATATATATATATATATATATATATATATATATATAAAATACAATCCAGTTGATTCTTAAAGATCTATTTTGCCATGATCTTTTATTTTTTAACAATACTAATTTAATATATTTAATATTTGAAAACCCTTTTTCCACAAAATCAAAGTCATGTGGTCCAACCAACATACAGGAAAAGAAAACATTGAAATACAGGAAATATCAAAGTGACGATGACCCCTGCAGATCCTTATAACTATCTTAAAATATCAGCTAATATTTTTATTACAAGGCAAGGATAATTTAGGTTGCAAAATTATATTTATAAAAAAATATATATATTTTTGAATTAATATAAAAATTATATTTATTATGAATTAACCATTCATGATATTTGATATGTAGTGCACAGAGTAGGGATGCTGCATGGGGATGATTTTGGTGGATTTTATTCTCTTTCCCTGTTCCTCCTTCAACTGCTTTCAGTCCTTGTCTCAGCCCAGGGCCGGTGCTACCTTTCACTTCCTGAAACTTTAGAGGTGGAAAGCCATCATTTGACAATTTGGCCTGAATGGGACGGCCGGCAGATTGAATGTCGTTTTCCCACCAGGCTTCTCCATCCAGCTCAGCATGGAGGGGGTTGGACGAGTAGGATTGGGTATAATGTGCAGAGTAAAATTAGCTCTTTGATGGCAGTTAATGGTTTGAGATGAGTGCCACTGACGTAGATTTCCAGGAAGATCTCTCTTTCTCCCTGCAGCTTGCTCTCTCTTCCCCTACACACCTGTAAGATCAGACTGGGCTGGCCTCTGCTGTCAAGGCTGTAATTTGTCCCTGATCAATATAATTATGCAATTCTAGTGGCCTCCTCCCGCTCAGATGGCCAGTTTTCCAGGTGACTAATCCCATACTTTAAACCCTTGGAAATCACACAGACTGAATGCGGAGCACACCTCACAGCGGCCCAAATGAAGTTACTTGATTATAGCATAATTACCGGAAAACAAATATGTAATGTAATTGGCAGCAGTTGGATTCCCTATTTTTATACTGGGTAATAATGTAATCTTAGTGAAACAAAACTGCCCCCTGTGGCATGTATGGTAATGATGTGCTTAACAGCCGCCTGTGGTCAGTAGGGTGTGAATGTGATGATGGCCCTTAGATGGGGCTAAGGGTGCGGTCACAGTAGTAGTGGTTTCTTATCTTTTCTTAATGAAATGAATGATGCCTCTTTGCATAGAGAACATAAATACATCAGGAATACCTCACATAGACATAATTATGAAGTCAAATTAAGCTAAAAGAATTCCCTCTGTGTTTATGTAAGCCTTCTTTTGCCCCAGGTTGCATATTGACAGATGGGTCGCGAGGGCTTTGCTAAATGTCTTTATTAATCTGTGCCTGTCATTTTGACAAAGATGGAAATAAAACACCATTTACTGTCAGGAGCCATCAAGACAATCAGAACAACAATTAAAGGCTGTAATGGATGAGTACAGAAAGGTCATCATTTATATGGCAAGTTAGGAACATGTTTCCATTGCTTTAAATTGGTATTATTCACCTTCCATGTTATGCTGTGTTTTATGATGTGATGTTATGTTATGTTGCGTTATGTTATGTTACGTTGCGTTATGTTATGTCACGTTATGTCATATTGCGTTATGTTATGTCACGTTATGTCATATTGCGTTATGTTATGTTATGTTATGTTATGTTATGTTATGTTATGTTATGTTATGTTATGTTATGTTATGTTATGTTATGTTATGTTATGTTATGTTATGTTATGTTATGTTATGTTATGGTGCATTGCGTTATGTTATGTTATGTTATGTTATGTTATGTTATGTTATGTTATGTTATGTTATGTTATGTTATGTTATGTCATGTTATGGTGCATTGCGTTATGTTATGTTATGTTATGTTACGTTACGTTACGTTACGTTACGTTACGTTACGTTACGTTATGGTGCATTGCGTTGTTATTTTATATGTTATGTTATGTTATGTTATGTTATGTTATGTTATGTTATGTTATGTTATGTTATGTTATGTTATGTTATGTTATGTTATGTTATGTTATGTTATGTTATGTTATGTTGCGTTATGGCTGCAGCTAACTTTTTTTTGATAATAGATTAATCATTCAATTATTTCTTAGATTAAAACTTAGTTTTACCCTTTTAACAAGCCCCAGTCCTGCAGTAACCCTGAGCACTAACATTCTGTTTTGTTTTATTTCAGACTCTCTCAGTCGTTTGCTGTGGTGCTTTTCAGAAGCTCCAGGTCAGTTTCCCTACCAAGTTTTGTGGTCTGCCATGTTGTCCATTCTGCTCAGCTATTTAAAAAATGTTGAATATCAACAATGGCTTTCACTGGGGCATTGTCAACTTTTGTATGAAGCAATCTTGGCTGAATGCGATGGCTCCCAGTGCAGGGAGGGCTTGGCTCAGCGCTGCTGCGGAATGGAAGACTGCATACCCTTCTCTCTCTCGTCTCGGCTCAAAGCGGCATGGTTTGAGAGTCTTACCCGGCTCTCTACAGCTAAACAGTATGCAGGACCTTAAATGCAGAGAGAAGGATTTAGAAGAACGACTGTGCAACGGTGAGTGTCTTTCTGGAAAACTGCAGCTGTGGGCTGGAGTACATTTGGAGGAGAGGGGGGGGCTTGTTCAGGGGAAAGGGGGGTGGGGGGGTTGTGTTAGATTTTGTTAGCTAGCATTTCAGTTCATTCCAGAGGCTACACAGAGTAAAATGATTTGATTCTATTTATTTATTTTTTATTAAAACAAAAACCTTTAACTGGTCTGTGAGACTTCCTGTTGTGTCAAATTAAGTCATAGGCTGTCATTCTGCTAAGTCGTTTTTTGTTAAAGCGGTCGTTCTCATTCTGCATCAGTTCTGCATCATGAATAAATCATTGGATGATAGTACTCCCTAAAGAATATTCATAAACATTGGCCTGTTTAATCATCAGTAATGAGTGTTCAGATTAAAGACTTCAAACATTCTAATATTCAGCAAGATTCTAAAACTTAGATTCCAACAAGTTATTCATTCTTTATTTAAATTTGAATACGTTAAATGTATCATAATGGACCTGTTGAGATTACGGGCTCAATTTGTTGTCAGGAATTTATTTTTTTATTTTTTTAATTGACAAAACATTGACACAAGCCACTAAAGATATGGAGCAGTGCTCTATCTGTGCCACATGTGATCTATACATGATGTATGTAGCTCTGAAAGGTAGTCGAATGTCTTTGTCAGGCTGTCGCCAAGAGGAAGCAGTTAGCGTCTGCGACGTGTCCCCGCCAGTGCAACCGCAACAGCTTGTATCTGCCATTGACATGTCAGTTTCCAGGGCTTTGAGCTGTCAGCTCTACTGCGCCCTTCTCACCCCAGCAGTAGCGAGAGAGCGGAAGAAAGAGTGTGTTTGTGTGCGGGATGGCAGACTGCCATATTAGTGGCAAACGAGTATACATGATAAAAATAGAGAAAGGAAGTAATGCTCATTTGCTCTTGAATGACCTTTAAATGGGTCATTTTAAGTCATATACTTTTCAGATTGCAAAATAACTTGGTCCGTCATGGACTTTCCTCCCTGCCAGGTCAAAGCAGAGTCTTAATAAGTCTAAAAATGTTAGTGGACCAAACCTATGATATTATTTTTTTAGTAATTGTAAATATTATGTAGTGTCCACCCACTTTATGAGGGTCCGGTGTAGTCCTCTGTGTCTCCTCTGTCTCTCTCTCTGCCAAGGTGAACAGATTCATCCCCAGGCACCCAATCCATTATCCTGTCAACAACAGCAGGTCCCTGCCACAGTTAGCAGCAACACTGGCCGTAATGAAATCATCAGTAATCCCAAAACTCATCTCATCATACCCAAGGTAATTAATGCATTTGGAGGGCGATGGCTAACTCTTAATTAAATTATGCTTCTTTTAATGAGGCCTTTATGTAGAGTAAATTTATAGCCAGTATCTCCATTATCAAGTGCACGGCGCTCAACAGAGATTCGTCATTTTCACCTCAAATCACTCGCAGATTAACGTAATGAAGCCCATGATTAATATATCAATTTATACTTGTTTGTTTCTTTCCTCGAGATTTAATAAATTACCCTGCATAATTAGTTCTTCAGGATTTTGCCACAGCCAAAACCTCAGTTCTTGCTAATAATGCATAAAATATTATCGTTACGTATTAATTTTAGAATAATTTGGAGATAACAACTTTGTAGCATTAATCATATTACAAAATTGGGTGTATTTAATTAATTAAAGATATAGCCTGCAAATTAATTGTGCATTTCCACAATATTATCTTAACTAATGAAGGCCTGACGAAGCGACTGTTTCATTTTTAAAAGGCACCAGATTAGTGGGATCTTAATTATGTTTAAAACAAAAGCCATCTGCTTGCCACATTTGGTGCAAAGCAAAATCAGACAACTCAGCATTCTCTGCTAAACAAAAAAAGAGAAAGTTTCTATTGTTTTGGAGAAACTGTAGTACATGGAAATGATTCAAAAGATACATGGGAAATAATGAGGTTTGTAATTAGCCTTGCAGCCAATGATGGCATTTCAGTGATGGCAATTCTTGTCCATTTCTGCAAGTCTGACTGACAGAACATGGAGTTAACAAAATGTTTTTATATATGGTTCCTGAAAATGAAACGTAATTATTTGAATTTATTTTCTTGTTTTAAAATAATTAAACAGCTCTAGGCATGACTCACATGACACCCTAATCGTTTTTTTTTTCTGACAGGCACTTAAACTAGAGAACGTTATAAGCATTATCACAGTGCTGATGTGCAAGAGACTGCTTTAACACATTGAGAAATTCCTTCACAGATACATTTAGCCAAATCTAATAACACCTCTAAACTCAAAGACAATTGCTTGTGCTATTAGAATTTGCTCAGTGATTTAATCAAAACTATATTTATAGTAATTTTCTGCTAAATTAAATCAGCGCTTTAATTGAAATTAGCTTTCACTGGGTCAGAATGAATGTAGTTAAAACTATTTTCATTTAACGCATCATGTACTAAATGGGGTTTTATTAATGTTTCGCTAAAATTTTCCTCCTGAAAGTTAAAGATATTGTAGAAAAATGTTGTCATTGAGGAGCAAATAGGGACTGTGTATTCACACCATGTGCTGCACGTCCCAGCAGATGATGGGTGCACATTAGCTTCATGCTGCATTAGATCCGAAATCCTATTTATCACTGACTGCATGGGCTAAAGAGCTCCTCAAACATGCCTTGATTCTTCTGTTGCAATGTACTTCTCATATATAGTGTGTGCTTTACTGTGAAAATGATCATATTCTTTGTAAATGCATAAGTAGCTTACATATAAACAATTTAAAAAAGATAGTTGAAAAAAAAAAAAAATTAGGTGGTCATGCGTTATTGCTTCTAAGAAAGACATTCAAACTGCAAAAAGTGTACATAAACAAAATTAGTTTAAATAAAACTGATAAAATAAGTTTTCAGTTTGCTGACAAACAGGACTGCAGTAATGACTGGTAAAATGTCTTTTGCAACATTGATGCTTTTTATATCTAGAGTGTGATGAACATGTAATTTCTTCTTTTTCAGGTGACTGTGCTTAATGCTTATCTTTTCTCAGACTGTATAAGACCAAGACAAATCAGTTAAACAACAGGATGTGGACATCAATGTGCTCTAGTGCCTTACCTGTGGTTTACCTGTACATTTCCCTGCAGGTAACTGAATCTGACTTGCCTTTAATGGTGAAGAAACTCAAAGAAACAGATTTATGGAATATCATTGAGGAAGTTTTTATTTTCAGTATAAAAATCTGTGTCAAATAATTGGGAATTTAAATGAAATTAATAGCATATTTACTCATCGAGAAATAGAAACTGTAAAATGAAAATATATATTTTATTTTATTTTAAAAAAGTGAGGAAAATTGGATTGATTGTGATGTCTAAATTTTGCTGATGCATTAGTGGCTTTGAGTCCCACATGTTGTTCATTCGATAGTCGGTAATTGTCCTCTGCGAGTGACAGAACAACAGTACTTAACGCGCTTTACAAACTTGCTGAGGACAGACAATGTGTGAGGAAGCAAACCATATTTGTAAATATCTATTAAATAAGGCTGTTTATACATTATTTGTTTCGATTGCAAAATTGTTGAGAATTAAAACTTATTTTTCGATTAAAATAGCCTGAATAAAAAGTTAAAAAGGTATAATTTAACATCGACAAGCAGCGCGTAAAATTGATTTGTTTTTATGTGTTGGTGACTCAAAATGCTTGTAATAGATTGAAGTAAAATAAGAAACAAAAATGTCGCTGTTTTTATTATAATTATTATTATTATTACTACTACATCATTCAATTTTACAGCCATGATCACATTAATTTTAATGACCGGACTCATATGTTTCAAGTATAAAACATGTTATCATTCCAATAGTTCAGTGACATCTGAAAGAAGGTCAGATCCAAGCCTCTTTTCTTTAATTGACCAGTGAATATTATTTTACCAGTGTCAGAACCAGAGGGGACGCAACCATTCAACGAAATACAATAGGAATAACAGACCGTGCTGAAATTGCATCTTCATTTGCATATTCGGTTCAAAAATCATGCAAATCCCAATGAGACGGTCTTTATTGTGCCTGCATTTGAAAAATCATTCTGTTAACCATGGTAACTCTGGCCTTATTCGTAGCCAGTGAGTTGAAACAAAAAGTTATTAATTCATACGGTTATGACGTTTAAATGGACTCCAGAGCAATGCTTAATGGTTCGGAGATATGTGATCTAAAAAATTACACAAAGACTTCTTTTAAATATATATATATATATATGTTAGTACTATCGTTTTGGCTAGTTAACGTGTTACAGTTAATGCTCTATTCATTTGATGTAAGACAGAATATACTATTATTCAAATTAAACTTTTTTTCTTAAAATAATATTTCTAAAAATAATTTATATAGCCTTATATCTTATATATTATAACCTATTCTAAAGCAAAAATAGTAGGCTGAAAATATTCTTATACCTAAATGGTAAACATTCTTTTTTTCAACCCGTAAAAATCATTCAATTATTCAGTATTGTGGCTCGAGCTATATTGTATCTTAAAGTGGGTGTGTCGCGCGCAGGCTTATTGGACTGTTTTAAGTCCACTTATTTTGTCCAACATCACCTTATTAGACTCCATAAAAACAATGTCTTTTTGAGGCTCTGCGTGTGCTTTGCTGTAATTTGCTTCCACTTTAATTGTTAAAGTTGAGCTAATTAACAAGTGAATCCACGGGTTTGAAAAAAAGACTTTACACTGTGATAAAGAATAGAAGTCCTGTGGCGATTTGTTATGGTATTGTTGGATTTATCACGATAGAACAAGTTGTTGAAACGTCCTTAAATTTCACAGATCTGACATGTGACATATAAAGCAGTAATGAACTGACCATTTTCCATCTTTTGCTTTCAATAATAATTTTAGATGTTTGGACTTTTTTTAGTGTTAATTGACATATAATGGACTTTATTTATCTGCAGCACAGTGTCAGTTTTAGTATTCGGGTCGTTTGAATTGCCTACTACACTAATGGACATTTCCCTGCTCGGCCATCATACACGTGAGTGATTTTCGGAAGCCTTGTTCCTCGGAGCTCAATGATGTTGAACACTAGGAGGCTTTCCTGGTGGTCCTCGGCCTTAGCTCACGTTAATTAGGAAATTTGGAGAACAGAAGCCATCATTACCGAGCTCCGGGTAACTGGGAGTTTTCCTTTTCCCACTGTCTCCTATAGGCGACATTTCCATAAGCAGATTACAAGAGGATATGTTCCTGAAACCACTCGGATAAATCACCGGTTTCGTGAAATAAGTCTCTAATTAGAACTTTTGTCATAACGGCTGGTGCACTGCTATTCATATTAATGTAAAGTGACTAATGATGTTCCAAATGACACATTTACTTTAGTATCTCTCTAATGAAACTGAAAGCGATTGAAAAATTATCCAGTTTTCCCCAGTTGTTTTGGATATGGTTGTTAATTTGTCAGTGAAATTTAGTTTTTTTCTAGCCTTCTAATCACAAATATAGGCTACGATTAGTGTTTTATTTGACGTGACAAATTAACTTGACTACCCAAAATATCTTACTGGTTTAGAAATTTTACATTTTTCTTTAAATTAGGCACAATGCTAAATTATAACCTGATTGCTCTTTCAAATTGCTCTATAGGCAATATCATGAATTATTATGATGAATAGTACTTTACAATCCTTAACATCGGGCCTGAATAACAGCATTGAGTAACAACACTTGTACTTGTTAAGAGCAGTTTGGAAAGTAAATAACTGAGACGTACGTGTTGGTGTACATGTCCAAATCGGTCACACACGGTGAAACTTTTCACTAAATGGTTGAGTCGTTAGTGTGAGGTGTCAAAAGCCCATTATGAATATTCAGTGCTGTAATCGTTCAGTCTCAGTGGCGATGAATGTGTTAAATGTCGATGGACGGTGTGCTAATAAGCTACTGGCCCCTTCGAAGGTGTAATTTCTCCCCGGGAGACTGAAAACCTCTCCTCTTACTCTCCTCTTACTCTCCTCTTACTCGAGTCATTTGTAAATCACACAGCCTAACAAATAAAACCCGGAATTGATTGCAGTTAGCAATAATTGGTGATGTAAAAAAATAAATAGCCCTAATTAACATACACTCAAATTGGCGTGGTTGTTCTAAAAAGTCGTGTGTAGTCTAAATAGTCACATCAGTTATTCTTTCTTCAGAACAATACAAAATTGATCCACAGGGGGGCGTTACTGTAT
Organism: Megalobrama amblycephala; assembly: GCF_018812025.1. Taxonomy (NCBI): domain Eukaryota; kingdom Metazoa; phylum Chordata; class Actinopteri; order Cypriniformes; family Xenocyprididae; genus Megalobrama; species Megalobrama amblycephala. The sequence continues at coordinate 9,921,796 of NC_063066.1, read as the reverse complement.
TAATTTTGTTAGTATTAGACACTTGACAAAAACTGCGACGCGTGGTTTAAAAAAAAACTATTTTGTTGAATGTTTGTTTTTATAAAATTGGTGTTATTTTCAGCTCAACCTGTAAATAATAGGCTAGTAGGCTATACTACTGAGATGTCAAATGAAAGTTAGAATAAATTGAGAGACAAATAATGTAAATAGGCTACTTCAGTAATTTATTATTATAATATTTAGATAGTTACGTAATTTGCTTGGTGTTAAAATCGAACTTTTTAATCAATGTCAATTTTAATTCCCTCAGTCTTATTAGAATTCTGTTAGAGGTGAAGACAGGGCAAAAGAAAACAAGCTTGCATTACACTCTAAAAAATAAATAAACCGAACTCTGAATTAAATTATTTGTTTCTTATTATTTGTTTAATTAATAATTATTATAGTGCCTTCGTCGTGCCATTGTAAGAGGCAAAGTTTACATGTTTACATACAAGTAGTAATCAAACCCGATTCTTGCATTTATTTTTATTTAATAAATTAAACATGCTATTTTTTATTTATTCATTTATTTGAACGTCGAACATTTCTTTTCTTTTTTTCCGGGAAAGTGTGAAATTCATAATATTTATTTAACCCTATCTGTCTACTACATTTTCCAGTGGATAACACGCGCTTTAAAACAAAGTGATTTAAATTGTCAAAGTGCAAAGATGCCAGTGATGTATTTTATCCCACTTTAAGTGCATCCCGAAACACGGTGGTGCCCGGGCAGCTCGCTGCTTGGATGGCGGAGAGTGATGCGCTCTCTGATTGGTCGGCGCTGAGCTCATTGTTATGCTGTCAATCCAAATCACATGGCCGAGCCTCTATTAACAGCTGAGCTTAGCGCACAACTTTTCAGAGTTCCGTGGCAGAGCAGAGAGAGACACACGGGACTGGTGTGGAGACATTTGAAAGAGTTCGGTGCTTTTGACGTGACCAGAGTTTTAGCTCTCTGAACTTTTGACTGACTACCGACTTTATTTTGTGAGTCTCTTTAAATTTCAGCCTTGTCTTTCGAGTGCTTTTAAGGCACCACTTTTAAGTAGTTTGAATGTATAACATGATGGAAACCGAGATTAAAAGCCCCCTTCCGCAGTCCAACACGGGCTCGGCGGCGGGCGGCAAAAACAACAGTGCCAACGACCAGGACCGGGTGAAGCGGCCTATGAATGCTTTCATGGTGTGGTCTCGCGGTCAGCGGAGGAAGATGGCACAAGAGAATCCTAAAATGCACAACTCTGAGATCAGCAAGCGCCTCGGTGCTGACTGGAAACTTTTGACTGACGCCGAGAAGAGACCCTTCATTGACGAGGCCAAGCGGTTACGAGCCATGCACATGAAGGAGCACCCGGATTACAAATACCGTCCCCGCAGGAAGACCAAGACCCTGCTGAAGAAAGACAAGTATTCCTTGCCCGGAGGACTCTTGGCGCCCGGTGCCAACTCTGTCAACAATGCCGTCTCGGTGGGCCAGCGGATGGACTACACGCACATGAACGGCTGGACGAACAGCGCCTACTCCCTCATGCAGGACCAGCTGGCCTACTCTCAGCATCCCAGCATGAACAGCCCCCAGATTCAGCAGATGCACCGGTACGACATGGCGGGACTTCAGTACCCGATGATGTCCACGGCCCAGACCTACATGAACGCGGCGTCCACGTACAGCATGTCACCAGCATACACGCAGCAAACTTCCAGTGCAATGGGTCTGGGCTCCATGGCTTCAGTGTGCAAGACGGAACCCAGCTCTCCTCCTCCGGCCATAACCTCTCACTCTCAGCGTGCTTGTTTGGGAGACCTGAGGGATATGATAAGCATGTACCTGCCGCCCGGAGGAGACAGCGCCGACCACTCCAGTCTACAGACCAGTCGGTTACACAGCGTTCATCCGCACTATCAAAGCGCAGGGACTGGCGTGAACGGAACGCTACCCCTAACCCACATTTGAAAGACTCCTAAAAACAAAAAAAAAAGACTAAGTACTTCGGATACTTGAACATTTTGATTTGCAAAAAGAATCGAAGTTCAATTTCGTTTTTAAAAAAGAAACTATTTTTAATCTCAATGAGTTGTCCGTTTTAAAGCATTTTATGGCGACATATCGGGGACTTCAGAATAAATTGCATTGCAGAGGAGCTTTTATCATAAGCTGTAAAGCAATCAAAGTCTGTAGAAGAATATTGGACTTCTGACTTATTTGCCGTCAGAGTTTGGCACGTGGCTTCGTGAAGAGGCTGTATTTCAAAAACAAAAAAAAGGAAAGAACAGATGGAGGGAGAGAGTATGTTCACTCATTAATGTTTACACTTATTTTTAGAATGTCGATTTTGTCCAAATCTGTGTAGTCTTTTTGTTGTTCATTTGAACTAGGTTTTATTGAAATGAAAGACTGTGCTGGTCGCAAGCGCAAAGTTTGTTTTATTTATAGTGAGTTGTTTTTTTAAAGCTTGTGAACCATTGTACGTCTTGTTGAAATGTTCCACTTTTGTTTTGTGAATCTTCCTTTCTGTGATGTTATGGCAGTATCAGGTTAATCCATTATGTGGGACGGAGAGTTTTATTTAAACTGACGTTTCTACTGAAGACCATCCTATTCCTAAATGAATAAATTTGTTTTACAAAAAAAGGTTTATGACTACATATCAATTTTTTTTTTTACTTTAATTTGGTTATTCGAATCGTATGTCTACCGGGAAACCAGTGACAGATTTTGTCAAATTCGTTTAAACACAAATGTGGTAATCTGAGGCGATCGGTTCAATGATATGCGAATTCAGACACGCTCGCTGCCAAACAGATGTCAACACGCGTGGATTGGTTCTCGTCAAACAGCAAATATAGCCTACTATTTTATGCCTTTCGAATGCTAAGAAATACAGTTGGTCTGTAAATGATTCCTATAAATATCATTCTATAAATTAAAACTAGGCTAATTCATGCTTATGGATTTCCCCCCCGAAAGTATCAACTGGTGTATATTATAGGCTAGCCTTAGTCCTGATAATAGCCTACTACTAACCATAAAATTGAAATTATATTCGTTATTTCCATAAGATACACTTTATTTATGAGACATTTCTCCTTTGCAAGAATACACAACACACAAAAATAAACAAAATTAAAAACGCTTAAAAGGGACAAACTTATTTTTTACCTCACGTGAACCGTCATGCATATAATTTCCAAAGTGTGTAATTCCCTCCTGCATTTTCACTTGTTGAGTCGTCTAGGTACACACAGTTCCTCAAAATTACTTGTATAATTATGGTTAGCTATAAATATCTTTAATCCCTTGAATTTGTCAAAACCAGACGATGAAACAGCCGATAAATTCTGATAATTATGTTCATAATAAGAGATTAATGCAGGGATAATTTCTTTGCTATTTAACTTTGAGTTACCAAGTGTGTCCGCATTTTTGGGGGTCAGACAGAGGTTAAATATTTGAGTATCTTATTTTGTGATTTGAATATCACACCATATTGTCTTTTGGTCTGTTTGTCAAGGGACCGTTTTTACCACATCTTTCTTGCTGTAGTTAGCCAAGGAGAGGAGGAACATACAAGGCCGTTTTGTAATTTAGGGTGTAATTACCACTACTGAGTCATCAATAAATAATATGTATAGTATCCTATATGTACTGTGTAACATGCACTCTTAAAAATAAAGATTCTTCAATGGCTCTTTACTATATCTTTGGTTCAACAAAAACTCTCTTCTAATAAAGATACATGTTGGCTATAGAGAAGATTAAAATATAAATGTATTTTTGTAGATCATCCAATACGGTTTTTAACATCATAGATGCTTTTGTAAAGAACTACAGAATAAAAAGTTCCTAAAGTTTTCCTATAACATCAAACTAAAAAAGTGGGTGTTCAGAATCTATGTGGATTTTCTATCTGAGGATTCTGAATGCTTGATTTAACTTGTTTTTTAAATATCACTTGTTCATCCACATTCAACAATTATCCATTCTGAGAGAACGTTATTTTCTGAATCCAAACCAAGCCACTGATTTGCATTTTGAATGACCTAATAGAACTCCACATTAAAAACTCTCAGTAAGTATTGCATTATAAATACAATCTGTATAAGGATTTAAACCCTCTTTAATTTAATCTCAGCTATTTACATTTTCACTTAAATGCTCAAGCAAGAGATTATGTATTCACTCTTAAAAATAAAGGTTCCCAAAGAGGGTTTTCGCAGCAATGCCATTTTTGTTTCCCCAAAGAACCTTTCAATGAACAGTTTCAGTATAAATATAAAGAACCCGCTTTCGCTATAAAGAACCTTTTGGGAAAGGAAAAGGTTCCATGGATGTTAAAGGTTCTTCATGGAAACTTAGATGCCAATAAAGAACCTTTATTTTAAGAGTGTATAGGGAATACTTTATCATATACGTTATCACTTCAATAATATTTTTTGCACTAATGGGATTTCTCATAACAGCCATTTGAAACGATATTTTTGAGTGACGCTGTCACACTTCGAAAGTGTGCACCTGACTGCTTTTACAGCAGGGGATGAGTTGCATGGAATCTCAAGGCATTTATTCCCCTGAGCCATTGAGTGCATGCACTGGCTGCTGTCTTTCCCACATTCACTGACAGGTTTGATCCATGCCTCATTGCTGTGCTTGGATTAGCCCTGTGCACCTCTATGGATGCCAACAGATTAAACAGACCTCCCTGAAATCAGCAGCAGGGTCTTAAGTCATTCTAGTGTGCCTGAGACTGCGTATCAGCTAATCACACTTCCTAATTCTTAAAAAAAAAAGTATATATTTTTTTAAATTAAAGAAACTGTGTCAGAAGCAGTGGTGAATTTGTTGCATATGTCTGATATGAATAGTATGCTGGGGATATTTTTTTTTTTGACATTCATGATCACAATATTTTTTCAACTTGATAAATCCAATTGCCAGTTAAACGGAAGGAATTTATCAAGTAAACTAGTAGTGAAGCTGTACTGATAGCACAATGCATTAAGTCCCTTCCAGCAAAGAGTGGGGCCCTCTCTTTCTCTCTCTCTCTCTCTCTCTCTCTCTCTCTCTGTCTCTCTTGCTCGCTCAGTCATGTGGAGCACTGTGCCCACTCAGCAAGTGCAGGCATATCCTCACTTCCATCTGCTTATGACCTCACTGGAGCTGTTTGTTTAACCCTTTTCCCAAACCAACATAATTGCACCCTACTGCAATCATGCATGCTGGATTCGCTGTGTAGCGTTGGATAGCATTAAAGACAGAGAGCTTTCTCACTTTCTTTCTGCATGTGGGTAATTTTTATATATATAAATATATATTATTCATACCATCTACCTTCCTGTTTTTCTGATTGTTATGCTTATTCCTGACATACTTGAATACATGTGCCAATCTAAGAATAAAAAAGTATCAATTTCATTCACTGAACCTGCTCAGCAACTCTGAGTGGGAACTCCTCATTCCAAATCTCTAGGTGTTTTTCCTCAAGTATTGCTGTTCACGAACGTACACCGATTACAGTGGCATACGTCAGTTGAAGAAATGGGTGTGTTTGAAAAATAAAGCGAACAGGCTCTGTGGTGCCAGACCGAACTTGCTGTGGCGTACTAAAAACAAAATATCCTAGTATTGATTAGCAGGCTGGCTCAAGGCATTGCTTTTGGGCCTGTCCACTGGAGTGAGACTCATGTGGGCTGTGGGGACAGAGTGGAGTCGTGGTGTGGGGGTGAATTAATCTCCCTGAACCGGGGCAGATGTCATTGACGAGCCCCTATTAGATCGGCTCTTGCCGTGGGAAAATGGCATCCAATCCTTACGGGGTCAGGACTTTGAGCTGACCCTCACGGTCTCATCCCACCTCAGAGAGCTGTCCATTCTCCTGCACTTTATCTAAGAGACAGGCTCACCTCTCCTGCCTATGGCCATTGTCTCTTGGCACTATTGTATGTTTGCTGTTCTTGTACCTCATTATACACGGAAATCTAACCTCTTCCTCTTCTTCCAGCACGTGTCACGATTTTGGTTCCTCTCTGCGTTTTATGTTAATGTATTAAATAAGTGTTGCTGCCTTGTTCACTTTAGTTTCGATTTTCACTTTAGTTTACACCAGCCTCTTTGCTTTACTCCATTATAACACTTTTTTTAAAGAGTTTTTTTTTTCACAGCAATGCCATTAAAGAACCATTTTTGGTTCCCCAAAGAACCTTTCTTAAAAGAACCATTTAAAAAAAAAAAAAAAAAATTTAGAACTTTTATTAATCTGAAGAACCTTTTTCCCCTATAAAGAATCTTTTGTTCAATGGAAAGGTTCCATAGATGTTTAAGGTTCTTCACTGAACCATTCTTTTTAAGAGTGACGATTCGAAGCTCCAAAAGGCTTAAAAGTGAAACATTTGGAATGTGAATGTCATTCTTTATATGCATTTAGATATAAACATTGTTATACATTTCAGATATGAAAGGTTTTTAAAGATAATCACAATATATAGTCAAGGGGAATGTGCCAACTTGCTTCTCTTCTCCAATGATTCTGATATTTGTTGGTAATTACAGCCGTGGTTGGATCTCTGTGGCATTACACAACCACAAAGAATGTAGAGTGGGAGGTTTAAAGGGCGGTTGCAGCTCCAATTCAGGCTTGGCCCTGCAGTCCAGGTGCAAGTGACTTGCATTAATGTCAGTGTAGAGTAAATAATTCTAATTAATAGAGTCTTAACACACTTACTGTGTCTTATGAGATACATAGAAGGAAGAGAAGTTTAGACTAAAATTCGTTCGGTAGGTGATATTGTATCATAATTTGATCTCTGTTAAAGAGTTTTACATAATGTTTCACAGTGTCGTTCTTGGGACCGTGTGCCTTTTGACTTTGTAGAGGTTTATGACATGAATGTCATAAATCATCTCATTTACATCTCTGTTTCTATGTTTCATAAATTCCTGTCAACAAAGTTCCCACACCTTTATCTATGTTAAACACTGCACATGTATAATATTTGGGATAGAGTTTATTCTTTGAATGTGTCCCTAAAGCTTCTCTTGACAACCGCAGCAAGAAGTAGTGGCCTGAAGGGGAATTACTCATTACGATATTTGAGTGAAAACGCTTGTAGAGTCGAGGAGCCTTAAAACGAGCGTGTGGAAATTTCTCTGAACATGGAACTACCCTGCCCTTAACGTCTGCACTGCTTTCTTGGGTGGAGCAGGTGCTGTGAGTTTCTCTGACGCAGGATGGAAACAGGTTTTAGGGTGCCTGTCTATAAGCCAGCCTCTCCAAGATGGAACTGGGTGGAGTGTGAGCAACACCGATGGCACCGTTTTAGGGACATATCATCCTAGAGGAAAATGTCAGAAATTATTCTTTCAGCTTTTATAATAAGTTGTATTCAACCCAATCTCATGACTATCTATTTTATTAGGAAACACATGATTTTCAGAAAAAAAGTAATGAAGATGAAATCCCCACCCATCAGTGTGGTGTAAGTATATCGTATGAAAATGGATTGTCTGAATTGGCCACCAATTCACCAAAACATAGTTACAAATTGCCCTGAGAGTGTTGGTTTTATTGAATGATTTGTTTTATTGATTTATCTGTTGTTGGTTTTTATTTATCTACTTTGTCTCAGATGTTCTCCTAAAATTCTTTCAGAGAAATAAAATGGATGCACAACTTTTGACATACAGTAAGAGTATAGAGTGAACTGCTCCGGGTGTGTGTTCACGATGTGTGTGTGTGTGTGTGTGTTCAATACTCACCGCTGTGTGTGTGCACGAATGGATGAAATGCAGAGCACAAATTCTGGGTATATGGGACACCATACTTGGCTACGTGTCATGTCACTTTCTTTCACTTTCTTTCTCTTAAAAAAACCGTCTCAATTTGCTCTTCATTTAAAGAAGCACTTGAGGTATTAAAGGGTTAGTTCACCCAAAAATGAAAATTCTGTCATTAATTACTCACCCTCATGTCGTTCCACACGCGTAAGACCTTCATTCATCTTCGGAACACAAATAAGATATTTTTGATAAAATTCGATGGTTCAGTGAGGCCTGCATTGACAGCAAGATAACAGTTCATGTGACTACAGTGGTTCAACCTTAATGTTATGAAGCGACAAGAATAACAAAAAAACTAAATAATGACTTTATTCAACAATATCTAGTGATGGGCGATTTCAAATCACTGCTTCATGAAGCTTCGAAGCTTTACGAATCTTTTGTTTCGAATCAGTGCTTTGGAGCGCGTATCAAACTGCCAAAGTTACACCCCAATGGTGAACCATTGAAATTTCGAAACACTTATGACGTAACGAAGCCTCATTTACTGAAATCACGTGACTTTGGCAGTTTGATACACGTGATCTGAACCACTGATTCGAAACAAAAGAGCTTCGAAGCGTCATGAAGCAGTGTTTTGAAATCGCCCATCACTAGATATTGTTGAATAAAGTCGTTATTTTGTTTTTTTGCCACATAAAAAGTATTCTCGTCACTTCATAACATTAAGGTTGAACCACTGTAGTCACATGAACTGTTATCTTGCTGTCAATGCAGGCCTCACTGAACCATTGAATTTTATCAAAAATATCTTATTTTGTGTTCCGAAGATGAATGAAGGTCTTACGCGTGTGGAACGACATGAGGGTGAGTAATTAATGACAGAATTTTCATTTTTGGGTGAACAAACCCTTTAAACATCTTATGGAAACTTTTTGAACCAGATCTTTATAGATTCCACATATTTTTGTAAATATGTGAGGAGAATGTATTGATGAGTGATGCGCATATGTGCAATAACAGTTGGGAAAGTCGAGACAATACATGGGGTACAGAGATTATGGCGCTGGGGGCAGGGCTGTGAAATGGGAGATTAGGCCTCTCATCTAGGCCACAGATATTGATTAGTGTAGGTTGGGAAGAAACAGAGATTGACAGATGAACAATGGTCTTGTATCTGCGTGATGACTACTTGTCATGTCTGTAACGTCAGGGGTTTTGAGGATGCTTGGACAGTAGGTACATTAGTCCAGCTCGCCAGACTCAATTCCTCTCTCTTTTATCCTCTGTGTTATTGGTGAATGTCTTCACTCAGGTGAACATCTTGTAGAAGTTCTCCATACACATGGAAATTAGACCCCAAACAGAAGTGCCTCACTTGTTTATTGATTAGTTGCCATTGTCGTTCAGCCAGTTCTCTGAGAGATGTGCATTTGTGGGCCAAAGGCTCATATTAGGGCATGTCTGGAGGGGTGTAAAACTGTAACATGTTTCCTTTTATACTTCTTCTTATTGTCCCACTTCAGTTTCTTTCACTTCAGTTTCAATAGGTGAGATGTTTCAATCAATAAAACAATGATAATGAGCCCCGATATTTTGTCACCCTCATTTTCAAACTTTTTCAACCAAAACAGCACAGGACCCCATTTACATGTTTCAAAAAATCTTCTTTATTGTTTCTCAGAGGAATAGAAGTCATACAGTTTTAGAACACAAGAGTGAAAAATTATGACATTTTTTCCCTTTTTTTCTTTTTGTTGAGAAAACTATCCTTTCGATTCACTATAGACGTGAAGCACAATAGCATTAGGAATTCCATTTAAACCATAATACAAGACAAGACCCAGTATGGCGACTTGCTTTTAAGTATAGGTCTCCCCTATGTTTAGCCTTTAGTGTCTCAATCACAATTGCATAATATGATATATTTTGAAATGCTTTAAAGACACTCGCATACATCAACAGCCTTATTATTTTGTCCACTCCAGCCTGTCACTCACAGCAGCACTCCAGAGTCTATTAGCATGTGAGAGAGCTTGTAGAAAGATCAGTAGCTGGTGTGACTAGCTACTCGCAAGGGTGAGAAGGAACATCAGCTAATGAGCAGTAGCCAAAGATAACAGAAAATAAACAAAACGCAGCGTTAAAGCGCAGAATCCCAGCCTTTTTCCCTCTCTTTGGCCCTCTTTCATCTCATTGTGTATGCCGTTGAGTATGCCGACGTTGACTTCGCCTATACAGGTCCCGCTTGTCAAAATAGTATTATCGTGGTTTTAAAACTAATTAAAATGTCCTGTTTCGTGGGAAACCAGTCTTGGCTTTTAACTGTGGGTTAAGGTGATATCCTTTTCACCAGCGCCTTGAAAATGTGCTATATAGGTCAAATGAGACGTAAACTTTTTTTTTTTTTTTATGCACTTTGTTCTCCAAGTCCACCCCAAAAAGTTCATTCGCATCCCTCTCTCCAAACCCCCGGCAAATATCACACCTCGGATGCATAAACATGCCTGAGCTCCACACATCAAGCCACGCAGGGGGCCTGGCCGGCTATAGAGCTGCACTGTGACACCAATCAGGAATGATGGCAGCCCCCTTTGTCATGCTAACAGGAATTGCCTCTTCTCTTATTCAAATGCTCTCCTTCTCTTTCTCCCTCCCTTCATCCCTCTCTCCTTTTCTCTCTCCTCATGGGCCATGTAAATCCATACTTAGAGAGTTTGAAAAAGAAGGAGAGCGAACGAGAGAGGGAGTGAGAACTCCCTGTCCCCAGAAGCGTTGATCGGTGGGCCTCTCTCCTGGGGGTCAGCGTGGCTCTTGCAGCGCCGAGCTGTTTCCATGCCCAGCCGAGCGCATTTCATATTCAAATGCTCCAATCAGGCCTGTGACCCACGGGGGGCTTTTTTACAGCCCGGGCCTTGGGTCAGCGGGTCAAGATGGTGATTTAATAGCCAGGGCGATGGGAGAAAAAAGGGAAAGGAGTGATTTAGTGACTGAATGAGTCATAAAAAAGCATTTTTCTTAAGTTGTCATGTAAATGCAAGTAGTCTGCATCAGTTTGGCTCTTTTCCTTTCTTTCCTCACCTGGCTTAGGCACCTGTTTGTGCCGTTTAGACTAGAATCGTGTCTAAAGATGTGTCAGAGTGACATTATGAAATCAAAGGTTAAAGGTCCTATCTGCAGTGTGGTGTGGTGTGTTATGGGGCAATCTTACCTGAGCATCTTGTTATTCATGTCTCGACAGGTGTGTTCGTTGCAAATTACATAGAGCTGGTATGTGTAGGCTGGTTGTCGTGTACTAATTATTCTGGAGACTGTCTTTGCATGTGAACACTCAATAAAATTGATGTTTAGTTGTCTTTATTTACTACAACGCTGACATGTGATGCCTTTGCCCTTTGGCACTGCGGACACCTGTGGAAGATACCGATAAAGCAGTTCTAGCTTTAACACATTATTGAAATATACCAAAATGATCTATAGATTAAGTCACCAAGTAAATTATATGTATTTCTTTTCAGTACAGACGGAAACATGTAAATACCTGCAAAACTGAATGAATCAGAAACAATGCAACACTGTTCAAGAAATGAGAAGGAATTTGAATGATTATTTGAAATGATTAATTTAAATTATTTGAAGTGTTTCCCGTCAAAGTGAATTAAAATAATTATTTGTATTAATTTATTATATAATTATATATAATTATTTGTATGTGTGTGTGCATATATATGTTATATAACACCATATAAATATCTTGGCATGTAACAGCAGGTTATATAACACCAAGCGGGAGCTGTATAGGTGCAGTCAGCATCAGCATACACATTTAATTTATATATACATAGTCGTTGCTTTGTTATGAGAAAGAATGTCTGGAAAAATGAATTTCATTGATGTCATGCAGCATAACCAATATAAAAGGACCATTTTGGATCAAGTCATGTGTCAATATCATGTGACAGGATGTGACATCATTCAGACACCTGCACAGGACCACATGATCGTGAAGCAAAGTAACTAACTCTCTCTTAACTATTTGAAAAATCATGCTTTCACTTGCTCATACGCGTGTCCCATTCGGTACAACCGATATAAAACATGGAAAATGTTGTAATATTTTAAAAAGTTGTACTAAATATAAAATTTTGGATTGTCCTTTTGTCAGCTAGCTAGAAAGCTAGCTAGCTAGATATCAGCCTCTTAACATTATTTGAAAATATCGTCATTCGGTATAACCAAAAGTGTCATTCGGTAAAATCGAAATTTTGGTTAAACCGAGTGACTTTTTTGGTGACAAGCTTTGTCCATCTTGTAAAAAATGACAAAATCAGTGTTAATAGATTAACCACATAATTTCATTGTTAACACTTAATAAAAGTTCAAAATTAATTTTGTCTCCATTATGTTTTTTTTTTACACTTTTAAAAACCTTATTTGTAAATGACCCATATATGTGTATAAATATACACATACATGTGTATATATATATATACACACACACAGTGCTCAGCGTAAATGAGTATGCCCCCTTTGAAAAGTAACATTTTAAACAATATCTCAATGAACAAAAACAATTTCCAAAATGTTGACAAGTTTAAGTTTTATATAACATCTGTTTAACTTATAACATGAAAGTAAGGTTAATAATATAACTTGGAGAGCAAAATTTTTAGTTTTACTCAAATAAGGTTGATGCAAAAATGAGTACACCCCAATGAAAGTCTCTGGAGCAAAGCTAAATTTTAGACGACAAATGTCTAATTTAACAAGAACTCAACCACAGGTTAGTCTAATTATTCATTACCAGGTGTCCAGCAGACAGTTGACTATAAAAGGGTGTTAAAACCCCTTCCCATTTCATGCTGTCAGCAATGGCACCACATGGAAGAGAAATGTCACAAGACATGAGAAAGAAAATAATTTCTTTACACCAGAAAGGTCTGACTTATCAATGAGAATACTGTAGCAAAAGTGGTACAAAAATTTTAAAAAGATGGAACTGCAACCATCTCACAGAGACGTCCAGGTCATCCACAGAAGTTAACACCTCGAGAGGAGCGTCTTCTGATGAGAAGGGTTGAAGAAAATCGGCATGCAAGTTCACTGCAGTTATCTAAAGAAGTAGAAAGCTAAACTAGGGTGACTATTTCCCCTGACACAATACGGCGTACACTGCAGAGGAATGGCATGCATGGGTGCCGTCCACGAAAGAAGCCTCTCCTAAAGCCCAGGCACAGTGAAACATGGTGGTGGCAGTGTCCTTATGTGGGGCTGCATGAGTGCTGCTGGTGTCGGGGAGCTGCGTTTCATTGATGGCATCATGAATTCACAGATGTACTGCTCTATACTGAAAGAGAAGATGCTACCATCACTCCGTGCCTTTGGTCGTCGTGCGCTTTTCCAACATAATGATCCTAAACACACATCTAAGGCCACTGTTGGATTTCTGAAGAAGAACAGGGTGAAAGTGATTCAGTGGCCAAGTATCGAACACCTATGGGGAATTCTGAAGAGACAAGACAAGTCTCTAAAAGAGGTCATTCTTGAAGAATGGAAAAAGATAGATGTTGCAAAATGTTGCTAACTTGTTCATTCCATGCCTAGAAGACTTGGTGCTGTCATTACAAATCATGGAAGCCATACAAACTACTAGATGTATTAGTTTTTGTTGTGGGGTGTACTCATTTTTGCATCACACTAATTTGAGTAAAACTGAGTTAAATTATTAACCTTACTTTCATGTTATAAGTTAAACAGATGTTATAGTAAACTTAGTCTTGTCAACATTTTGGAAATTGTTTTTGTGTTCATTGAGATATTGTTTAAAATGTTGCTTTTCAAAGGGGGTGAACTCATTTACGCTGAGCACTGTATACACACACACACATACATATATATACTTATATCCATGACATGGAGGCAAAGAACCGCCCAACGTGAAGCGGAGGCAAATTTATTATCCTGTAATCGAAAACAAAGTGCCTCTCGGTTTTCCTTAATCTTCTCTCTGTAATATGCAAAGGGCTGATGGTGATGGGTGTTTAGACGTCTCTTGATTGGGAGTCGTTAGTATTTAGCTTAAGTCCGTTGAAATGTAAAAAAGGCCTGTGTGTGAGAGGCGCTGCGCTACCCGCCGAAGCTCAGTAGCAGCCACCCCGGTGACTGACAGGTGGGTCAAAGTTGGGGATTTAAGGTGGCTCAGGGATTTGTGTGAGGCCCAATAGCCAGCCTCCTCTTTTACACTGATGCAGTGAAGTTTTCAATACGTGATGATGTGTGTGTGAGGAAGGGAATTAAAGAGAGAGACTTTGCTTAATGTTATGTGTGCATGATTGTGAGTTTTAGCACAACTTTCAATGAGCACAGCTGTGTCAGTGCCTGGTTGTGTTGTTCTCGTAGCCCGTGGAGAGAAAGAGCTCCTGCAGGTCTGCCGACTAACACCATCCTGCCTCTCTTTGTATGTCTGTCTTTTTTGGTTCACAGCAACAGGCAGTTTCATGACCAAGAATATGGCTGATAATAAAGGGATTGTTCCTGTTCTCTCATCTTAAGTGATGTGCATCAAGACAACCATAATTACACAGCCATTTAATGTCACATTTTCTTTTACATTTCATTGTTTTGTTCATGCTTTTTTCAGCAACCTGTTCATTTTGGAATCTGTCTAATTTGTCTAGCTTCTACATATACATTTGTACAAAAGAAGAGTTTGATTGGATGCACAACCTTTGACATCAACAACAAGATAAATGTTTTCTACCCATTTTAAATAATATACGTAGAGCTGCATTTTATTATTTGCATTTTTTTTTTTTTTTTTTTTTTCAAAACAGAACTGTAATCATTTTTTATAGTATTACCCACCAGTTGAGAACTACTGCACAACAGGTACATTTCACTGCTCTTGCAAATTTGCTCTTAATAATTACTAGAAAGACTTTCTTAATAATCCTTTAGTACTCCACAAGCAGCATATTGAGGATTTAATGCAGTTTGACAGAGCTCAAGGGATTTGTGCTCTAGACCCTCAAAGGCTTCCTGAGTGTCATAACCCTTTGTGCAGACCCTTCTAATGGAAAAGACGGCATTGTAAGGCAGGGGAATCACTGAACACTCAGGGGACGAGAGCCTGATTTTCAGTGACTCTAAGCTGAAAACAACCAAATTTTAAGAACAGTATTTTACTTTTGGCACATTACCATTAAGATCAGGAATATACTTCTCTCTATCTGAAATGTATATGATGATGTAACTACAGTGTTTGATTTAGAAATATTATTTTGTAATAGTTATGTTTTTTATTATTAATAAAGCACATTTATAAACAGCAGAATTTGCAAAATCTAAATGTAAAACCAGTATATATATAAAATGACCCTAAACTTTTTGAATGGTACACTCTAAAAAATGCTGGGTTAAAAACAACCCAAGTTGGGTTGAAAATAAACAAACTCAGCAATTGGATTGTTTTAACCCAGTGGTTGGGTGAAATGTTTGCCCAGCATGCTGGCAGTTTTATAACCCAATTATTGTTTAAAAATTACTATATGGCTGGCTTAAAATGAATCCAAAATAGGTTGGAAATTAAAAATCAGACACATAATAATTACTAGAGGCAACAATGATAATCAAAAGGTGAACATTTATCAATAAGCAATTTAATAAATGTTTGTTTAATTATTATTCATTGAGCTTATTAATAAATGTTAATTTATTAAACATTAATAAATGTTGTTTTCCAACATACTTTGGGTTCATTTTAAGCAAGCAATACAGTAATTTTTAAACAATAGTTGAGTTAAATAAAACTACCCATAACCGCTGGGTTTGTCCAATGTCAACCCAACTTGGGTTGTTTTCATCTCAACATTTTGTAGTGTGTATTTGTATAATATAAATACAATTAAATAGATTAAAGAGTACAGTTATAGCTATGGACATTTGATCTCTAAGTACAGTATATTTAATAATTCAGAATCTTTAAAATAAATGTTTTAAGGTCAGACTACAAACACTTCTTTTGAAAATGTTCCCATACCACTAGCTCAGTGTAATCCTAAGATCTGTCAAATAGAACTTTTTTAGCTCTGTTACATGCTAGACCTCCCACGCAATAATACAGTTTTCTCATTGTGTGGTTTTCTCCAGAAAGCCTGTAAAGTCTGAGAAAATCGATCCAAACAAGCCTTAATTCTGTCATTAGGTGAGAGAGAGAAGTTTTGTGATTGGCTGCCTGTCTGCTCCATATTCAGAGGTGCTGGATGAGGCAGAGGGCCCGCTGGGAAAATGGTGTTGTAATCAGGAGCCGGCTGTGCTGCCTGATCAGGTATGAAGTCTGCTTCCACCTTCCTCAAAATCCTTCCTCATCTTCCTCTCGTCTCACTCGTGTGGTTAGCAGACCCCAATGGGAGCCTGTTGTCAGGTACTATTACACTATATGACCGCGTGAGCTGTTGATAGCTGGACGAAGAGGGGAGAACTGAGAGTGTATGTGTGGGGTTTGGGGGAGTATGAGATGTTAGTGTTAGTAAGTTGGGTGGGGGTATTTTTTTGTTCCCACATTTGATTATTCAGGTTGGTTGAACTAAATTTCTGAACCCATAAAATTCGGATCCCCTTTGGGGGCTATTTACATATATTTCAATCCCCCCTCCTACAGTCTCCCCAGCTTCTGTCTTTCCCTCCGAATGTGAAAAAAGAGGGCAGAGCAACCAGGCCTGTCTAGTCTTTAAGATGTCACTGTGGTGTGAAATATAGGCGAACAAGCAGGGCTTTGAAACTCAAACTGAACCCACCCTCCAACTGACCCCCCTCCACACACACACACACACACCTTCTGTTTCACCCTCATACACATACTTACACACACAGAAACAACAGACCACCCCTCTCCCTCCATGCCGTCTTAGTTGGTGAGCGCTGTGCCCACTGAGACAGATCCATCTCTGGGGTCGTGTGTGTGTTCGTGTGAGCACATGTGACAGTGTGTTTGTGTGTTCAGTAGGCTGGTGGGGTCCAGGCACCAGGCGCAGATGTTCAGGACGGGCAGGCGAGGATGCACCTGTAGTCACTCCATCATGTGCCAAAGATTCTGGCATAATTTTAAGAATTGAATAAAATAGGTTGTATAGCATTTTATCTACACCCAAAATTTAAAACAAAAAGTTTTTATTTACTCAACCTCATGTTCCAAATTTTACTTTCATCTGACGAACACAAAAGAACATATTTTGCAAAATGTCTCAGGGTTTTTTTCTTTGTCCATATAATAAACATCATTATTATTATTTTATATATTTGTTTCCTCTGGGGGGTGGGATGGTAAAATATTTTTTCATAATTCTTCTGTATTTGTATTGTTATTATTGTAAAAGTTCAATAAACAGATTAAAAAAAAAAAAAAAAAAAAAAAAAAAAACATCAATGGGGTCCAGTGGTACTTTGTATGTATTTTGTATTTTATTTAAAGGTGCCCTAGAATTAAATATTGAATTTACCTTGGCATAGTTGAATGACAAGAGTTCAGTACATTGAAAAGACATACACTAAGTTTCAAACTCCATTGTTTCCTCCTTCTTATATAAATCTCATTTGTTTAAAAGACCTCCGAAGAACAGGCGAATCTCAACATAACACCGGACTGTTACGTAACAGTCAGGATCATTAATATGTACACCCCAATATTTGCATATGCCAGCCCATGTTCAAGGCATTAGACAAGGGCAGGACGTCTGGATCTGTGCACAGCTGAAATCATCAGACTAGGTAAGCAAGCAAGAACAATAGCGAAAAATGGCAGATGGAGCAATAATAACTGACATGATCCATGATAACATGATATTTTTAGTGATATTTGTAAATTGTCTTTCTAAATGTTTCGTTAAGCATGTTGCTAATGTACTGTTAAATGTGGTTAAAGTTACCATCGTTTATTACTGTATTCACAGAGACAAGAGCCGTCGCTATTTTCATTATTAAACACTTGAAGTCTGTATAATTCATAAACACAACTTCATTCTTTATAAATCTCTCCAACAGTGTGTAATGTTAGCTTTAGCCACGGAACACTATCAAACTCATTCAGAATCAAATGTAAACATCCAAATAAATACAATACTTACGCGGTTCAAGACATGCTGCATGATGAACACTTTGTAAAGATCCATTTTGAGGGTTATATTAGCTGTGTGAACTGTGTTTATGCTGTTCAAGGCAAGCGCGAGCTCCGGGGCGGGGAGCATGAGAATTAAAGGGGCCGCAACCTATATATCGGTGCATAGTTAATGATGGCCCAAAATAGGCAGTTAAAAAATCTAAAATGGGGCATTTTGAAGCTGAAACTTCACAGACACATTCAGGGGACACCTTAGACTTATATTACATCTTTTAAAAGACGTTCTAGGGCACCTTTAATTTCAAGTTTTTTATGGTTTTAGTTTTAGTTAACTACAATAACCATGGTTTACATGTTGAATTTATGTGGTTTTATCATTAATTTAGATTTGAGTTGATTATATTAATATTAGTAATAATTTATTCATTTAAGTACCTTTAAGCCATCTTGAGGCCCCTTATAAGTTTGCTGAGGCCCCCTAGTGGGTCCCAGCCCCCTGGCAAACCACACACATTAAGTATACAGTATATACTTTATTTAGTATGGGTTAGACCCTCACATGAGTGATATGTTGCGTTGTTATGGTTGTTGATAAAGCCAATATTTAAGTCAAAAGGCACTTTTATGGACGTTTGGAAACTGCAACTCACCGTTATTTTACATAACACAAACACATGTCTCCTAAGATTGATTTGTCAAGGGGGCGTGAAATAGTTTAATTGTTTCAAATGAACACACTCGCGCCCCCACGTTGTGGATTAATTTTCTGACCGAAGTCTCCGAGGGCCAGGTCTTAAAATTCCACATGGGCCCAGTGCCCGGCGCCCCGCTGGAAAGATAAAGAGAACACATATGTAGCCAGGCTCAGTCACGCTCCAGTTGAGCCATCCCAGCACAGAGAGTTACAGCTGGCATGATGGGAACACTTGTTTGTTTAGGGTTGTTTTTCTGCCGAGTGCCATGGTTTGGTTGGATGGCACTTGTTTTGTGCGCTCCATCTGTGGATGTGTGTATGTGTTTGGTAAGTACCAGGAGGTGAGGGTAGGTGGGTGGGTGGGTGAGGAGGGGGGGGGGGGCACAGTGGCATTTAGTCAAATAGTGTTCCTGGCCCCCATGTATCACCCCTCTCCCCCCAGTTCCCCCAGCTCGACCGTGTTCACTCCCCAGCGCGCAGGCAGAATGCAGCGTCAGGAGCCCGAGCACTGAGCTCCCATTGTGTATGCTAAGCAAAGCGGAATGGCCGGGTGACAAAAGAGGGAGGAGTGGGGCTGAGGACATACAAAGCCCGGGGGAGGGAAGGGATGGTGGTGGGGGGAGGGGGGCGTTCTGCTGCTGAGGGCTAAATAGACCCACTCTGCCCCCCAAACCCCATCCATAACCCCTGTCCCCACCTCCGACCAACACCCCTCTTTCCCGTCCCAACCCCTCTGGAGAAATGGGTGCCCACTCCTGAGAGACAGCAGAGCTGTAAACTTAATCAGTCATATTCAAGAGAAAAATATTTTAAACAGTAAAATGTGAATGCAAGTAAAAAGTAGTTCAAGATGACTGACATTTGAACTAATGTCGGTTTTGTATACAGTATTGCAGCTTTATATCTTCCAATGTGACTTTATATATCTCAATTACTACTTTATATTTGACAGTGTGACTATATCTCACAGTTTTGTTATTTCGATTTTATGCATCATGATTGCAACTTGCAAATATATACACTACCGATCAAAAGTTTGGGGTCAGTAAAATGTATTTGAAAGAATTAATCACTTTTATCATTTTTATTCAGCATGGATGCATAAAATTGATCAAAAGTGACAGTAAAACATATGTAATGTTCCAAAAGATTTCTATTTTAGATAAATGCTTTTGATATTCAAAAAATCCTTTTTTTTTTAATCATGGTTTTCAACTTTAATAATGTTAAGACTTATTTCTTGGGCACCAAATCAGCATATTAGAATAATTTCTGGAGGATCATTTGACACTGAAGACAGCTTTACCATCACAGGGATAAATTACATTTTAAAATATTTTCAAATACAAAACAGTTATTTTAAATTGTGATATTTTTTCACAATATTACTGTTTGTACTGTATTTTTGATAAAATAAATGGAGCCTTGATGAGCATAAGACATATTTAATAGCTCACAATTGCATAACTGAGATTTTATATCTCACAATGACTATTTTTCATACTTATGTCTCATGACATTTGGTGTTGCCGTCATATGTATATTGTTTTGTTTTGTGCTTTTGTGTTGGTCATGCAGTGCACTGTGGTTACTGTCTTCAAAATAGTTTAATGTAAAATTTGCACCAGGATTTGTATCAAATGCAATTTAATTTCCCAGTGTATATGTATGGTTTAACTGAGAATAAAAGCTGATATGACTTGATATTGTTTGGTTCGCAGAGGCTGAGACTTATTCCCAAGTCTCAATATACCAGCTGGACCGTCCTTTGGGCGGCTTTGGATGCCTTTCTCAATGATGATGTTCAAGTTAACATCCGAATGGCCTGCAGTCATGGAGAGCTCTGATTCTGCCCTGTGGGCTGGAAGTTCACAAAGCCAGGGGCTGGTCTTTGATGAACCCTCTTCCTCGTTCTGCCCTTCCTCTGCCCTCTCAGATGCAATGTAACCTCAGCACATCAAAGAGAAGCTCCATACAGAGTCCACTTGATGCTGTTACCCCTCACCCCAAACACACACTCACACCGCCCAACTCCCTTACACACGCATACTCCAGCCAGCGCATAACACTTTACATTTGAAAAAAAAAACCTAAAAATGAATCACCCATCTGTTTACTGGTCTCCTTGCCCTTCTGTTTGTCCTGGTGCTTTAGGAAGTGGCTCGCCAGGTGACTTTCCCCGCCTTTCGGATGTGAAATGAAAATTGAAAATGCTGGGCAAAAGGTCAGGTGCCCAAGACAATATACGACAGAGAAAGATGCCACCACCCAATGGCGTGTATGTGCTTCTGGCCAGAGGTGATCCTGAATGTCGCTCGTCAGCGCTCGGCAAGCCTAGCGTTCTCTCGGCAGGCATGACCCGTGGAGTCATTATCCCTCCAGGTAAATCACCTCGCAATCAGTGTCTGAAGCCCCCTGCTCTCCAGATGATTCCCCTGCTGATTGGCCTAACTGGACTCCTGTCTGAGGAACGATTACCCTGCATTGTTTTCTTTATGGCACATAGATTGAGCTGTTGTTAGCATTCGCTTGATGGGTGGAGGCAGCGTGCGTGAGGCCGGGATGCGAGTATGTGCTCTGAGGTCTCTCTCACTGTACTTGATAAGAGTAACAGGAAAAGCATAGGCATGATTTCATTCTAATGATTTTGAATGAGCCCTTTAATTTGAAATGGCAAACTATGATTTCTTGGAAACAGGAAATTGTAGCCAAATTTGTCGAGGTTTGCGCCAGACTCATCAACGCTGAAACTGGAGAATGAAATAATCAAGATATAGTTGGAATATTGTTAGTGATATTATTTGGCATTGACACTAAAAGAGGGCACTACTTGAGTTCCAGTAGCGGTCAAGCCTTATTGTATTGCCGTTTACCGCTTTAGACCTCAAACACAACAAGACGCTTTACATTCTCAATGCCACTCATGAGCACAATTCTCCATGTTGAGTTTCTCTTCTATATTGGTAAATTCGATGAATTCACAATAGACTGACAACAGTCACCAGTATCTGCTTGTGCCTGACTGCTGCAGATTTATTTCGGTGTTGACATGGATACGCATGAGGTATATACGCATGGATACGCAAAAGGTGGCTGCTGTTTGTTTGCTGTGCTCTGTGACTGAGGTCTGTCTGTATAAACTCTGCATAGCATGGAAAGCACTGATGACGTATGAGATCTGCACAAACAGGGTGTGCGAGGCTATGTAAAAACATACGTTGACAGGCATTTAGGACATTGTATTACTTCATTCAAACTGAAATGACTTCCATAGTATTTTTTTATTTTTTTTGGAAGTCAATGGCTACTGTCAACTGTTTGATTATCAACAAAATATATTTCGCGTTCAACAGAATACTCATACAGGTTTGGAACAACTGGAGGGTGAGTAATGATGAAAAAAATGTCCTTTTTTCCCCCTTCATTCCTTTAACTAGCAAACACAATACGTCGCACCACATTATTCACAGCCTTTTTTTGTACTGTCTACCAATAAAACAAATATATATATATATATTAAAAATCTAAATCCTGATCTCTGTGAATTTTTTCCTCATTTTTCCTGAGGTGATAGAGTTCCATTTATGTCCAGGGACAACCACAATTGAATAGGTGACACTAAAGGGGGGTCCCAGTATTCAAAATCAAATTTAAAAATGGAATAAACAACTTTTTTGACATTAAATTAATATAAGTATATATTTAAGATCCTGAACTATTTATCGGTCACTAATTCAATAAGTAAATTTGTTATATTTATCATGTCTCAGACATTTGAAATATGAAACCATATACACTCACCAACCACTTTATTAGGTACACCTGTTCAGCAGCCAATCACATGGCAGCATTTAGGCATGTGGACATGGTAAAGATATTCTGCTAAAGTTCAAACTGAGCCTCAGAATGGGGAAAAATATGATTTAAGTGACTTTGAACGTGGCATGGTTGTTGGTGCCAGACAAGCTGGTCTGAGTATTTCAGAAACTGCTGATCTACTGGGATTTTCACACACAACCATCTCTAGGGTTTACAGAGAATGGTCTGAAAAAGAGAAAATATCCAGCGAGCGGCAGTTCTGTGGGCAAAAATGCTTTGTTGTTGCCAGAGGTCAGAGAAGAATGGCCTGACTGGTTCGAGCTGATAGAAAGACAACAGTAACTCTAGGTATGCAGAAGAGCATCTCTGAACACACAACATGTCGAACCTACAGCAGCAGAAGACCACACCGGTGCCACTCTTGTCAGCTAAGAACAGGAGACTGAGGCTATAACTCGCACGGACTCACCAAAATTGGACAACAGAAGATTGAAAAAAATGTTTCTTGGTCTGATGAGTCTCGATATCTACTGCGATATTCAGATGGTAGGGTCCGAATTTGGTGTAAACAACATGAAAGCATGGATCCATCCTGTCTTGCATCAACAGTTCAGGCTGGTGATGGTGGTGTAATGGTGTGGGGATATTTTTCTTTGCACACTTTGGGCCCCTACTACCAAGTGAGCATCTTTTAAGCACCACAGCCTACCTGAGTATTGTTGCTGACCATGTCCATTCCTTCATGACTCACATCTTCTGATGACTTCTTCCAGCAGGATAATGTGCCATGTCACACAGCTCAAATCTTATCAAACTGGTTTCTTGAACATGACAATGAGTTCACTACACTCAAATGGCCTCCACAGTCACCAGATCCTATTCCAATAGAGCAGCTTTGGGATGTTGTGGAATGGGAGATTATATATACAGTACCTTTGTGCACATTTGGAATATATATATGTATACCTTTAAAAACAGCCTCCTGTAACATGGTTTCACAGTCAACACTTAAAACGAGTCTTATAATTATGCTGAAATGTAATTATCTGCATTTTTCTCGCAAGTATACGCCACAGGACAGGGTGTTTCCACAAAAGGAAAAACGGCAAATAAATGCTTCAAAGAAAGAGGGTCTGTAGATTATTATTAGGATTATGTATGCATTATGAAATTTTGTAGCTCTTTAGTCTTTCAAATGCCTATGAAAGTGAGTGGAGGATTCTGTGTGTGCATGTGTGTGTTTGAATGTTTGGGGTGGGGGGCCGGGTGCATAGGCTGTCTGTTTTGAGGGAGTGTGTGTTTAAGGGGAGGGGGAGGGGGAAGGGGGTGGCAGAAACCTGAGGCCACTGTGAAGCTCTGGAGACAAAGGAGATCCACGTGAGACTCAGGCACATGCAGGCTTGGCTTACCTGCTCACCTGCTCTACCTCCTCCATGAACTTTTGGCCCTGAGAGCACAACCTGCAGCCTCTTGCCACTGCAGGCCACACCCTGTCTCCCTCGCTTCCTCTCGCCCCCTCCGTTTCTCCTCTCCCATCTCTCTTCTGACCCCTCTATTCTCCTTCTCCATTCAGCCCTTCATTTCCCAGCCACTTCTCTTTCCCTCGGCTTCTCTCTCACCGTCCTCGCTGTTGCGTGTTTCTTTGTTGGGCCGCCCCTCTGTCCACTTCCCTCAGTATTCTTCCTCCTCAGAGTCAGTGAACCTCACACTCTCTCTTTTTCGTAATACGCAGTTCCCCAGCCTACCGCCATCGTTTACTGTTGCGTTCGCCCCACACTGGACAAACCTGACTTTCAGGTCTCATTCACGGGCAATATCAACTGTAAATGTGCTGGAGAGAAAGAGAGAGAGAGAGAGATGAAGAGGTCGTGCTAGGTTTGGGCTCTTGGGTGGGGCTAAAATGCCACACAGCTGAGCAAACCTGGGCCACCACAACATCTTGTGTTTTCTTTTTTAATCCACACTTTCTCTCGGCTGTCTGTTTGAGGAAGGAGTAGGAGGAGGAATGTACCAGACCTATTATGGGGAAATAATAGACCTTGAATGCTGATGGTTTTTCTCTCTTTGTTAGTCTTCACCTATAATACATGAAGCAGGGCGCAGACATCACAAACACAGAGGTTCTGCATCTGGTTTGCATGAAAGGCCTGTGTACTGCTGATGTATACACACTATTAATGAAAGGCTTGACTGACATCATTCTGCTTTGAAGTATTGTATGGTTAGTTGGGAAGTTTAGGAAGTTTAGGATCACCATTCATTCACGGAGGATTATTGCTTTATTAGATTTCTTTCTTTCATTATTTCTTTCTTAAAGAGAGGAAAGGATCTATCTATCTATCTATCTATCTATCTATCTATCTAAATTCTGCCATTAATTACTCACCCTCATGTCGTTCCACACCCGTTAGAAATTAAGATATTTTTGATAAAATCCGATGGCTCAGTGAGGCCTCCATTGACAGCAAGACAATTGAATTAACACTTTCAGATGCCCAGAAAGATACTAAAGATGTATTTAAAACAGTTCATGTGACTACAGTGGTTCAACCATAATGTTATGAAGCGACGAGAATACTTTTTGTGCACCAAAAAAACAAAATAACGACTTTATTCAACAATATCTAGTGCGATTTCAAAGCTCTGCTTCATGAAGCTTCGAAGCTTTGCAAATCTTTTGTTTTGAATCAGTGATTCGGAGCGTGTATCGAACTGCCAAAGTCAAGTGAACCATTGAAATTTCGAAACATTTCACAACACTTATGACGTAACAACGCGTTTACTCGTTTACTGAAATCACGTGACTTACACTTGATACACGCTCCGAACCACTGATTCGAAACAAAAGATTCATAAAGCTTCGAAGCTTCATGAAGCAGTGTTTTGAAATCGCCCATCACTAGATATTGTTGAATAAAGTCGTTATTTTGCTTTTTTTTTGGTGTACAAAAAGTATTCTCTTCGCTTCATAACATTAAGGTTGAACCACTGTAGTCACATGAACTGTTTTAAATATGTCTTTAGTAGCTTTCTGGGCATTTGGAAGCAATGGAGGGCAATGGAGGCCTCAATGAGCCATCGGATTTTATCAAAAATATCTTAATATCTTATGTTCAGAAGATGAACGAAGGTCTTACGGGTGTGGAACAACATGAGGGTGAGTAATTAATGACAGAATTTTAATTTTTGGGTCAAACTAACCCTTTAAATCAGGTTTAGTCAGCATGGTTAGTTTTCCCCACAGTTCATTCACGGTTTACAATACTTCATTTAACAGAAAAAAAAAAAACAGTACAAACATGAAATTTTCCCTAAAATGTAACCATTGAAATTGTGTTTGGATGCTCAAACGCTAACCCTCAGCTTGGGTGTGGGTCATTTCCTAATCCTTCTGCAGGTGGAGGCCTGAAAGACGTGCCAGTCCTGCTGCCAACTGTCCTCCGCCTCACCCTGCAGACATGGCTTAATACTCTCACACACACACAAACACACACTCATGCACACTTATACATGCATACTTATTTTGACCTCCTCTTTAAAACTACTCAATCATGCACCCATGCCACAAATTCAAATACCCACCTACACAGGCTCCTGAAAGCACGCATGATTGCCAGCTTGTCAATCACATCATGCGTTAACTACCTCCCATAATTCCCAGGCTGTCACACATGATCTCACACAGACGTTTCTGCATTATAAGAACATCAGACAAGAATGCAGATACCCAAACTTACTATAGTGTTAGGTAACTATTTTTAAACTTTTACTCTCTCTCTCTCTCTCTCTCTCTCTCTCTCACACATACACAAAATCTCCATTATCCAAAACACCTTACTAAACCCACTTTCTAGCACTCGGGTCATGTATGAAAAATAAATGAGACCTTAAATGTTCCTGTCAGAATCCTGATTTTTGAAATCACTCTATCAACATATATCAGCCTCCGGCATCATATTGTACATCACAGCACGTAATGAGCAGTGCGTGAGGAGAGCTGGCATAGTAATTACATGTTACATACCTGTTCAGGGTGTTCTCACACTGAAGATGACACAGAGAGTGTAAGGGGAAGGCTATTGCTAACAATACTGAGTGTTATTTCTCTTTTTATTGAGGTTGACTTTAAATTTTTTTTAATGTACATTTTATGTTTACCCAAGTAATATGTATTGGGTTACACTGGCATGCAAAATAATAATATACTGTATACCAGTAAAAAGTTTGGTGTAATTAAGATTTTTTATGTTCCTGAATTAAATCTTTTACACGCTCACAAAGACTGCATTTATTTGATCAAAAATACAGTAATACTGTGAAATACTATTATTAAAAATCTATTGGTATATAAAAATCTATTTGAATATGTTTTTAAAAGTAACGCATTCCTGCGATGGGAAAGCTGAATTTTCAGCATCATTCCTCCAGCCTTCAGTGTCACATGATCCTTCAGAAATCATTCTAATATGCAGATTTGATGCTCAAGAAACATTTCTATTTCTAAACATTATTATTATCCAAGTTGAAAACAGTTTTTGCTGCTTAATATTTTTGTGGTACCTATGATACACTACCAAAAATCTAAACTTTAAAAATTAAAAAAGGACAAGGACACATTAAATTGATCAAAAGTGACAGTAAAGACATTTATAATGATAAAAAAAGATTTCTATTTGAAATAAATGCTGTTCTTTTGAACATTATGTTCATCAGATAATCCTGAAAAAAAAAAAAAAATATCCTGAAGAAACCAGTTTGATTAAATTGTAATATTTGGCAATATTACTGATTTTACTCTGTTTTTAATCAAATAAATGCAGCCATGTTTCAAAAACATTATATATATATATATATATATATATATATATATATATATATATATATACAATTATTGGCACCCTTAGTAAATATGAGCAAAGGTGGATGTGAAAATAAATCTGCATTGTTTATCCTTTTGATCTTTCATTCAAAAAATTCACAAAATTATAACCTTTCATTGAAGGAAAACAGTTGAAGGTGGGGGGAAACTCACATTATGAAATAAATGTTTTTCTCCAATACATGTTGGCCACGATTATTGGCACCCCTAGAAATTCTTATGAGTAAAATATCTCTGAAGTATATTCCCATTCATATTTACATTTGTTTTTTAGCACACCAGGGTGACTAGGAGCATGAAATTGTGCAGCCATGACTTCCTGTTCCAGGAATATAAACATGAGGAAACACAAATGCCAAATTCCTGTAATCATTCATCACAATGAGTAAAACCACAGAATATAGTTCTGATGTGCAGCAAAAGATTGTTGAGCTTCACAAAATAGAAAGTGGCTGTAAGAAAATACCTAAAACATTGAAAATCCCCATTTCCACTATCAGGGCAATAATTAAGAAGTTCCAATCAACTAAAGATGTTACAAATCTGCCTGGAAGAGGACGTGTGTCTAAATCGTCCTAATGTGAAGTGAGGAGGAAAGTTTGAGTGGCCAAAGACTCTCCAAGGATCACAGCTGGAGAATTGCAGAGATTAGTTGAGTCTTGAGTCTCAGAAAGCATAAAAAAAATTATCAAACAGCACCTACATCCTCACAAGATGTTCGGGAGGGTTTCAAGAAAAATCCTCTGCTCTCATCCAGAATCAATCTCCAGCATATTCAGATGTCAGACAAGACTGCATGAAGGAATTGTCTCTGATCTCTTGTCAGGTGTTCTCCAAACTCATCAGGCATTATAGGTGAAGACTCAGAGCTGTTATCTTGGCAAAAGGAGGTTGCAAAAAGTTTTGAATAAAAGGGTGCCAATAATTGTGGCCATCGTGTTTTGGAGAAAAACATTTATTTCATAATGTAAGTTTCCCCCTTTCAATTATTTTCCTTAAATGAAAGGTTATAATTTTGTGAATTTTTGGAATGAAAGATCAAAAGGATAAACAATGCAGATTTATTTTCACAGCTGCTTTTGCTCATAATTACTAAGGGTGCCAATAATTGCGGAGGGTACTATATATATATATACACAGTACAGTCCAAAAGTTTGGAACCACTAAGATTTTTAATGTTTTTAAAAGAAGTTTCGTCTGCTCACCAAGGCTACATTTATTTAATTAAAAAATACAGTAAAAAAACAGTAATATTGTGAAATATTATTACAATTTAAAATAACTGTTGTCTATTTGAATATATTTCACAAAGTAATTTATTCCTGTGATGGCAAAGCTCAATTTTCAGCATCATTACTCCAGTCTTCAGTGTCACATGATCCTTCAGAAATCATTCTAATATGCTGATCTGCTGCTCAAGAAACATTTAATGTGTACAATTGTACAAAATATTTGTGTACAATATTTTTTTTCAGGATTATTTGATGAATAGAAAGTTCAAAAGAACAGTGTTTATCTGAAATCTAATCTTTTGTAACATTATAAATGTCTTGTACTGCCACTTTTGATTGATTTAATGCATCCTTGCTGAATAAAAGTATTCATTTCTTTAATTTCTTTTCAAAAAAATAAAAATACAAATTCTTACTGACCCCAAACTTTTGAACGGTAGTGTATAATGCTACAGAAGCTTTGTATTTCAGATAAATGCTGTTCTTTTGAACTTTCTATTCATCAAGGAATCCTGAAAAAAAAAGTACACAACTGTTTTCAACATTGAAAATAATCATAAATGTTTATTGAGCAGCAAATCAACATATTAGAATGATTTCTGAAGGATCATGTGACACTGAAGACTGGAGTAATGATGCTGAAAATTCAGCTTTGCATCACAGGAATAAATTACTTTGTCAAATATATTTAAATAGTACACAGTTATTTTAAATTGTAATAATATTTCACAATATTACTGTTTTTTACTGTATTTTTAATTAAATAAATGTAGCCTTGGTGAGCAGACGAAACTTCTTTTAAAAACATTAAAAATCTTAGTGGTTCCAAACTTTTGGACTGTACTGTATATACACACATTTTTCTATTATTATTTAAATTTTACTTTTATTTTTCTATAAAAATTGAACAAATAACAAAAAAATATAGTCTAATTGTCAGGAACTGTCAGTCTTATGTTCATTTAGTTTTCATAATCATAGACTTTTAGTTTGTTTTGTTTCATATCCTGCTGCCTTTGTTCTAGTTTCCCACTCTGTTTAGTTACTATGGCAGTTCATCTGATCATCACACCTGTTAGTCTTTTAGTTTGTTATCAGTATATACTTAAGTTTCTTGTTTCCTCAGTTCAGTGCCGGTTGTTGTTATGTCGTCTTGGATTACCACGAGTTTATTCTTTTATTAAAATACCTTCATGTTGGAATTCTCCACATCATCTTTGTCTTTGGAACCTCTAGATCTGTGACACTAATAATATTGTACTGCGAAATAAAAACATTGAGTATTTATTATATTAATAATAACAACAGTAAAAATAACAATACTGTTATATTTTCCCACACATGATGAAACCTCCTGTGGTCCACCTTCATAAACCACAAAACACGTATCCTCATTTTTATATTTAGGAGTGATTATTTTGATGAAAGGTGTTTTGATTCCTCAACACACATATTTTAGTAAAATGGTAGAGTATGGCGTGTACACCCAATGTGAGTCAGTTAAATTTGTTTGCATTTGCTTCAAAACTAATTTCTGGATATAACTGCACGTACGTGCATGTAGTTTTGCATGTTTGTTTTGGTGTGCATAGCTGCGGTACGAACAAAGTTATGTCTATAAGCAACAAGATTTGATTCCATGGGTGGGTAAGAGTGTGTTTATCTGTATTTTTGCCTGAGCATGCATCTGTGCGTGTGTGTGTGTGTTTGAGTGTGTATGCATTTTGTGGCCTCTGGGTCTTCCTGTGAGTCATTCTCATGAGGTAAACCCCAGTAAAGCTGTCCTAGTCCTCTCTAATTCCTCATTAGCTCACGGCAGGCTGTCTCAGGGGGATTTGTGCTGCCTGTGTGAGTGTGTGTCCGGGTGCGTGTTAGTTTGAGCCCATGCGGTCTGAACATGGAGAACCACAGGCCCTCTCTGTGGGAGACTGCTGTGAGCCAGGTGTGTGTCCACTGGCAGGTGCTTGTGTGAGGGGGAGGAAGTGTTTAAACGAGCTCGTTGGGTGGGTCGGCACAGCGGTGCGCTAACTAGATCACAGTTTGGGATGCTCTCCTGTCAGTGTATTATAGCCTGTTTAAACACTTCTCTGGGCTGTTGTCATGGCATTAACCCTAACAAAAAAATAGTACAGTAATGATCGTGTCATAGTACTGAATGATAATTATATTAATGTATCAGGGCTTTTTAGCACTTTTGGTTTGTAAACAGCATTTAAAGTATTTGAAACAGCATACCACAGTTCTTCAGCAGTATAATCAAAAACACTTTCGATGGTCCTACTATATAAGCAGTGTTGTGGAAAGTTACTTTTAAAAGTAATGCATTGCAATATTGTGTTACTCCCTAAAAAAGTAACTAATTGAGTTACTTTTTATGAAAAGTATTATGTTACATTACTTGTGCGTTACTTTTTCTCACCTGGGCTGGGCTTGCTTATTTGATTTTTAACAAAAAATTCTATTTTTGGCAAATGTTTTTCGGCCCTTTTACACCAAAGTGAAATGAATAAGCCTCAAGCTGAAGGAAGGGCATATTTACACCTGTACAGTAGAGGGCGCAGCTCAAACAACCTTTCAGCTGTGCTGCCGTTCTGGATTGAAGAAGAATATGATACAGCAGAAGGAAGTTCAACACTCTTATTTCTAAATCTAATATAAAGTAATTTTTGCTTATTCATATGGTTAATTTAGATCATTGAAGGTCATCAGCAAAGACATTGGTTAATAAAGTGAGAGTTACTTATTACAGGTTTGCGTAAAATTCTGAGATTGCATTTTACTGTTTTTTTTTTTCATTTTGAGGAATACTGAATGTTTTCGTACAGGTGAGATGAGTAAATGCATGTTCACATTTAGTCTAGAACTACAATAACCATCATGTTAACATGATGTATTTCTCTCAACATGGGGACAGGAGAGCTGTCAGTCAATAAATGTGAAAAAGTAACTTAGATATTTTGGAAAAGTAATGCGTTACTTTACTAGTTACTTGAAAAAGTAATCTGATTACGTAACTCAAGTTACTTGTAATGCGTTACCTCCAACACTACAAATAAGTCACTTTGCAACTACATGTCAACTTATTCTGTAAACCCGAACTCTAACACCTAACTCAAACCTAACAGTTCACAAACTGTCTACTAATGAGAGCTAGTTGACATGTAGTTGCAAATAAAGTCAAAATAAAGTGTAACCATAATATCATATATCTTGTAATGAATGTTGTGCCATTGAAATCTTTCTGTTCTTTTAATATTTAATCACATAACTGTTTGACTTTCAGTGATTTTGTGTCTTGTGATGGCACAGTTACTGGTCCACTTCATCTCACATCTCTATCTTTAAATGCATCAAGCTCAACAAAACAGGTAAGAGGAGCCATATTTGTATATTCAGTGTTCATTTGATATTATTCTGTTTGTCTTGTGTGTAAAGGGTTTCTGTTCCTGTTTGCTTTTGTCAGGGACACTGAGCCCCCCTCTTACTGGGATCATCTGTCTGCCTGGTGAACAAGCCGCGTCCTGCCCACTGCACCCAAATCACAGAGAAATGTACTCAAAATTTACAGGTACTTAAAAGATTATTTTTTAAATTAATCTACTAACCAAGGGGCAGCTTCTTTTATATATTGTATAAATTTCAATGTTAATTTTAAGGATGGCCTATAATAATATGCATAGCATATTAGTACCATGTATTTTGATGTTTTTTTTTTTTTTTTTTTTTTTGTGATGTTTACATTGGGTAACACTTTACAGTATAGGTCCCATTATTTAATGTTTGTTAATACATGAACATTAACAATGAGCAATACATTTGTTAGAGTATTTATTAATCTTTGTTAGTTAATTAAAAATACAACTGTTCATTGTTAGTTCATGTTACCTTGGGTCCATTAAATAATATTAAGAGATACAACTTTTGATTTTATTAAATGTATTGCCAAATGAGGAAATTAACATTTACCAAGATTAGTAACTGTTTTATAAGTATTTTTTCATTGTTAGTTCATGTAGTTAAATAATGTTAACACAAATTAAACTTTATAGTACAGTCAATGTTATCAAACATGTAAATAATCATAGGCTAGATGCCAAGTCATATATTTGTACATTTTAATTTTACCTAATTCATTTTAATGTGGGACAGACAACAAAACGTAACGTTTTTAATTATATTTAATATTGTATTTTTGTTTACAAACCCTGTTGAAAACCCCAGACCTCCTGTTGAAAATACTTGGCTATAAAAATATAGTAGGCTTACATAAATTATAAAAATATAATAGAAAAAATGGCTATTAAAATAAAGTTTTTGTCTTTTTGTTTACAACTACAAGTTTGAGTCATGAGGCAAGTTGATCGTATCCATCAGTTCTGCTCTCTTTAGCGCCAACCAGTGGAGATGAGTGGAAACACATTACTGAAGAGATTTCAGATTTGAGCTCTCGACAGCAGGAGCAGCTCATGTGTGTTTCTCCATCTAGATTTTTTTTTATACTTTGTACCTTCCTCTGCGAAATAATCGAAAATAGTTATTATAATTAATGTTATTATAATCAAGCAGTTATTTGGACACCCCTGCAATATTAGGGAACACAAGTGGGCAGATGAAGGGTTGATACAAGTGTGTTCCTGTAAGGTCTGATATTTTTAAACCATATTTTCAGCTGTATTCTCTCTATTTCTCCAGTCTGTATTGTCAGACCTCTGTGTGTTTGCTGATAATTGAGTAATTACCTGTATAAGATAGCACTCCTGCCGGGAAACACTGCTAATCACTGACTGGCCTTCCCCGCAGAACAGCATTTAGCTCAGTTAGAGGCTAAATGCTCAGTTTAACTGCACAATTTAGTGTGTATGTGCGTTTGAATGATGGCTCTCATTTCTGCCTGCATCAAATCAAGGTAGACGCAGGGAACAGTGTTTTGAACAATTTCCTTTTCTTAAAGGCTGTTTTGCGCAATGGCTTACAGATGATAAGATGATAATGGTGACAATTTAGGGAATCTATTTTTTTCAGTGCTTTACTTTGGAAGAGGCTGGGAATGTCACCAAAGTGGTTGTAAAGTCCATGGAAATGTAGTAAGAAGCGTTTAAATGATTTAGCACCAATGATAAAGTTTGTGTTCTCTTGGATGATTTTGGCTGTCATATAAACTGTGACTTTCGTGGGCAGGTTATTGGGAATGACAATGTCATCACACAAAAATAATTTTCTTAATTAGCATTATTGTCTTGTTTAGAAAAATATATGAACATCATTAAAACAAGATCAGTTTAATTTATAATGTACTTACTGTTTTTTTAGTTTTGATAGATTTATGCTTAAAACAAACAAATATGAATTCAATATTTATCATTTCAGAAATAAATGACATGTACAAAATATACTGAAATAGAAAACTATAATTTTAAACTACAACAATATTTCACAATATTACTGTTTTACTGTATTTTGATCAAATGCAGCCTTGAGAGACTTTACAAATTTTTTTTTTTGTTATATAGACAATTTTGCTTCTCAAATAGATGTAAATGTTTAGATGACAAAATGTCAAAAATACTAATAGCAGTTAATTTTTTGTAATGAGGGTCCCTGTGGGATTCTCTTTATTCCTTGGGGCCTCTTTTTTAACACACACTCACAATGTTTTATAAAGTGTGTACTTCCTATTCACACTTCCTAAGTTAATTATACTTTCCGTGCAATAGTTTTAGCCCATTTCAGATACAAATGAAGACATTTAATTTAAGTTTGTTTTTCAGAAAGTTGGTTTCAGTATTTGTTCATCTTTTTTCCTCATGTCCAATTCCCTGCAGATCCTGAAACATGACTGAAACAAGAACAGACCTGAATATTCAGTTACGGATGCATTTTCACGCAATTGTCCAAAAGGGGGGCAAGAAGCCGTAAAGGATATGCCACAAGGAGATCATATTAATATAACACACACACAAACAAACACATACAGACACACTCAAAATAATCTCCTAGGACTTCCGTTGCATTCCCACAAGTGTCACACCCAGTCGCAACGGTAACATGAGAATGCATTTCACAGGGTCACTGCGTGGAAATGACGGGATACGCCGAGGTGGAAAACACACTGATCGATATCTCCTCCACCAAACTCAGAACGTTTGATTCTTGAGTTTGATTCAGAGCGACGTGATTCTTCAAATGAATCTGAAGCATCCAGGGCATGTCCCTGAGGCCGACGGCCTCGGCTTCTCTCTCAGCGGTTCGTCTGAGCGCTGGCACTTTGAAAGGGACAGCAATATCCACTGATGT
Source organism: Megalobrama amblycephala (assembly GCF_018812025.1). NCBI lineage: Eukaryota > Metazoa > Chordata > Actinopteri > Cypriniformes > Xenocyprididae > Megalobrama > Megalobrama amblycephala. The sequence continues at coordinate 9,886,966 of NC_063066.1, read as the reverse complement.
AATGTGAGAGATAGCGATCTTTTATGCGCTGCTTTATAACTTGTGGGCGTAATGTGAGTTTGGGGGGCATGAGGGGGTGATGAAGCAGTGTCGCTGGAATCCGCAGTGTTGTGAGAGCTTCATACCTTTCAGCTTCATTAAACCAATTTCACGCCGAGGTGAGCTAAGAGAGGAAACTCTGAGTCTCTGCCGCCGTAACAATGGCGCATTGAAGGGACGAGGCGAAAGTAAATTAGGTACCACTTCACAGACGGCAAATTAAAATCTGAAAGTTGGATAGGAAAAGTTGAGGGGGAGATGATTATGTCTTTATTGTGCTGCTCTCAATCTAAAAAAAAAAAAAAAAAACCTACCCATCCTTTTAGCAAGCACCTTTGCCCCCCACCCCCCAAGACTCTCTGCTTAGAAGAAATAATGATCTATTTCTTGTGTGGTAATTGGTTTCTAAGATGCCCTTGCCAAAAAAAAAAAGCACAGATTTTGAATCTCTTAGCCTTCCTTTCAGTCACGTAATTTGGTTCTTATCAGTGAGATATGATATCCTGAGAAAATCATATAAATTAAACATTTGTGTGGGTGCTTATTTTTGTACCGTCATTTTGGTGTCCACAAGAGTGCTCAGAGGTGTGATGTCTGTCAGGGGGCTTCGTGTTAGAAACCGCTGAGCATCAGAATCTTCATATCCTTTCATTTTAAAACACTGTCACTAAGTTAAAGAGGTCTGACATATTAGGAAAAACTGTATTTTATATCAGTGGCCAGCCTGTGTATGTGTGTGTGTTCTGTGTGCTTTCTCTGAGGCAGTAGTAATGTGACCCCGCAAAGAATAAAGGAGGCACTGTAAACAGTGCACAGTCATTAGCGGTGTGAAATCAGACACTGACAGTAGCAGGAAGAGAAGCTGTAGTTTTTTGTCACATGACCCTATATATATATATATATATATATATATATATATATATATATAGTACTGTGCAAAAGTCCACCATTAGATGTTGTTTAAGCAATGGTATAATGACCATATATAATTATTTCTCAGTCTCTTTATTAGAATATAACCAGAATATACAGGAAATGTGCATGCAGTATAAAAAAACAGGAAAAAAATCAGAATAAAGGGCTTTTATAGGCTAAAGTGGTAAGTATTTGGTTTGGTGACCTCCCCTTACACTTGAGCAAGAGCAGGAACCGGCTCTCTTAAACCTAAAAGGAATGGAAAAGAACTGGAAGGCCAAGAAAACTTTCAAAATCTGATGAGATTTTTTTTTCTTTTAGAAACTGGAGGAAGTCCAGAAGGTCACACTAAATACTGATTTCTACTTTTCTGTTTGTATCATAATAAAGACCAAAAAATAAATATTGTTTTCTAAAAATGTTAACTAAATTAAACGACTTCATATTTAAAAAAAAAAAAAAAAAAAGTATTTGCCAATGAGGTAATCAAACTAAACTTGTTTTCTCTTTGAATTAATTGTATTTTTCTTACCCCAATTGTTATGCTATAAATGTATGTATGTGTATATATCACATTAACTTCATTTGACCTCTCATTTACAATAATCATTATAAAAATTAACCATAAATGAAGGCTTAAATAGAAATAGTAAACTTTATAACATCCAGTTTCTTTCAGTATTTGATCATCACTATTACACAAAATGCTTCACTACATTGAAATATTTTTTTCCTTGCTTGTTAATGAAATTACAAATAAAAAACAACAAATTGAGCTTGAAAGTGGATTGTGCCACCTCCTTTATTCTATCCATATTTTTCTTTGAAATATAAATGGTTAATGTATTCCCCAAAAATGTACCTTTTGATATAACGCAGAACTACCCATATGTGGGGTAAGTTGTGCCACATGACAAGTCTCTGGCCCCATGTTGTAGCCTCTTTCCTTTTAATTCTGTAATATTAGACATCCTGAAATGTAATTAGGCATATTCATTTTACATTTCACGTCTTGTATCCTAGAGGTCAACTTAAGTAAAAAGCGAGTTTAGCCTCTCCGTATGCATACCAATTAAACGTTGCTTTTATTTGTTTGGCTTTAATGACTCTGTTTTGTCTGGGAATCCTCTACAGGAGCGTAATTGTTTTTGTCAGTCTGTCTGCATTGTGTGATGCTCCCTGATGATCTGTCCTGTCTCTCAGGGCCTCACACACACTTTCACACTCTCACACAAAGCTCTGACAGCAGTTAGGCTTTACTGCCCCTCGGCCCGCTGGCTTTACGAGGCAGACAGATCCCTCTCGCCGTAAACCCATCAGTCAGGAACAAAGAGGGCAGGTGCGAGCCTGCCTCGAGTGCTCACCTGCACCCAGCGGGGGATGAGGCCCATTCAACACATCCAAGAGGACATGCGCTCTTCTCCGCTCCTGACTCCACTCGTGTTTTCTGAACTTCTCTGTTCCCCATCCGAAGGGTTTTTTTAGTTACATCTTATCTGCGAAGAAACCGCTGCCACACAAAGAGTCCTGAGGAGATGAGAGGGCTCGGGATTACAGCTCGAACGCGATTCATGCTGTATATAAACTGAACAGTGAAATTAATTAAATTAAATGAGTTTGTTTCACTCAAATAATAATGAAAGTTCATTGTACTTAATAGAAAAAAGTTGCATGAACTCAAAATTTCATTGTAGTAAGATGAACTTAATATGATTGAGTTGAGCTGCAGCAGATTTCTAATTCCCAGCATGCTTTGTGTCAGACCATATAAATAATTAAGTGTTATTTTGTGTGTTTTTGCACAAGATTAACACATGGAGATATAAGTTAATGTTTAATGTTGTGTTATGTTGGGATTCAGGGGGGTTCTGTTATGTTAGTTTTGTAGGGTTACCACTGTGGTGAAGAGTAGAGCCTGTGGTTAGGTTGAGGATGAACTGCAAAACATTTAAGACCACATATGATGTTTGATTACATATATGCAAGTATGTAATGGCTCTCTGATAATGGCTCTCTGATAGTTATAATAGTATGTGTTATTTGCTATGTAACATTTAACCAAGATCTGAATGTGATGTTTATGTAAATTAACTGTATGTAATTTACATTATGATGAGTTGGGAAAGGGATGCTGGTGTCGGGATTGTTAGTGAGAGACACCTGTGCACCACACTGGCCTTGATCCGCTTCCATGGCTCTCAGCCCCGCCCCACTTGTCACAAAAATTTTAAGTTCTATCAGCTTTAAAAAAAATGAGTTAGTTTACTTAAATGTTTTGAGGTAATACGTTTCCTCAAATGTTTTGAGAATTCTGAACTTATTGGGTTTTACAGTGTAGGGTTGACAGGTGGAACACCTATAAATGCTCTCAAGCCATTTCACTTACATTTTTAATGCATTTGTCAGACTCTTTTATAGTAACTGACTTGCATTGCATTCAAAGTCATTTTATATGGTTATGCATTTCCTGGGAATCCAACCCATGGTTTGGTGTTGGCGTGTTGCTAGCTGCATGCTGTATTGTTTTAGCCACAGGAATACTTTATAACCTGGACTTGTAAAAAGGCAAAAAGCATTTTTTGGCCTAGTGCTTTTCTCAATATTTCACAAATTTCCTGTCATCTCTCTAATTTCACTGTCAATACAATAGTGAAATCAGCCCCTAAAACACAAAGAGGGGATTTCACATATATCTGCTAGAATGCTACACTGTCAGAAAAAAAAAGTGGAATATTGTTCCTTTAGGGTACAACAGCTTGTCTGCCTTCAGTTGGTGGTACATGTGTCTCTTTGCTGTGAATAAATGTTATATTGTTAGTAATGTTTGATTAACACTTACTGGACTGAAGCAGCTTAGGTTTACTTGATTATCCATATATTTTTTTAAGCTGCTGTAAACAAAAACAAGTTTTTCGAACTTGAAAACCTGCCCCAAGTCTGCTTGAAAATATAAGGTGGAATTGAATTCAGGTTTTGGACCAAACATTTGTGAAAACAACCTAAATGAGAAGCATGGCAGAGCTTTAAATGACTGACAGAATTAATTATACTTCACTCCTGATTAAACTGGATTGGCCTTTTTAGCTATAATTAAAACTTAATATAATATAAATGGTCAGCTGACTGTTGTCAGGCGACGGTTGCAAAAAATGCGGGGTTCGTTAGGCGGGTGATTGAAGGCGCTGTACGGTTTAAAGATGTGCTCTCTCATTAAGGGGACAGCGGACACATGTACCCAACAGGAAGCAGTTGGTCAGTTAGGCTGACAGTGTGGTGAGCACGCAGAGAAGACACATGCAGGAATCAAATTCAGAGAGACAGGTGGACAGCACGCAGTCACATATTAAGGGGAGCAGGCAGGAAGACAGACAGACAGACAGACAGACAGACATACCCAGGCAGGCGGGCAAGCCGGCAGACAGCGGGGGTAGGTGCCTGAGAGTCCGCTCTTGTGGCAGAGTAACAGATGTGTGGTGAATCTTTAACTTTTCTCACTCCCCACTGTCACTGCATCTGTCCGCAGCCCCTCTGGGTTAGTGTAGCCCCCTCCTGTGTGAAAAAACTCAACAACAAAAACCTATCAGTGCACTTATTGATTAGCCCATGGTGTCAGGGATGCTGATATTTAATGATCTGCAGGTCATGCTGTCTTTTTGCAGGGTATGTTCATCAAGTTAAATGTTCAGTGACCAATGCTGCGTATCATCCCAATCTGTTATCAAATCTTTAAAATGTTTGATTAATATATAGTAAATCAACTGTGATGAGATTTAAATTAAGCTGCATTTAATGTAAAATGTTATTACAATTGTAAGTAACTGGTTATATTTTATATATTTTACGTTTTTATTTTTTTCTGTAATGGCCATTACCCCACTCTTCAGTGTCACATGCAGTGTTAGTTTTAAAAGTAATTCATTACAATATTGTGTTATGCCCTAAAAAAGTAACTAATTGAGTTACTTTTCATAAAAAAGTAATGCGTTACGTTACTTTTACGTTTATTTTTCTCACCTGGGCTAGGCTTGCTTGTTTGCTTTTTAATAACAACAAAAAATCTATTTTTGCAAATGTAAAGGCCCTTTCACACCAAAAGTGAAATGAATAACAGTTAAGCTTCAGGCTGATCACAAATGTGATGTTTATCTAAAGCCGTTTTTGCTCATTAGTATGGTTGAATTGGATCATTGAAGGTCAGAAACAAAGACATTGGTTAATAAAGTGAGATTTAATACATGGAGTATATTTGTTTCATTTAAAGGTGCCCTAGAATTAAAAATTGAATTTATCTCGGCATAGTTAAATAACAAGAGTTCAGTACATGGAAATGACATACAGTGAGTCTCAAACTCTTTGTTTCCTCCTTCTTATATAAATCTCATTTGTTTAAAAGACTTCCGAAGAACAGGCGAATCTCAACATAACACCGACTGTTACGTAACAGCCAGTATTTGCATATGCCAGCCCATGATCGAGGCATTACACAAGGGCAGCCAGTATTAACGTCTGGATCTGTGCACAGCTGAATCATCAGACTAGGTAAGCAAGCAAGAACAATAGTGAAAAATGGCAGATGGAGCAATAATAACTGACATGATCCATGATTACATGATATTTTTAGTGATATTTGTAAATTGTCTTTCTAAATGTTTCGTTAGCATGTTGCTAATGTACTGTTAAATGTGGTTAAAGTTACCATCGTTTCTTACTGTATTCACGGAGACAAGAGCCGTCGCTATTTTCATTTTTAAACACTTGCAGTCTGTATAATTCATAAACACAACTTCATTCTTTATAAATCTCTCCAACAGTGTGTAATGTTAGCTTTAGCCACAGAGCAAAACCTCAAACTCATTCAGAATCAAATGTAAACATCCAAATAAATACAATACTCACATAATCTGACGCATGCATGCAGTATACATGACGAACACTTTGTAAAGATCCATTTTGAGGGTTATATTAGCTGTGTAAACTTTGTTTATGCACTGTTTGAGGCAAGCGCGAGCTCCGTGGTCGGGGAGCGTGAGCATTTAAAGGGGCCACAACCTGAATCACCGCATTTCTAATTATGCCCCAAAATAGGCAGTTAAAAAATGAATTTAAAAAAATCTATGGGGTATTTTGAGCTGAAACTTCACAGACACATTCAGGGGACACCTTAGACTTATATTACATCTTGTAAAAAAACGTTCGATGGCACCTTTAATATATGTATCGCGAGTGTGGGTTATATCAAAGTCCCTTTACGACAAGTCATTTCACTCGGCGGCCATCTTTGAAACGCCTCTCGGGTATTCAAGTGCAGCCCCTATCTCTTTGAATGGGGAAACATCAAATTCTCCAAAGCTGTTTGCCAAGCTTTCGATTAAATTTTAGATTTGAAATCACCAATGAAATCTGACAACAACTGTCTCATAAATTTTGTTTCTAAATGTTCGAATCATGACAAAAAAAACCTGTATTTTCAGGCTGGATCAAGCCAATGCGCATGCGCAGTCCTAAATGCGTGTCTCTTGTGTTTTATTTCAGAGGCGCTCGTCTGACTGTTTCTATAGGAACCGGAGCTTCTAAGGCCACTGCAGTGACGTAATGACTTTATCAATCGGCAATTGGCTATTATTTAGAAGGCGGGACTTATTCCGCCATATTGCACGTTGCACTTTCTCCCATTCAAAACAATGGGAGTGACACGTCTTGTGTTATTCTATAGTCTTTGGTTATACTCTATTTTTTCACAGTTCTTACCCAGCGCTGTTTCGTGAGATCTTGGCTTTGTTCTGTGGATCAGTTTATCATCACTGTACAAACAGAGGACACTAACAAAGAGCTCGGGTGATCACAACACTTGTTTTTACTGAACATTCAGAAGCGGACATCATAAATTGCCACAGCTGATTACAGAGCATACATCTCTTCTCTCCATCCACTACCATTCAACACACACTGGAACATTATTTATACCCTTAAATTCTGCAATATTCTGAGATTTCACTGTTTTTATTCATTTTGATGAATACTGAATCTGTTTTTGTGCAAGTGAGATGAGTAAATGCTCATATTTAGTCTAGAACTACAATAATCGTCATGTTTACACACAGCGCAAACAACGATTTCTCTCAACATAGCAACAGGAGAGCTGTCAGAAAGCAAAGTAACTTCCGTTACTAATTTGAAAAAGTAACTCAGATATTTTTTGTAAATTTAAAAGTAATCAGTTAGGCTACTTTACTAGTTACTTGAAAAAAGTAATCTGATTACATAACAAGTTACTTGTAATGCATTACCCCAACTGGTCACATGATCCTTCAGAAATGATTCTAATATGCTGATTTGCTGCTCATTTCTTATTATTATCAATGTTAAAAACAGTGTTTTTTCATGTTGTGTTGCTTAATATTTTTGTGAAAATAGTGATACATTTATCAGGATTCTTTTATAAATACAAAGTTCAAAAGAACAGTATTTATTTCATAACTTTTGTAACGTTATAATGCCTTTACTGTCATCTTTGATCAATTTAGCAAGTCCTTGCTGAATAAAAATATTGTTAAAAAAAACTTTACTGACCCCAAAGTGTTACTGGTTTTTAATCACTTATTTAAATGACAAGCAACAGATTAAAAATCACTGAACAAAGTGACACACTGTAGAAAGTTTCTTTACAATTATTAAAAAAACGATGTCACATAACTACAAAGTTAGGACTCTCAGGCTTATTAGTGTGCAAAAGTGATTCAGACATCCCCTGCAGAATTAAACCAAACTGAAACAGCATCACACCTCATTGTCCCACAGTCTACTACCCCTTATTTAAAATAACAGATATGTCACTGACATAATGCTCAATAAGTAGTGTTTTATTGTCATTTATGTGATCAGCCTAATCCCTTTAGACGTCACAGGGTAAATAGTACTGGGACTATCTCTCCCTTGCGCCCTCTTACTCCCCCCTTAGCGCCATGGTTTATTTTAATTGAAAATTAGCAAAACAAAACATGGGCAAGAGGCTCCCTGAATGGGGCCCCTTTCTCTGGGAGCTCCTGGGCCGTTGAATAATGCATATGGGAGAGAGTAAACAGCAGCAGCGGGCCTGGCCCTCGAACAATGGGCAGCTCTGAGCTCAGCCAGGGCGCCTGATTTTATTACTGACCTGTCAATCCTCCCCCCAGCCTGGGAAGCGTGGGACCGCGGCCAGGCAGCAGCTGCTGACCGGCCAGCGCTGACCTGTGCGCTTAGGCGAACTGGATTTCACCACACGCCCACCGGCCCGCATACCTCCACAGGCGGAACACGGTTATATGTATCCCAGCATGCCCGGTATAGCCACGTGGACACGGACGCATGAAACTTGTTGCTATCCAAAAAAAAAAAAAAGAAAGAGTTAGACCAGCGTTATTTTTAACGGTGGTACTAAAAGAGAAGAATAAACTCTTATATATATATATGTATGTTCATTATATTTCCCTGTTTTTTATTATTTACCTCACATTATTGTTGTATGAGAGGGCGGACAGCAGGAAATGGGGGTCATTTTTAAACCCCAGTAAAATCTGAATAAATAAGATTCATATTTTTACATAGCAAAACAAATTAATTTGCAAATGAATGTAAAACATGCTAAATTTTAAATTAACATAGGACATAGAGGAGGTTGTACACTTCTGTCTGTCCACTATTTTTTATTCCCCTACATCCATTGAGATTCCACTCTTGCCTCTTGGCCCTGGCCCGCTGTGGTTGCCAAGGCAACCAGTAAATTGGTTAGCAGGATGAGTAATGATATGACGTGGTGGAAATGGAAGGTCCCAACAAAGAACTTATTACAGCAGCACCTTTTTATAACATTCCATTGTTGTCAAGTGCTCCCGATATTAACCTGCCTCTGCCAGGGTTTCCCGGGCCTGAAACAGTGCGCGTGCATATTGTCAAGTCTCCAAAGAGAACAGAGTGTGAAAGAGCAGTGAGAGGAGGGCCATATCTCTCTCTTCACCACTCTCTCTCCTCTCATCAGCTTAACACTTTTAGGACATGCAGAACATATGTAATTCACTTTTAGGCTCACTTTTGGACTAACAATGCTGAGGTAGTGAAATATTGATGGAGATTAACATAAATATGTTATATACCCTGAAAAACAATTCCACTGTTTTCAACTTTGATGATAATAAGAAATGTTTCTTGAGCAGAAAATCAGTATATTAGAATGATTTCTGAAGGATCGTGTGACAATGAAGACTGGAGTAATAATGCTGAAAATTCAGCTTTGCATCACAGGAATAAATTACATTTTACACTTATTTTAAATTGTAGTAACATTTCACAATATTACTGTTTTTACTATATTTTTAAACAAATAAATGCAACCTTGGGGATCATAAGAGACTTCTTTCAGAAGCACACTTTTTATTTATTTTGTCTCTTATTTTCCTCTTTCAGAGTACATATTTGTAAAACTAATTAAATGACCGTAACGTCTATATCCTTACAATGGTACACAGCAAACATCAGAATACAGTCGCAGGGTCCTCCAAATGCTGGCTTACATGAAACCACTTCAATATAACTTGTACACTGTAAAAAAGATTTGTTGGTTTAACTTAAAAAAGTAAGTTACCTGGTTGCTTTAAAAATTTGAGTTCATTTAAATTAAAAAATTGAGTTATTACAATGAAGGCGATTGGTTTATTCAACAGAAACTCAAAATATTAAGTTATCTGAACTACATTAATTATCAATAATAACGCTGATTTAACAAAAGAAAAAATGTTATGATAACAAATCATGAAAATAATTTTTTACAGTGTAGCTATAGAAATCGTATCTTTTTTATTACATGGCTCTATGCAATACTTCTGATTGGTCAATTGCAGCATTCTATATTCAAATATTTTGTATGACTGCTACACTGTACAGCTGATCAGACAACCAATTTCCTACATAACTGTGCATTTTTATATTTTATTTTATTGGTAAAAGTTTACAATAAGGTCTCAATTGTTAACATTAGTTAATATTAGGGCTGTCAAACGATTAATCACGATTAATCGCATACAAAATAAAAGTTTGAGTTTGCCTAATATATGTGGGTGTACTGTGTGTAATTATTATGTATATATAAATACAAACACATCCATGTATATATTTGAGAAATATTTACAAGTATATGTATTTATTTATATTTTTATATAATTTATATTATATATATATAAATAAATTTTTTGTACATAAATAACATATTTCTCTTAAATATATACATTAATTTGTGTGTACTTATATATACATATTAATTACACACATTACTCACACATATATTATACAAACTCAAACTTTTATTTTGTATGCGATTAATCGCGATTAATCGTTTGACAGCCCTAGTTAATATATTAACTAACATAAACTAACAATGAACAATACATTTTTTTTTTTTACAGTATACAGTTAGTTCACAGTGCATTAACTAATGTTAACAAATACATTTAATAATGTATTAGTAAATGTTGAAATTAACATTAACTAAGATTAATAAATGCTATAGAAGTATTGTTCATTCATTAGTTCATTTTAACTAAAGTAGTTAACTAATGAACCTTATTGTAAAGTGTTACTGTTTTATATTTAATTTCAGTTTACCAGGATAATGCACAGTGAGCTGGCATTGGTCTGGACATGATCACAAAACAAAGTGATCAGGACCCCAATATGAAGCAGAGGGGTGTTGTATCACCCTGAAGGGGTTTATTTTCTATTTTGTGATAAGGACTGTACAATATCCCTTACGTAATGACCTATAAACTGCGTCTATAAGTAACTCATTCTATCACAGGCATGTTTTGATTCATAGAATCAGATTTGTTTGATATATCAACCCCCCTTTCTCATTCACAACACCCAGTGAAGGCCACAATATTCACTTGTGAAAATCCTTGTGAAGAATCCACACAAGCATCTTGCAAAATAGTACTGAGAGAGAGAGAGAGAGAGAGAGAGAGAGATTAGAGGGAAGTGATAGAGCTGGTGCAGGATGTTTGAGTGTTTGCTCTTGCTTTAACAACATCCTCTGCGCAGACACACAGGCAGGCAGTGAGATGGGGACAGAGATAGAAGACTGCAGTGGGCCTGGTCTGCTGCATGACCCATTGTTCTGCTTATCTCTGTCCTGGTCTATCTGGAGGCCCATGGGCTATTGAGGTGAGGGCAGGGGGATGGATGACCAGTGATAATAAGACAAAGACAAGTGCTCCTGCCTCATTCAGAAACTGCAGGGAAGTACTGGCCCTAATTAGTAAATCAACATATTGGTGTTGATGCTCACTTATCCTAGTCCAGGTTGTATCGGGCTAGGATGTAAACCTGCCTGCAGCCTGGAAGATACTGAGGGGGTCTAATTTAACAAATTAACTAACTCATTTTCATATTGTGTAAGATTTGGGCTTTTAATCTGCGGTTTGAAAAGAGAGCGGTTTAAAAGGTAGGAACACTGAAAGGTTCTTTGGGGAATTACAAATGTTTTTTTATGGCATTGCTGAAAAACATTTGTTTTTTATAGTGTAATAAACCTTAAAATGTTACTATCTATGTATATTTGGATTGAAGAAGGTTGAAATTTGAGATGATTTTTGAACATAATCAGGTGATCACATTTCCTTTATCAATCACAGTGTTTTAGCAGGAAGGGGTTGGAGGGGCTCTCGTCGCCCATCAGTGTCAGTGTGGGAAAACGCATCCATCAAATAAAGGGCAGCATTGGTGCATGTGGCTCAGGTAACATGGTAGGTAAGGGAAGAGCAATGCTGGCCAGGGGTAAGAGAGAGAGAGAGAGAGAGAGTAACCCTGACCCTGAGGTGTCTTAGGTGAGTTGCTGTCCTGGAGGTCTGCCCCCACTCTCTCTGTTTGTGGGGGGCGTATTTCTTCTGGACCTGTGAGAATGTGCTCCCTCAAAGGGGTCACTGGTCAGAGGGACACTTCCACCCTCACACATGGTCACAGAGGCAGAGGGAACATGTTGCATGCTATAGGAATTCCCTTACCATGATTCATTATTTTAGTACACACACTATTGTTTGACTGTAAAGAATTTCACATCCCTGTCTCAGAGAGAAGAACATTTTTCTATTTGCTAATATAAAAAGAAAATTTGGTGATTTGACAAGCACTGTTATTTTTAATTTGAGGGAAAGTACTTTGTACTGGGTCTGTTATGACCAATAATTTTGAGCTTATGATTAATTGTCATGCAAATGATTGCATTTCTATCATGACAACTCTCGGAAGATTGTATGCATGGTAATGGATATGACCATGTTAATGTATTTGGTTTTGGCGGAATAGATCTGCTACGCTGCTGCTGAATTGCTGCTGCTGTAGATTACTGCTGTTGTTGTAGATTATTGTTGCTGCTGCAGAGCAAGTACAGGCACTTGCTACTGCCAATACATATGCCAACAATGCTGCTTTCTAGTAAGACATAGTGCTGCTGCACAAATAGCATATCTCAATAACCCATAGCAGAAAAACGTACCTGTGGGAACATTTTTTCAAAACGTTTTTGTACGCTTTGTGGTGCAACGCCACTGAGTGGTGCTAAAAGCGTGTTCAGCGTGTTTTTTTCCTGAAATAGATGAACGTGAATATGGTATGTTTTTATTACATTGGTTTTAGACGTATCACCGCAGTTCTGATTTGAAATGGTTTGAAAAAAAATTGTTTTTGATCTCTCATTTTTGAGCTCTTTTACCGTGACTCGTTTTTCACAGGATTCGTACCCAAGCCTTCCGCATTCTAAGTAAAATTCTGTACCATCTGAGCTACCGAGCAAGCTTGTTATATATCAGAGAGGCGAAACATATGGAGCTGGTTAAGTCAAGTCAAGTCAAGTCACCTTTATTTATATAGCGCTTTTTACAATGCAGATTGTGCCAAAGCAGCTTTACATTGATAACTGGTACATAATTTTTGCTGCACAGCAGCTCTTAAAGAATAGTGTCAATGCAGGCAGATCAAAGCAATGTTGAATAAATGTCAAGAATACTGTTGAATATCAAATGTCAAGTCAAATGTCAAGTGTCCCCAACTAAGCAAGCCAAAGGCGACAGCGGCAAGGAACCCAAACTCCAACAGGTGACATCAGGTGGCAAATAGGTGTTAAAATGGAGAAGCGATGGAGTTAAGCGATGCAAAGTCCAAAATGTATTCGTTTACAAATCATGCACTTTGGTAAAATGTGTTTTGAGATCATAACATAACATTGTGCAAGGAGACGTGAAAACATCTTTATTAATCCATAATCTGACCTTGTAATCATAACTGTGTATGAGGACGATTAAAAGTGATTGCTGTTTTACTGCCCCTAGTGTTCATTTCTGTTGGAAACTGCAGTGACATGTACGAATTTGTATGTAATTTGCGACTTGCAAAAATGTTCCCACAGGTACGTCTTTCTATGAGACCAGGGGTGAGTTTCCCGAAAGCATCGTTGGTGAACCATGGTCGCAAGTCCCATTGAACTCTATTGGTAACGACGGAACTTGCGACCATAGTTCGCTTTGGGAAACGCACCCCAGGTTGAGATCTATACAGGTGGAGCTGGGGAAGGTGGAGGGTTTTAGAGGAACTCTGAAGTGCGCTGCAAACTGCTATAGTGAATGTAACCAGCCATTTAAATGTGTGAGCAACAAGCTCATTGGCTGCAGATGTGACATGGACCAATCAGCTTGTGCCAAGTAGTTAACGCTGTAATTATCATCAGCTTGCGTTAAAGATCCATCAGCCTGCACCATCTAGAGTTTCATGACAGAACTATGTATTTAACAATTTAATTCTGTTTTTGTTTCTACTTGTAATTTTAGACTGTATATAATAAATTATTATATATAATATTGAATATAACTGTATATAATTTAAATTATAATAAAATAGACCCATGATTTACTTCAATGCTTTGAATATAATATAATATAATATAATATAATATAATATAATATAATATAATATAATATAATATAATATAATATATATAATAGAGTCAATAAAGTACGGAAGAGGATTAGGGCCAAGCAATAATAAAAAAATAAAACCATCTCGAGATTAAAGTTGTTAAATTTAGAGAAAATCTTGTTAAATTTCGAGAAAAAGTCGTGATAAAATGTTGAGAATAAACTCGTTAAATTCCGAGAAAAAACTCATTAAATTTCGAGAAAAAAGTCGAGATAAAATGTTGAGAATAAACTCATTACATTTTGAGAAAAAACTCGTTAAATTTCGAGAAAAAAGTCGAGATAAAATGTTGAGAATAAACTCGTTAAATTACGAGAAAAAACTCTTTAACATTTCGAGAAAAAAGTCGAGATAAAATGTTGAGGGTAAAGTCGTTAAATTACGAATTTGTTCTCATAATTTAACAACTTTTTTCTTGTAATTTAATGACTTTATTCTCATAATTTACTCGTGAGAATAAACTTGTAATGAGTTTATTCTCAACATTTTATCTCGACTTTTTTCTCGAAATTTAACGACATTTTTCTCATAATTTAACAAATTTGTTCTCGAAATTTAACGAGTTTTTTCTCGTAATTTAATGACTTTATTCTCAACATTTTATCTCGACTTTTTTCTCGAAATTTAACAAGTTTTTTCTCGTAATTTAACGAGTTTATTCTCAACATTTTATCTAGACTTTTTTCTTGAAATTTAACGAATTTTTTCTCGTAATTTAATGAGTTTATTCTCAACATTTTATTTAGACTTTTTTCTCGAAATTTAACAAGTTTTTTTCTCGAAATTTAACAACTTTAATCTCGAGATGGTTTTATTTTTTTTATTATTGCTTGGCCCTAATCCTCTTCCGTAATAAAGTGACAGGCCTACTTTGTACAAGCCCCTTAAAAATTAAAAATTTCAGCTTAAAAATTTACCTGGCATTTATGTTCTGTAAAACTATTTGTCTCAGCCTCATTTTGTAAATTATGTGCTAATATGAATATTTATCAATATTAAAATATTAATCAAATAATGAATACGGGGTTTAGAAAACAATATAAACATAAGAATAAATAACTAAATAATCAAACTCATGAATAAATATGTTAATTTAAAAAAAAAAATCAATAAACAAATGAAACTTCCAATGCCATGCCATAACTACAAACAGAATCCATAAAATATGTAACCACAGGATTGAAGGGACAAAATATATACATTTAAAAATCTGAATATTTAATGGTGTGACCAACCAGAATTAAACATTAAAGTCTAACAAGATTTTACAATTTTGGGTCCCGCTTTATATTAGGTATCCTTTAACTACAATGTACTTACATCAAAAAATAAGTGAAATGTACTTATTGTGTTCATATTGTATTGCAAAACACTTTTGCTGCTATTGAGGTGGGATATGGGTAAGGTTAGGGATAAGTTTGGGTAGGTTTAAGGAATGGCTTAAGGTGTAAGGGATGGGTCAACAGTATAATTATAAATGTAATTACAGAAATTAGTTACAGATGTAATTACATGCAGGCAATTATAATAATATAAGTACAATGTAAAAACATGTATGTACACAATAAGTGCACTGTTTCAAACGATTAATTTAAATTTAAGTACATAGTAGTTAAGGCCACCTAATATAAAGTGGAGACCCAATAAAAAATTTTTTTAGATAGGTTTATGCAAGCAAACAAGTTCTTAAGTGTTGATTTGATATGCCGGTTTCTCACTATAATCTCTGAGAAAGAGGACTTGTCATTTTAAAGTGCTACCAGCATCATTACAGGCATTCAAAAATGCATTTGTGCTGAGGTACTGTTGATCAACTTATGTTGTGCATACTGAATGTATAATGATAAGCAGGCTCTTGCCTTACACCTGCTGATATATAGATAAGATTAAATTTAAGAGGGGGTGGGAGAGGGTTCGGGCAGGTGGGGGCAGGGATGCTCATGGCAGGGCAGAAAGAACAACATCTTGTCTGCTTGAGCATGAGTGCAAAGCCTGGGGGTCACAAGGTCCTGTTTACCTGCGGCAGGTATTTCCTCTATGGGCTGATAAGAGCCGACCAGGGGGAAGTGCTCCGTCACAGGTGAGTGGAGAGAGAGCTGGGGAAGCCAGATCTGCTGCTTAGAAGCGCAAACTCTGACACACAAACTCATTGTGTAACCATGCCTGAGGCACAAAGCACACCTAAACACACATATGCTCACAACTGTTGGGGAGTAACTAACTAAAAGTTGCAACACTACTAACTTAACTACATTTTCAATAGCGTGACAGTATTAAAGCTCTTTTAATAATAGTGTAGCTTATCAAGAGACAAGCTACTTTATCCAACGAGCTGCAGTGTAGCATAAAACCAAATGCAGTCACCTAGGCCCTGTTTACACTTGGTACTAAGGTGGGTGATCAGATCAAAAGTAGTAGAGGGAGACTAATTCCTGTTTACACCTGGCATTTTAGTCTGTCTCTTTTGTCCACTTTCAACCACTTTTGTCCTGATTTCTTCGAGTAGTGTAATGTTATAATGTTTACACATTAGGTCGGTAGACGAAAAGTAGGTCTTTTGAAAGAAAGTCTTTTGTGGCTGTTTGAATGCATTCGACCACAAGACCGCTTACACTATGAAAGAAATCTGGTTGAATGCATTTTCAACTACTTCTGGAAGTGGTCAAAAGTGGACAAGCTTAAAACGTTTTAGACCCCGTTTACTGCTGTATTTAGCGCTGTCCACTTGTGATTGGATCGGCCAAAATGCATCTTAATACCAGGTGTAAACAGGTACTTTTATTATAGTGAATCGAAAGTGACATGGCCAAGTATGGAAAGTATCCTCTGCATTTAACCCATCCAGGTCAGTGCACACATCGTGGACAAACACCCGGGGCAGTGGGCAGCCATTTTTGCTGTGGCGCCCGGGGAGTGATTGGGGGTTAGGTGCCTTGCTCAAGGAGCAACTCAGTCATTTCCTGCCGGTTTTGAGAATCAAACCCGCAACCTTCAGGTTACCAGTCTGACTCTCTAACCATTAGGCCACAACTGCCCACAGCGTTGGAAAGTCTGATCATTCTAGTGAATCGTTTCGTCCTAATCGGTCCTCTCTTTATTTATTTATTGGACATATATTTTTAGTATAAGAACATATTGCTGTCTCAAGTAACTTTATAGTTAGAAACCTTTTTGTCTGTAGTTTGTAGTGTAACTTATACATAAGTCAGGTTTTTAAAAATTAATGCTTTGAGGGCTGGAATTATAGCAAATATGTGTTGTACACACCAGGCTTTTATACAAGCTATAAAACTCCCACAAAAATGCAGGTTGACTAGTATAATTGTGACAATATCAGTGAGCAGTGAGCACAGCACTGCAATAGGTTATCCTACCCACAGACCTCTGATACGGCCCGTGTCAGGGTTTAAAATGGAGCAGAGCAGGTGTGGCACAACGGATGGATAGAGATTGAGCTTGTTTATTTTTACTCTAGCCTTCCTCTTCCTCCATTACCTGAGCTCTGGGTGCTCCACTAGCCCTCAGGTGCTGAGAGGAGGCGGTGAGCCTGAACATGTTAACAAGGGAGGATCCCACAATCGTATTGAGAGACACGCTGCACTCCTGAATGGAGCTTTCAGCGAGAAGTGTGGAACGGACCACAAGACAATCCCCCCCCCCTTTTTTTTATTTTTACTGCCCTGAAAATAAAGAGTGACATTTAATGAGCAGCAAATGATTAGCCTGTGCAGTTTTTATGCTTGCTGTACATCCCTATCAGGTCATGGTCAATTTCACTGCTTTAATTGGTAATGAAAGCTCTAATAAACCTTAATGAACATATACGCAATTAAATAACTATTTATGATATCCTGTGGCTTGATTAAAAGAACATATTTATCTTAATGTTTTATGCAGATCATTTATTTTTGAAAAAACAAAGAAGTCAATGAGTCCCTATGTTTGTATGTCACATCCCTCAATTTCCCAGAACCCCAATCCCCCAAGACAAAAAACAAAACGATACTTATTTCAGTCCTGATTTTGGAAAATAGCATTAAATACATCCAAGGCATTAATTTTATTTACTTAGCATAATTTAAATTGTATTTATTTTTCAAAGATGCTTAATATACTATGTGTTTTATTAGGCAGGTAAGCAACTGTGAAACTTACGAAACTTACCTCTAGCAGCGAAACTCAAATATTGTGCCTTTAAAGGTGCAGTAAGCAATTAAAAAAAAAATGCTGTTGAAAGTAGATCAGACAGAGCACCAAAACAAACTAGCCAATCAGCAGTAGGGGGTGTGTCCACTCATGGTGGGGGAGGAGAGCTGAGCAAGAGGGAGATTTGAAGAAAGACTAGCTGAGAGACATTACAAAAGAGAAAAGCTCAGTGAATATCACTGTAAAAAAAGATATATGATCAGAAAAGAGGTAAGCAAGGAAGGTCTGAAAACGAATGCTGTAATTGAACTCATTGAAGTATAAAAATAAACACTTAAAGGTGCCCTAGATTATGTTTTTAAAAGATGTAATATAAGTCTAAGGTGTCCCCTGAATGTGTCTGTGAAGTTTCAGATCAAAATACCCCATAGATTTTTTTTAAATTAATTTTTTTAACTGCCTATTTTGGGGCATCATTATAAACGCGCCGATTTTATGCTGCGGCCCCTTTAAATCCCGCGGTCCACGCCCACAGAGCTTGCGCTTGCCTTGAACAGTGCCTTAACAAAGTTTACAAAGCTAACTTTAACCACATTTAACAGTACATTAGCAACATGCTAATGAAACATTTAGAAAGACAGTTTACAAATATCACTAAAAATATCATGTTATCATGGATCATGTCAGTTATTATTGCTCCATCTGCCATTTTTCGCTATTGTTCTTGCTTGCTTACCTAGTCTGATGATTTGGTTGTGCACATCCAGATGTTAATACTGGCTGCCCTTGTCTAATGCCTTTCATAATGTTGGAAACGTGGGCTGGCATAAGCAAATATTGGGGGCGTACACCCCGACTGTTACGTAACAGTCGGTGTTATGTTGAGATTCGCCTGTTCTTCGGAGGTCTTTTAAACAAATGAGATTTATATAAAAAGGAGGAATCAATGGAGTTTGAGACTCACTGTATGTCATTTCCATGTACTGAACTCTTGTTATTTAACAATGCCAAGATAAATTCAATTTTTCATTCGAGGGTTATTGTCATTAACATCATTTTCAGCTTTACTTTGGGGGAACAACGATGCCACAAGCTACTATGAAAAGTTGGTACAGTTCATAAATGTGCATTAATGGCTAAATATATTTGAGAGTAGTATGCCACAGTTCTACAGTATACCATAATTCATCACAGTACTACATTTGCCATGGCCAAATACACAAATACACTTTTTAATTCATTTGAATTAACATTGAACATTTCAATCATATATTGACTTCCAGATACTGGAAGGCAAGGTGTTATGAATGACTTTTATGAGACTTATAGACTTATTTTTAAGAAACTTTTACTTCTATGAGACTTACTGCAGAGATGAGAGCAGCACAGGTCACTAATGGGAATATATTGGATCTGTAGCGAAAATGCTTAATTTACAGATGCTTTCCGAATTTATGAACAAGTCGACCTGAATTGGACTGTGTGAGAATATTTTGCGAGTACTTTTTCCTCCACAGGCTCTCCTCCCTTCTGCAGATCCGCTCATTATAAGCAAAGAGCAGAGGAAACTTGCAGCAGCCATTGTGGCCGATTGGGACCTGAAGCACCCTCCAATAAGCAGGAGAGCAGCATCGTAGGCAACGCAGCACCCCACTTCAAACCTCCCAAAACCCCATTTTCAGACCCTACAGCTGCCCCAGCTCTGCAAGAGCACTTAGCCATGTCATTCTATCTGCTTCTCTGGACCGGAGGACACAGGCACGGTTTTGTGTGCCGCCGTCTCTGATACGACTCCAGAAATGGAAATGAGGCCATGGATCTTCATTAGAAGAGGCAGGTGTCCACTGGCCTGCCCAGGTGAAGACGCTGGGAGGAGTGGGCCGGGGGGAAGGGGCTCCTCACGATGGCTGGCGGCCCTCGTTTTGGCCCCTCGTCCCCCTCCCCCCACGACACTTAATTGCCCGTGTAATGAGCTACTGGTGAATGGGCTTACTTGTGTGGAGGTACTTGAGGAGTCCGTGCATTAGGGGTACCTCCTGCAGCTCCTAATCTCAGAGCCCGTATACAGAGAGTGCCGCGTATGAAACGCCAGAGAGAAAGACACTCACCTCTCCTCTGCATCAGTCTTGTTTGCGTTCGCCCCCACCTCCAGCCCCTCTGCTTTGTCTCCAGGTTCATGCTGGTGAAATTGGCAGGGCTTTGAAACCTGTGGAAGCGAGGCAGCCTTAAAGGCCCTTCAAGGCAGATGAGGATCCTGGAGTGTGAGAAGTTTTCTTGTGACAGGACACCTGTTTCTGGCTCATATCTTGTCTTTCTGTGCTTCAGGATGCAGAACACCTGCACACAGACAATAACGTGCTCATTTACTGCAAAAATCATCCGGATCAAACATCACGTGGCATTGAAAATCTGCACTTCTGAAGCGAAGTGATGCATTTGTGTAAGAAAAATATCCATATTTAACAAGTTATAAAGTAAAATATCTAGCTTCCACCAGACCGCCTTCCATATTCAACTTATGAACAAAGCGTAACACCTCTCGCAGTTCAAAGCGCTTACACTACGTCCTACGCCTTCCATATTCAACTAACGAACTTACGTCAGTTACGCTTTTTTCCTAAGTTCAATATGGAAGGCGGTCTGGTGGAAGCTAGATATTTTACTTTATAACTTGTTAAATATGGATATTTTTATATGTATAAAACACATCGCTTTGCTTCAGAAGGCCTTTATTAACCCCCTGAGCCATGTGGAGTAAGTTTATGATGGATGGATGCACTTTCTTGAGCTTGTTGGTCCCGTTCACTGCCATTATAAAGCTTGGATGCGTCAGGATATTTATTAATATAACTCAGATGGTGTTCATCAGAAAGAAGAAAGTCATATACACCTAGAAGGGTGAGTAAAGCTTGGGGTAATTTTAATTTTAAAGTGAACTAATGCTTTAATACTGTAAAGCTGCTTGCTTTAAACCAATTTATTGCATAAAGTGCTATATAAACGTGACTTGACTAGAGTGCCGAATTGCAGAGCTTTGCGCAAACATTTCCACATCACTATGATCATATGCTTTCTTAACTGCTGTTTTCTCGCCGCTGTCATTTTTGTCGTATTTTGTTGTTGAGTGGAAAACATGCAGCACATATTTACATATTCTCCTACATATATCACCTAAATGCCTCTCCCAGCACCACGGGCAGAGTTTGCTAACAGTTTACTGGTGCTCAGGTATTTCAAACTTCTTCTAGCAAAGAACGAAAAACAACTCTGCCATGAGTATATTGGGGCCTTAAGAGTAATCATCCAGCTCTTCTCACGCTGTTTGCTGTACAATGTTAGTCCCCTCGGTCCATCAGCAGGGTGCCTGACAAATAAGGTGCTGTTATTGGGCTCCTTCTCAGGGCTGGGGGTTAATGATTAGTGCTTTTGGGGGTTAAAGCCCAGAGATAGGGCCTTTCTCCTGTGCCTCAACAGATGTTGGTGGGCCTTTAATGTGGTTATCAGGATGAAGGGCCTTCTCAGACCCGCTCTTCCATTGTGTGCTGTCGCATTCCAGGGCTCAGCCACGGCAACAGGGCATCATGGGAGCACAGCCAGGGCTCCCGCTGGGCCACTGTGGGCCCGAGTTCTGACAGCCAGGGCAGCCCCCTCTCCCACACTGCATCCACACTACTGATCACACACTATTCTTCACACCTCCTGCTTCCTCCACACACACACTCTGTTCCTCTGCCATCTTGCCCTTTCCCACACCACCTTTTATGGGCTAATTCATGGGCAAAATGTCTAAAAATGCTCCTTTTACAGTTCACCCTTAGATGAGCTAATTCCCTGTGGGATGTTTAAAGTGTTTACTTCACACCCCAGTGTCCATAGAGTCATGCTGTCCACCTAATTTATTTTAGTTAGTTATATGTGTTGTGTATCTGTATAATGCATGAAGGTCCTATATTTTCATATACTATGCATCTGTATGAAAATGCGGTCACACTTTAGATTAGGGTCCAATTCTAAGACTTTTGCCTCAATAAACTCCTAATTACTGCTTATTAATAGTTAGTAAGGTAGTTGTTAAGTTTAGGTATTGGGTAGGATTAAGGGATGTAGAATAAGGTCATGCAGAATAAGACATTAATATGTGTCATATAGGTACTAATAAACAGCCAAAATCCTAGTAATATGCATGCTAATAAGCAAATGGTTAATAGTGAGAATTGGACCCTAAATTAAAGTGTTACAGACACTTTTACCATTCAAAAGTTTGAGGTTGGTAAGATGTTTTTCAAAGAAGTCTCACCAAGGCTGCATTTATTTGATCAAAAAACTGAAAACTGTAATTTTGTCAAATATCCTTATAATATAAAAGAACTGTTTTTATATTTTAATGTATTTTAAAATGTAATGTGTAATGTGTTAATCATTCAAATTTGGTGCTTTTATTATCAATGTTGAGAACAGTTGTGCTGCTTAATATTTTTTATAGAGATAGATTATAAGATTAAGATTATAAATGTCTTTACTGTCACTTTTGATCAATTTAATGCATCTTGCAGAATAAAATTGTAATTTCTTACAAAAAAAAATATTACTGACCCCAAACTTTTGAACGATAGTGATTTTAATGAGTTTACTTTTTACCATATTTATTAATGTTATATTTGCTTCTGGCTCAAAGTAAAAAATAATTATGTCATTTTGTTTCATAACTGATTTTATATCTCATAATGTGACTTAATTTCTTATTCTAAACATTGTTTTGTCTTGACTATGAGCTTATTAAAGCTGCATCCATAATATTATGAAATAGTTAGCAAAATGTGTGAAATAGTTGAGATCCCATCAAGCCGCAGAACATGTCAACTTTCCAAAAGTATTTTGTCAACTATTATATTCATATAAAATCATACATGAATTCATATATATATATATGAATACAGATATGCACAGAGCCATCAATGGCACTTTCATGTGGCATGTATCATCAGTCTCAGAGAGTTAGCAGCTGTGGGCTTGTTTGTATACAGATGCATGGAGCTCGTAATGATAATTACCCTGCAGCTGCACTCCAGGGCCCTGGGCTGCAGATTCTCACCGTGCCATCATTGTGTCTGTGCACAGAGCACGAATGTGGGAAAGTGAAGTAATTAAAGTATTCTGTAACCCAATTAAGCAAAATGCCCCCCAGCACCATCAGCAGGCCAGGATTACACACAGAGAGAGGCCGACGCTTCACCCACCCAACTGATACCTGCTGCCGCCCCCAGAGTGTTTAAAGACTAGTTTAGTTAGGGCGGTGTTTAACAACTAACCTGTCAAGAAAAGACCGCCATTATACTTTGGCTAGATAGTTGCAGGAGGAAGGATTGCTGGAAGAGATCAGTGGGACCCACTGAGTGGGCAGAGAAAAATAGGTAAGTCTCTCTCCTCCGTTGAGTAGAGCTATTCATTAGCGCTCTGATTTATACATCCTTCTGCTTTAATCTGCAGCCAGGCCAGTGAAGATGGATGGGTGACAGTTCCATCGGTCACAGCGATTCAGCACTCAGTCACCGCGGAGACAAGCACTGAAACCGGGAATGTTGAAAGCCCACAATCTGAGCAAAAATATTACAGAAAGGAGAGTACATTTTAGAAATCATAAACTGAGTTTGCACTTTCCATGAATATGGTCCCATTACTTCCTTTTTTAAGCATTACAGGCACAAATATCATGTTTTTGATATACTTTTAGCTAACATAAATGAACTTAGTATGAAAAGTATTGTGTTTTAAACACATCAAATGGCTGTATGTCCTCCATTAAAATGGTGATAACCCTGAATTTGCAACCCTGTTATCCATCTTTCCTTTTATATTTATGTTTTTTCAATTTGATAAAAATGTTCTATGTATTTTCATGCTTATTGGGTGTTTGTATTTGTACTATATATTAAATGTTTATTATTATTTAAACAAAAGACATGTCTAAATACAGTTTAAAACCTGATTTAAAGTTTCTAATAAAATTTTATTAGAAACTTTAAATCAGGTTTTAAACTGTAATTAGACATGCCTTTTGTTTTGGGAACAGTGCTGCAAAACTGCAAATCTCATTTAAAATGAATAGAAAAAAAAAACAGCTAATGTAAAATATACTTTGCCATCATGAAGTGGACAAAAATTTTCTGAAGGCTATAAACTCCTTTATTTGAACATCTGTTAAAATACATTTTTTAAATTACATTTTTAAATGTTTCAGGTTTTATGTACCTTATTTGTGGAAAATGCCTAATTATATTTCTTATTATTTTTTTTTTTTAAACAGAGAAGAAAATAATTTAATTAATCTGATATCTATATCTCTTCTATTCAGATCCTAAAATAAGATCTTGTCTCCTCTGGAATAAAAACGTGTTTTTTCCAGCAACACATGTATTGGTTTAGTATGTCTTTGTCGAGTTGCTCTATCCCGTGCCCGTTTGCTGGGCAGTGTGTTTGAAAAGAGTGAACAATGACAGTCCACAATGAAGGTGCTCAATTAACTGTATAACCCAGCCATCAATTAAGACATCAATTACCAGGTTGATTGATGGGGCTAAATGATGCGGTTCATTTTCTCCATCCAGCGGAAAAACACTGGAAGCCGGAGTATATGAAAATTAGTTGATGAATGTTATATTCATTCCATTTTGGCTCGATAAGACAAAGTCATGAACATGCACACATTTTTTAATCCTCCCTTTTAATTGCATTAAAAATAATACTATAAGATATCTATTTTTCAAAAAATAAAATTACTCCCCATTTAAAATATTAAAATGCAATTTTAAATTATATTCCTGAACACATTTTAAATATATTTGTTATATTCCATTCTTAGAAACAAAAATCTAATTTGACATTTTTCAAATTGTAGTCATTCAAATGGCTTTAAAATTATTATTTTTTTAGGATATAGCTGTGATGGGATTTATTAATTTTTGTCTATTAAGACTGAAATAAAGATTATTGTGCTGTATTTTCAGATGTTTTCTTTATTCTCTATTCTGATATCAATATAAATAAATCCAACTCAATATGCTTGAAGTTCTAAAATAAAAGACCTTTTTCTCTTTAGCAGTTCCATATATCTTGTACAGTGCGTTCAAAAGGAAATGATTAGGCGACAAAACCGTATTGTGTACCAGTGCGTTCCTTTTGTTACAGTGAGTACTGTATTTAAAGTTATTTAGATAATATAGCAAATGGTTGTAAGAACAATTGAAGTGTTTCTATTTTATCAACAAATTTAGAGTTTATGATTCTTAAGATTTTTCGTGCAACAAACCATTTAATTTGATCATAAATGCAATATAAATGACTGTTTGTTGAATCACACAAGATGACATAATTCACTTTATTTTCTTACATTTTTGTGTATGTCTCCATACAAAATACAATGACAAAACATTATCTGTCATTCTAGTATTTCCTCTGCTCACAAAATATTTTTAGACTTGTTTTTATCCTAATGCTTTCATATTAAATATGAAGAACTTTCCTGCTATTCTAATCATCCTACTTGAGCTGAAATTTTTATCACTTATTAGCTTTTTTTCTTCATTACCAATTTGACAAATGCCCGCTTTTTTAACATCCCCATATCATTATGCTTGACTTTCCCCCGGTTTTGAATTCGGTTATTGATTGCCTGTTCTGTTTCACTTAGAAAAGGTTGATAAAAGGAGGTTTTCACTTTCTCTATTGGATGTGACAGCTCCCTAACAAGAATAATGGAAAGGCTCCATTCACAGGCAAATCAGCCCAATTCAGCGTGCCCCTACACACTCAATGGAGGAGTCACAGCCCTTCCCTGCCCATTCCATCACAACCATCTCTCTTCAGCACCCCTCAAACTTAGCACAGCTCTTCCAGCAGACAACATTCCTCTCTGTCAACCTCTCCGCCCGGCCATTAAGCGGATAAATTTGTCAATAAGTGTATGATGAATTTTTAAAAAGACAACTAAATAGATGACAACCATCAGCTGATTTTCCCGGCCTGTCCGCAACAGCTGACGACGCTTTGAAAATCTCTCAGGACAGTTTCTGTTGGAATATACATTTGGCTTTTTAAGATGGCAAATTGCGTGCTTAAACAAATCCCTTCAATCCATTGTAAATCAGCATTTCCCAAACACAGAAATTACACAGCCTCTGAAGAAATACGATATCATTCCTTTGACAATCTAATACCTTGGATTCATTAAGAGAAACCCTAACCCTCAATCTCGCTTGTGCAAAACAGCATCCTTTAAGCTGCATGTAATGACAAGAGGCCAATCCCCTGGAATTCCTCTGCTTGGCTGTACAGCAGCCAGGTGACAGCACACAGGTGTGAGAGCAGCCTGGATCCAGAAAACCAGCGACGGGCTTGTTCACAGGGGATTAAGGTATCAGAATGAACCTGGCTGGAGAGAGGTCATGCTACTGGGCTCAGGCTTGTGTAAGGAAGTGCTGCAGAGTGAGACTAAGCTTCCCACGACCTGTTAGCTGTGAACTCCTGGCATCCGGTTTAGGTTAAGTTGGTTAATAAGAGAAATAGCTCCACTATTAGTCTACTAGATAAGTAATATGAATGAACTTCTGCAGCACAATACGTATTTACACCTGGCTTTGGTTGGTTTGAAATTAATCATTTTTTTAAATGCATATTCATTTTGAAAACTTTTCGCACTGTTATAATTTTACAAATCTCTCTTTTAACGCTAGGTTATAAAATGCTTCGGAGCAGCGATAGCAACAAACAACCAATCATAAATCGAAATGCGCTTCATTTATTAAATATTCATGCGCTTTACGTCACAAAGTTTAACACGCTGTATTTCAGGTCGGGGGGGATCAAGATGTCAGGCAATAACTGTGACAGAAAACGGGTTAATTGAGTGAGGTAAATATTGTTTTATTCTCAGAATTATGAAGTTAAAAGTTCTAGTCTAAAGCAGAAGACCAAATAATGCGCAAGAACAAGGATTAGTATGCTGTGTTTGTCCAAATCAGTGATATTGTCACCGCAAATATGTAAATAAGAACGATAAACCATGGGTTTATGAATGTACTTGTTAAGGGGCTACAGTGAGTCACTTACAATGGAAGTAAATGGGGCTAATTTGGAAACAAAGGGTTAGTTCACCCAAAAATGAAAATTTCTGTCATTAATTACTCACCCTCATGTCGTTCCAAACCCGTAAGACCTTCATTTATCTTCAGAACACAAATTAAGATATTTTTGATGAAATTCGAGAGATATATGACTCGTCCATAGACAGTAATAATCACCACTTTCAAGGTCCAGAAAGGTACTAAAGACATCGTTAAAATAGTCGACGTGACTGCAGTGGTTAAACTTTCATTTTATGAAGCGACGAGAATACTTTTTGTGTGCAAAAACAAAAAAATAAAGACTTTATTCAACAATATCTTTTCTTCTGTCATTCGCACGCTGTTTAAGTTCAGCGCTTCCAGGTTCTACGTCAGAACACCAACCCATTATTGGCTGGCTCCAAATTTTCATTTTTGGGTGAACTAACCCTTTAAAATGCTCACCATTTCAATAGTACGTACAGCCACGCACAATATTTGAGTTAACATGAATGTTATTATTAAGTGTACAAACCCTTTTTGTCTAAAATTATATCTAATGTTATGGTTTTAGGTGACAACGCAATGCCATAAACCCTAAAATGACTGTCAAAAATATGATTAAAATAGCTTTATTGTTCAAAAAATATACAAGGGCCTAATATGCAATAAGTTTCACCCAAAAAATGTATGGAAATGCTTTTTTAAAATAATAAGCTCCACATTGCTGCTTTTAAATCTTTTAAGTGCCCTAAATCAAAATGTCTTGTTACAGTCTTGTGGACTTGTAAGTTCACAAGACCGCAAGTGCACATGAAGTATGTAATTTAGGACAGCGTGCATCCATATAGTTCTTCCTACAATCCAATCAATTCCCGAAGGATGAAATCAAATCCCGCCAAACATTTTTCTAATTCCAGAAGCCGTTTCACTCAGATATACGGCAAAATAGGGAAGAAAAGACTATCGCAACTTCCACAATTTTGTCTATCTATCATTTTTTGTGATAATAAACATGCCACAAATGCTGTTGATTGAACTTGTATTTAACCTGGAATTTCTGTAACAATAAGGGTTTTAAAAGAGTATCTTAGCAGTGAGCATCTTGAAAGTGAGCGGTTGCCCTACAGTCCATCAAAATCATCTGTTCTGTTAATTTATGGCCATATGTTTAAACCGTAGCTATTACACACACACACACATGCACACACAGACACTCCATAGAAGCGCTCAGAGGATCATCTAGGCTTAGATTGATTCTTTGTCGATTAGACATGTTGTTGGATTTTGACTCTCCTAAGCACACACAGTCCTCTGTTTCCTGCCATGATTTCTCGCCCTGTCCTGAAAAGCGACTATGAGGAATCCACGTCCCGTCCTGAATGCACACTTGTTCCTACTCTCGATTGGCCATTCAGCCCCCTCTAAGGAGACAAGCCCCAATCACAATATTGTCAAGGCTCTGTTGGTTTTCTGGTTCAAATCCTTGTTCACGCTGTTTGCTGAGTACTCATCTGCTGTGACAGCCTTCAGACAAACAGAGGCTCCTGAAAGAGGTCTTCCACAAGCAGATCCTTCCTGCTGGGCAGTGGCTGAAACGGCCCTTTCTCTCGCCATCAAGTGGAACCCAGCCTATTGAGTCGGCCCCTGGGAGCCCCACATTGAGGCGGGCCACGGGCCAGCGCTTCGCCCTTCGGGCCCTGGGCCACCCTCACGTTGTTCCAGGACACCTGTGCCCACCTACCCCCATCGTGGGAACCCTCGGCAGTGAACCTTGTTACCTAAATCAGCTGGGGGGCTGAAACCAGAGACCAATTTAGACACATTATTTTTAATCCTGTGTTGTGGTGAGGACACAAAGTGAAAACCAAGCTGGTCTCAAACTTTGTTTGAATTGTAGCACTTTTCTAAACAATTTCAGGTGACAAGTAATTGTCAAAAATCACACTGAATGAAGAAATGGGTTATCATTTTAGAAGTTGACCCACTTCTTTGCCCCCCTTCCCACCCCCCAAATCTCCATGGCACACTGCAGAAAAATGGCATCAATTAATCAGCATTCATGAACCGTTTACTTGAGCCCCCCTTTGTTTGAAGCAGGGTTTAATCCAGACAGAGGCCTGGCTGTTTGGATCCCTGCAGACAGCAGCAGTCGGACCATTGTACGCTCGCATCCACTGGCACTGCACAAATTCTCATTCCCTCACACTCTCATTTGCTCATTTGTCATCGACGACAGCGCTCTCAGCGTTCTAGCGATGACAGCTATATTCTTTTTTGCTCCGACGTAAAGGTGAACTTAAAGCGAGCTAAAATCATCCAATGTAATTAGATTACATTTATGTGACAGATTACACTCAGACACAAGCATCCGTCTCATTTTCCAGTCGGAAGTCGTCCGCACTGGTTTGCGGGGGCCAGAAAAGGCAGGAAGTTCTCTCTCGACGTATTTCTCTCCCTCCCTCTTACCGAATGCCAGCTTCACCAATTCACTCCGCCGCATGTGTGAAGACATCTGTCCATATTCCAAATCTCCCATTTTGGTGCAAATGATCCTCCTTGAAGGAAGCAATTTTTACAATGTGGCAATTCTCAGATTTCCATCAAGGCTCAGTGCCTTTGCCTTTCGCCTCACCGAAGAAGCAAGTTTAATTGGAAGACTGCATTTAAAGTCATTCCACAATTATACAATTATACTGAAGATGCATGTCTGCATGTTGCTCAGTTTGCACCAATTTACTGCACTTTCTGCACAGTTAAGACTAGCGCTCCTTTCAGTGGATGCAAATTCCCCTCATTTGGCTCCAAATGAAGCATAATTGCTCATATTCAAGCAAACACCTTGCTATGAGAGGTTCTTCCTAGTTCGTTCATATTAAATCTGAGGAGAATGAAAAAAAAAATCCCAAAATCCATTTGCGCACACGTGCCAGCTGGATCATTCTGTTTGGAGGAATGATGAGGAAATGGATGATGCAATTGAGCACATTGAACATTAAACATCCTGCTAGCACTTTTGATTCAGCAACCGCCGTCTCCAAACTTCCCTGTATGTTCCTAAATGCCAATTAAAGAAGTAAAAACTGAATTTATCCATCAAGTTGGTTTCATTTAGATCTCGCTTAAAACATTCCGAAAAAGTGAATCAAAAGCGATTGTATTTTGCCATCACGGATGACACGACGTCCCAATTAGTCCAAACGCAGACGACGTTCTGTTTCCCCTTTAGTGGCGAAACGCAATGGAATTATATCACCCAGACGTTCCATCATCAAAGTATACTCTAGCCTTTCCTCTCTTTTGTTTCGAATGCCGCAAGTTAGAGAGGGTCTCGTTATTCAAAAGGCCCAAAGTATCTGAAGTGGCAGCGCAAGCACACCGCTGACAATGGCTTACAAGAGTCTGTTTTAATTCATACCCTCTTTTTAAAAAAGGGGGACAGCACAACAAACCGTTGACCCACTGATATACAATTAAGAGTGATGCGGCAGTTAATGCTACAAGCAACTCTGTTTAACAGTCTGTCTTTGACCCACTGCCACTGAATAAATATAATGCAAAGAGCGAGAGACCGAACGAGAGAATGGGAGCCAGGGAGATTTTAAGCCACAGATAAGTAGTTAAAGACCTTTATAGAGTATAACACCATTATCCTTGCTGAATAAAAATAGGATTTAGTGTTTTTTCCACTTAATTTGAATCAAAAGAATCCCCACCTTACATATTGCACTGGTAATGTAATGGAGAGAGAATCACAAAAAGGCTTTGTGGTTCTGACACCTCCTATAGTGGGCCTGTGTTGTCCCGCGAGCAAAAGAGAGAGCAGGCTTTTTCTTCTTCGCCTTGCTATCTGCTAACACATTCTAATTGATGCCGCTGCATTCCTGCACTGGGCGCATTCAATGAATAACGAGTGACAGACTCAATGCCCATGAATTAGTCCCTTCTAAGAGAAGCAGTAAAACAGCCCCCCTGCCCCCCGGCCCTAGATCTCCCCCTCTAGCCACCGAGCTCCCCTCAATCCCGGGCCAAAGCCTGCTCCAGCTTCACCGCCTATTAAAGTGCCACTATTGTGCACCGACTCAGCCCACAAAAGCTGTCCATCTCTCCGAGGCCTCTAAAGCCCGGACTCACACAGACTGGAGTGACAATCTCTGCGACTCCCCCCGGCCTCCTTCCCACCCTCACTCTTCCCAATAAACCCCCTAATCCCACCCCTTGCACCAACGCGCGCGCACACACACGCACACGTGTGCGAGCGAGTTGCGCTCTCTCTCTCCCTCGGTTGCCTCTGACGCGCACAAAGCATCAATCTGTCTTCGGTGTTGGCACCCTCGGCCCTTTGTCCAATCTGCAGGTGTCTATGAAAGCAGCTACGGTTGCCCTAGCCCCACGGCTCGCCACGCCTCGTCCTAGGACAGGAACTGCTGACAAAGACCCAGTGTGGGAATGAGGGATGCGTACAAGGAGAGAAAGTGAGGGGGCTCCCCTAAAATTGATGTCTGAGGAAGTCTTGCAACTTTTAGGAAGTCCTGTAAACAGAGAGCAACTTGTTAGAGTTAGAGCTCAGTGTCACTATGAGAAGAGATAGTGATGGAATGCCAGATGTAAATACCACTTTTTCTTAAACGCTCAAAAGACTGGAAAATCTGTATAAATTATATTTTTTTATACCAACAAGTTACTCAAAAAAGTAAAAAATATAAATTATTTAATGACTCTAACAGATGCTACTAATAATTTGTTAGTAATTTATATATTTATATATATTTATATTTATATATATATATATATATGACAAGATCTCATAGTTAAACTGTGTCGGAAAAAAACAAACATGTTCAGGTCAAAGTGTGGAACCTGAATAATTTTTGGTTCCAAATTTTTTATAAATTTTACTGGTAGTCCACTGTATGAAGAATTTTTGGGTATAATATGTCACAGTTTACTTTATTTTGCTATCCTCACTTACATAAATGAACTATAGTGTCCTGCACCCACTAGTAAAAATATATAAAAAATGTCTGAATATTTTTTGGTTTGACTGTATATTAAACTGTATTAAAAAAACAACAACAAAACAGTGAGGCATCGTGGTAATAAATGACACCATTATCAGCTGTCATTAACGAATGAATAAAGTGTCTTTGGACAATTAACCTATATTACGATTACAATAAAAACAGGTTTTTTAAGAACAAAAACACATTAAATGCCTTTATAAATGCTTGAATTACACAGCCTACAAAAATTACTCACCATATTTCTCGCGCTATTTTGTAGCCCTAAATATTTAATCTTATTTTATCACAGACAACTAGTGTGTAAATGCCTCGAGGATGTGTAGTGTCTCCAGAAATCTGAACCTACAATCATAGAATTTTGTATTATCAGCTGAACCGCCACTAACTGCATTAGTACGCCATCGTGTGGGATTATTGCATATTGCAGATTCATTTAATAAGCGCGAGCTACTTTTCTTAACGTCACCAGAAAAAACTTCTGAAAAATATTTTCATGCCATGGTTATTATAGTTAGCCTAACTAAAACCATTAAAAAAAAAAAAAAAAAAAATCGTTAACTTAAATAAAATAATACTTGTTTTTTAAGATGCCAGTTTAACTTGATGTACTAAAAATAAAGCTGAAAAGAAATAAAAACTAAAATATATATATATATATATATATATATATATATATATATATATATATATATATATATATATATATACATTAAAACTTTAAAATTAAAACTAATTAAACTAATTCAAAATATAAATAAATATTAGCCATAACCAAACTATAACCATAATAGTATCTCAATTATACTAAAATAGCATTCATGGTAAATGAATGATGTATTGTTTATATATTGGCTGGCTTGACAAAGCTTAAATTTACTTTTATTTATGTGTTTATAAGCTTAAACAAATTTAAAGTTGCATAATAACATTTCTGTCCAGTCAAATGCTCTCTACAATGAAAACAATGGTCCTCTTTCCTTCTTCAGTGGTTGGCAACTGTACGGTATGCCATAGCCCACTAGAGGGCCTCAGTAAACTTCCAAGGAACTACCTTGCAACAATGTGCATCATATAATATTCATATTCAGGAGAAAACTTAGGAGTTTTACATGAACTGAACTTTTTTTTTTTTTTTAACAGTGTGCTACCCCCCCAAAAAAAGTGAAATTTTAATTAGTCCCTTCAACAATTGTCAGCTGATATAAAAGCGTAACTGGCTAATTAATTTGTAAATTAATTTTTGCTATGATTTCATGTGATTTCAGAGGAAATATCACAGTCTCTGCATGGGGAGCCTTTAAATAGTGACTCTGACAATATAGGACTGAGTTACAAAGGCTGAGAATCACTTCCCTAATATCATTTCATTTGCACTGACGATGAAGTAGAAAATCATGTTAATGAAATAATAATTTGGACAATCACCCTATTAAAGATCACAATTAAAATGTTTTTATGCATTAAAGGTACAATTTGTAGGACCTGCCACTAGAGGGCGCACTACCAAAACAATAACAATCGCGTGGTTTGATGACGCTAAGAAGGTGCGTGGAATGATGGGATTTGTTGTCTTCTACCCAACCGCTGACGGCCATCAATCAGACGGAAAGATAAATCATGGATTTAACGGATGAGGTAAAGTTTTATAAATGTATAAACTATGGATCAGACGCGTCCTCGCGCGGGTCTAGAGACGCGATGCCCCGCGTTTGGCGTGTATGCCCCATAATACTAATCGTGTTGATCGTTATAATGGCATACGTTTTCTGTAAAGATACGAATCAAAACAACTCACCTGTCGAGTAAAACACAAGCGAGATCGGCATCAATTCCATTCTCTCCTCTTGTCCCAAACTCTTCTTGGGTCGTTTGGTTGGCCCGTACACTTACGTTTACCCGAGCTGTCCTTGTCGACAGAACCAGCGGCAGATGGTAAACAGTAATTATGTTCCATAAATAAGTAACACAATCCACCATAAAACGTGCAAGAAGTAAATAAGGAACTGCTTGAAGCAAGCTAGTGGTTTGCTGGACGCTAGACATTACTTCTGCATTTGTCCACGACACTGTTGTCATGTGGTTTCTACGTCAGTAAAGGCGGTAACAAAGGGTAACTGACGTCATTGACAGGCGACTGCACTGCCCCGTGTCACTGTTTAGAATGGGAATTTTTTCATGATTTACAAGTAGTTGAAAACATTAGAGATATTTTTAGTAATCAGCTGGACAAAATATATAACACTAGCCTAGTGGTTTTTGGATATTTTACTGCGAATATCTTACAAATTGTATCTTTAAATGCTCCAATATTTATGACGTAGCCAAAGCCAGTGGCTAAGTTCTGCAGTTTTATGTATTTTATGTATGTTTTTGAGTATTATGAGTGGTTACTAGGTGATCCGGGTGCACTGAATGGTTAGTGCATAGCTATGTAGCTAGCTATACAGACGAACAGACAGACAGACAGACAGACAGACACAGACAGATAGATAGGTAGGTAGATAGCTCACACATTGCCCTATTTTGAGTAAAAATAGATAGATTAAAAAAAAAAAAAAAAAAACCCTGCTCTCTAAAGATTTTAGAAGTAAACTTACGATAATCCAAATGTTTTTATCCGAATGAGCACACTTGGACTAAAAGCCCAGAGGGATGTAAATATAATCAAACACAGAAAGGCATCAGCAGTTAACAGGTTAATGTGACATTTCCTGTTTCAGGGCAACTTATATCTGTGGTCAAATCTGCAAGATATCGGAGGCGGAGGTGGGTGAAGAGGTTGGTGGTTGTGGTAAGCAGGGCGAAGCTGAGAGCTGTGGGAATGGAGCGAGTCTCACGGAGGAGCTCGGAAGGATGAGAGAGGACCGGGCCTGGACTATTTATGTTGTTGTTTTATTATGTTTTTATGCAGCTGTCTTCCGTGAGGGGCTGCCGCTTTACTTTTTTTATTTATTGTTAGTTTATTTTATGATTAAATTTAATGTTCTCAGCATTCACCGTTTCCCACCTCCTCCTTCCCTGAACTTTAAACATTGCTACAGTGGTTTTGACAAGGCTTAAGCCTGTCCCAGACTAAAATGCATGTTTGGGCTGTTTTAACTGAAACTGGCTTTTACTGTCATATCTTAAAATATGTCAGTGTCATTGTTTTGTCAAAAACAAGATGTACACCAGTAATGTTTTTTTTTTTTAAAGACACACTTATAAAAGCTACTTAGATGTCCTAATTAAACTAAGGCCTAATTCTGACTTAATCTAAGCCCTGACTGTAAAACCAGGCCTATATGAACTCAAAATTACAGGTTTTTTACTTTGGTACTTTTTAATGTTTTTACTTTTACTAATGGTAACTTTTTAATTTTGTATTGTGTTCTATAAGTCTATTGCTGATATCGATATTCTTACATGTGTCTAACTAAGGTTGCAGATGCTCAGTCAACTTTGAGTCAACTTGCTCTCAAATGTTAATGAACCGGCTTTGACTGTTCCAATATGGCGGACGGCTTATATATCACAGCTGACGAGGCATATATATATATATATATATATATATATATATATATATATATATATATATATATATATATATATATACATATATTTCTATACTCTGTAATTTCATAGCTGGATCACCAAACACAGAGCTGAAAGCATAGAAAACTTCTAATAGGAATTTCATTTAACCCTTTACATTCCAGCACAAACTGAACAGACAGATTCAAAGGGTTTATTTCCTCAAAACGGTTTAGATGTTTATTGTCAAATTATGAATTCCTAAAATAACATTACAACATACTTTTTTATTATAAATAAATAACTTTTTTTAATAACTTTTTTGTTATAAATTACTGAAGAAATTAGTGCCAAAACAACAACAACAAAACAGCCATCATGGCATCCTCAACAAGCAAATAAGACCTTATTTAAAGTTTGATTAATATGGACATAGCCTACATATAATAAAGAATTGATCATATGCACTGTTACTTCTTGTTTTCATTAAAGGTGCAGTGTGTAAATTTTGCACTGCGCTCTCCCTTTATAATCACAGAAGCTGTCAGTATTACTAAGTATTACACTATTGATGCTGTTAAAGCTACCTCAGGATAGTGTCATTTCACTGTAGTTTTCCAGCTGCCTTATATTAGTGCAGAAGTTCTTAAAGGGAATCCTTGTATGACTTAATATAATGTAAATGATGTCTCTTACTGAAATATGTAGTAGAAAACCCATGAAAGATTTACGTTATTTAAAACATCCATGACATATTTGGACAATGGGGGTGCCATTATGTTTAGGTGCACAGTGCGTTCTATGTCGATGACGTCAAATGGTTGCACTTGGAGATCTACTGACACTACCCTGTTGTTATTTTTACCACAACAATATATATAATATACGATGCCACATTGTACAGCTTTTGGTTGTACGTTTCAGTCGTTGGGCACAAGAGAAGCGATGTAAGTCTTTACTGCTTTACTAGCGATAAGAGGAGAAAAGAATGGGAAGTTGTGAAGAACGTGGACGAATAAGACTTCCTAATGATCCGCGTCATTGTTCTCTTCACTTTAGCCCTGATGACTTTGAGGCTTTTAGTAGACCATAGATGAAAGAGCTTACAGTTGCCAATAGATATAAGTGTATGCTTTAACCCAGTGGTTCCCCACCATGTTCCTGGAGGCCCCCCATTGCACATTTTCTATGTCTCCTTTGTCTGACACACCCATTTCTGGTCTTGGAATCTCTGCTAATGAGCTGATGACCTTATTCAGGTGTGCTTGATCAAGGAGACATGCAAAATGTGCAGTGTTGCGGGGCCTCCAGGAATGTGGTTGGGAACCACTGCTTTAACCAAATGCCGTGCCTGTCGTGGGCAGCCTATAACACATGTTGATTGAGACAGACTGCCTCAAAGCTTGTGTGTGCCGTGATGCACGGCATATGTGATAGCATAAACAGTAGCAACTGTATGTAATGCATTCAGGTGATATATCAGGCGATTTTTACACGTCAACCATACAACAGTACGAATAGCCACAGGGACACTGCATGTCTTCGATGTTTTCATCCTCACTAATTTTGCACTCTGGCTCAAATTGAAAAGGCTGATCGGGTTTTAAAAGGAACCCCGCGGATATTAAGACTCGGATGTGTTACTAGATTACCGTTGCACCAAAACATACAGATGAAAAGTATCAAAGGCATCAGGGCTGAAGTGGAGAGAACAAAGATAAAGTTAGGAAGTCTCATTCGTCCACATTCTTTACAACTTTCCATTCTTTTCTCCTCTTATCGCCAGTAAAGCAGTAAAGACTTACATCGCTTTTCTTGTGGCTCCTCGACTGAAAATTACAACCAAAAGCTGCACAATGTGGCATCTTCTATTCTGACTTGTTGTGGTAAAAATAGCAACAGGGTAGTGTCAGTAGATCTCTGAGTGCAACCATTTGACATCATCGACATGCTGCACACCTAAACAAAATGGTGCCCCCCATTGTCCAAATGCCATGGATTTTTTTAATAACGTGAATCTTTCATGGGTTTTTCATATTTCAGTAAGATACATAATTTATGTTATATTAAGCCATACAAGTCTTAATACCAGGGGTTCCCTTTAAGAACTTTCAGTGCATATGGCCAATTGAATTACCAATTGTATTTACCACTGTCATTGGTTTTGTATGTTCTTGGCAACAACAATAATAAATTATCTACTTTACATAGAATAGTAAAGTGTCCATCGTATGCACACTTCAGAATCATCCGGGTAATTTTTGCCTACTCGAATACTGTGAATTTGGGCATACTTCTTTTGTCACATACTGTTTTCTGCATACTATATAGTAGGGAAGTATGCGACTTCACATGCAAAAAGTGGAGTTAAATGCAGCCAAGAAATCTCAACCCAAAATTATTATTGCAATTATTATTATTATATATGCATTTAAGTCATTTTTAAAGGGTTAGTTCACCCAAAAATGAAAATTCTGTCATTTAATTACTCACCCTCGTGCCGTTTTACACCCGTAAGACCTTCGTTGATCTTCGGAACACAAATTAAAATATTTTGATTGAAATCCGATGACTCAGTGAGGCCTCCATAGCCAGCAATGACATTTCCTCTCTCAAGATCCATAAAGGTACTAAAAATATATTTAAATCAGTTCATGTGAGTACAGTGGTTCAATATTAATATTATAAAGCGACAAGAATATTTTTTGGTGCGCCAAAAACAAAAAACAAAATAAGGACTTATCTAGTGATGGCCGATTTCAAAACACTGCTTCAGGAAGCTTCGGAGCATAAATGAATCAGTGTATCGAATCATGATTCGAATCGCGTGTCAAAGCACGGTATATACGTTGAAGTGGACTTCGCTGACAATAATCACTTATTTGGAACACACTACAAATGTCATCAAAAAAAGCCAACGACGGTGTCGCGCAGATTATGATATAACAAATAAATAGATATTATAATTTACTTTCAAATTTAAAATGGACTCTTAACAGATTTGAAGCTGTAGCCTCTCATATGAAATTAAATTCTCATTTTGGTTAACAAATGTAGGCTATTCTTAATCCACCGTCTGGGTCTCATCTTGTGCGCTTTCTTTTCGACGCGCAGCACATAGTAGGCTAAACACTTCTGAGGTAAATAAAGTAAAATAAAAAATGACAGAGCCTCAGCTGCTTTTCAACACTTTTACTTTGTCATGCCTATTCATACAATAAAATATGCAAATACACTCATCGCCATAACCATTCATACTTTCGTTCGTATAATAATAACAAAATGTATGAATAGGCCTACTCAAAATTCAAATGTAAATTCCTCCATTGGAGAGCCGTTAAAAAACTCTTTCAACGGCTCTGCTCCATCTGAGTTCTGACTGGTGACGCGGTGCGCAATGAGAGTTGGGTGATTGGTGATTTTACCTCTCTGCTTCCTGTGAAGTGATGTATCGATGTTCCCTTATTCCCTATGCCGTTCGCAGTGCCCTTTGAACTGAACATGTTCGCTCCCTTCGGAATGGAATCTTACTTAAGATGGCGAAATACCCTGTGAAGTCAACTTCGCAGTCCACTTGCGGTCGAATGGAACGCACCTACTGATTCATAATGCTCCGAAGCTTTCTGAATGTGTGTTTTGAAATCAGCCATCACTAAATAATTCGTTTTTTTTTTTTTTTTTTTTTTTGGTGCACCAAAAATATTCTCGTCGCTTTATAATATTAATATTGAACCACTGTACTCACATGAACCGATTTAAATATGTTTTTAGTACATTAATGGATCTTGAGAGAGGAAGTGTCATTGCTCCCTATGCAGGCCTCACGGAGCCATCGGATTTCAACAAAAATATCTCAATTTGCGTTCCGGAGATTAGGTCTTACGGGTGTGGAAAGGCATGAGGGTGAGTAATAAATGACAGAATTTTCATTTTTGGGTGAACTAACCCTTTAACGCTATCGTGTGTATTGTCTCGTCTCGTGAGCTAAGTGTATCGGTCACACCCCTAATAAAATTAATTTCCCAACAAAATTGTGGCCAGTGAAAATAGTGAGTACTAGTAGCTCTTTGGGAAAACCACTAGCCACAGTGGCTGGTAAGCAAAAAAGTTAATGTAAAGCCCTGGACAGACAGACAGTGTGACAGCACTATCCATATGAATTTATTTAGCAATTGCTTGTATAAGGATCAGTCTATTTGTTAGGTAAATATATAACGTGCTTGCAATCTAAACATCAACCACGTGGTGGTAGTATAACAAAATCTATCAACAAGCCAACACCAACAGTGTGAGTAAAGGGGTGAGTGAGGACGTCAGTACTTTTGGTAAAATGCATTTTATGTCAGCCCAGAAGTGAACACGTAGTGTTATTAATACTGACACAGTAATCAACTTACAATATAAATGTCATTATATATATATATATATATATATATATATATATATATATATATATATATATATATATATATATATATATATATAAACAATGAGTCTTTTGACTTTGACCTTGATTCTATAATGGATTTTCCATGATACTGTCAAATAAAGAAGACAAAAATATTGCTGCAGGAAATGAAACAAAAAGTATTCCCTCATAACCTTACTATGACAATGACTAAAGGTCAATATTTCCAATAAAATATTTTCACGATTACTACTACCAACGGTAATTTCAACTGAACAAGTTTCTCAGAACTGACACGCTGTTTGTTCATGCAAAAGAAAAAAGAAAAAGAAAGAAAGAATCGTACTTGCCTAAAAAACACATTTCCCAGAAACCTTTCGTCATGACGGCACCGAGGGGCGGGGCTTGTTGTCGTAGCGGCACTTGCGTTAGGAGAGTAAAATGTGTTTGACAGGAATCTGAACGAGAGGAGGGGGCGGCGGCACACTAGTGGAAATCCGCACCTTCAAGAGATCGCCATCACTTTTTTCCTCTCGTCAATCTCCAGTCGCGTGCAGTCCGTCAACCGCGGGGAGGCGAATGCGGTGAATTATTTGGAGGCTCAGCAACAGGGCACACAGAGTACAGGATGCCGCTGACTCTATCAACCCCGCGCGCGGGGAGCTCCCGCGACTAGCGCCGCGCAAAGTATCCAAAAAGGAGAATGCGAATGGTTAGAGATGACAGGATTCAATTAATATGGAAACGATGTAGCTTCACCGCCGCATTGCATATAGCTCGGGGAAACAGGTTAGAAAGTAGATAGCTAAATAGGGCGCATTTTGCCGTCATACATGCAAACTTACTCATCATTAAGCTCAACTAGCCTGTAGTTGGCTGCAACAAAAGGAAAACAGCTGCTCGACACTGTCTTCAGATACCAAAGAAGACAGAAGAATTAAAGATGTTACGGAGGAGGCTCAACCGATTGGTATGTATGGCACTCCAGTTCCGTTCACTTACATGTTACTTTAAACGCAGCTAACGAAGATGTGTTTGAGTGTGTAACTAATAATGATCAGTCTTAGTCTGACAACAGGGCGCATGTCAATGAAACATCTCAAATGGTGCATAAGTGGAGCGTTTATTTAAAAACTAGGGAGCCACCCTGCTGAAAGCGCTGGTCTGGCTAACCTCAAAGAGTTTTTCAACACCACCAAAGCAGTAATTACTGAAGGTATGCAGTCAACTTCCTGGTAACATGGACCAGCTGTTGCTAAGTGAGTCGTGCCACGCACATTAGCGATTCAAAACATGAGTTTATAGGGTTTAGCAGCCGTAAAATCATTTTTTTGTGATACTAAATGATGTTTCAAATGCTTTTGGCTATGTAGGGTTAGGACAGGCATCTTACTAGAGACTGACGACGCCTCTGCTGTGGTGAAGATAATCGTTTTAGACAGCGCGTATAGATGTGTCCTGCCAATTTTTTTTAAAGTTGAGCTGCATTCCTGATAGTGTTAATCAAATAATACTGCTCAGTCTTGCAAGCTAAGCCCTTTACGTGTTGTACTTGAATCCAATAATTAATTTCCTAATGCCCTTCATTGCTGTCGCAACCTTTTTAGATGGGAACTTTATTTGGGCACGTGATGCAGTAATTCTGCTCTTACCACATAATTGCAGAGCTTCAGGGCAATGCTGGAGGAGCTCTTGAAGTTTAATGCTAAGTTTAAGATGAAGCCTTTTTGGTCATGGCTTTTTTTAGGCTGTGGTAGAAGTACTTGTAATCAAATTTCTCTCTTTTTGTGCTGTAATTATTGTTGTAATTCACCCTTATACAAAGGAATTCATTGTACACTCCGTATCCTTAAAGTCACCATGAAATCAAAATGGACAAGTCTTGGTTTTTAATTAAATATTGCAGTGTTTATTATAAATGATTTCTTATTTTGTTAAAATTCAAATGTAGCAATAACAAACCACAGCCATCCAATCAATTCCCTTTGGACAAGCCATCCTACATTTTTTCTTGTTTGCGAAGGCGTTTCACTCAGGTATACGTCACAATAGGGAAGAAGTCTATCGCTACTTCTGTTTCATTACAATTGCTGACTTTAAAGGGGCCACCCAAAACTAAAAATGTATTCACTCACCCTCATGTCAGTCCAAACCCATATGACTTTTTCTTAAAAAATGCAGTGAAAGTTTCCATAGAAGAAAGAAATTCATCTAGGTTTGGAACAACATGAGGTCGATTAAACGATTACACTATTTTCATTTTGGGTGCACTGTCCCTTTAATTTGGTTGTGTTGAGGCTGATTTATACTTCTGTGTCGGACCTACGCCGGAGCCTCTGCGCCGTAGGATATGTGCAGTTTGACGGCGTGTGTCCCCTGAAACAGAGTGTTTTTTCATTCCTATGGAAGTTGAAAACGATCGCTCTTCTCCGCTTGCTCTGCGCCTGTTTTTTTTTTACCTGAGGGAGAGGTTCTAGCAGACCAATTACAGCGCTTGTGGTCCACACAGAATTGAATTTTTCCCGTAGACTTTTGGAAAATCTCAAAAAAATAAGCTCTGTGTTTAACAAAGGGTTATGACACTTACATGTTTTGTCTATCAAGATAATCTTTACAAGTCAACACAATTTTTTTACATTTTGAAGCCTAAATAAAGTCATCAGATATAAAAAGCTAAGGGTAGGCTATAAACGGACTACAGCACACCATGGGCGCGGATCAACATCACCACCACCAAGCTTCCTCAGACTTTATTTAAAAACATGTTCACTGATTATTATCTGCGCTGTGTATGAATCCACTTTTTCATGAGAAATGCTGTCAAAATGTCCTGTTTGTCATGATGACGTCTAAAGTCCCTGCCAAAGGAAGTAGTCCCTTTTAGCAACTTGTTAGCAAGTGCCGTTTTTAAGACACAATAAAGGTTTAAAAAATCACAAGCGGGTTATAAGTGGTGTGTTTTATGTCATAGATCAAAACGTGAAAATATTTAGAGGCTTTGTTAACCACAGACCTTATTTCAGGAGATTTAGCAAAAACCCATTCAAAAAACCCATAGACTTTAGGGAGATGGAACTGGAAGTCCTAAAATGCTAACTCGCTTCCAGGTTTTGCATACAAAAACACGTCATCTCTGGGGTACTCTATTCCCATCATAAGGTTATTTCTAAATTGCAGTGGAAGGATGATGCATGGGAAGTGTAAACAAGGACTATTGATGTACAAAGATGGTGCATTCATTACTTATGAATGGGAGAAAGTGCAACGCACAGTATGGCGGAATAGTCCCACCTTATTCCGGAATAGTCCCTAAAAAAAAAAAAGCCAATTGGTAAAGTCATCACTTCACTGCAGCTGCCATTAAAAGCTCTGGTTGCTATAGAAACAGTGTTCTGAGACGTGCGCTTAGGGCTGCACATGCGCAATTTGCGCATTGGCTGATCTAGCCTGAAAAATAAGCTTTTTATCATTATTTGAGCCTAAGAAACAAAATTTATGAGACCGATGTTGTCAGATTTCTTTGGTCGTTTCAAATATGAAATTTAATTGTATGCTTAAAGAACAGCTTTTGAGAATTTGTTGTTTCCCAACAAAAATCCAATCTATAACCAATGGATGGAATCAAATGCCGCCCTACATTTTTTCCATTTTCAATAACCTCTACAATCAGGTGTGCATCACAGTGTGAAAAAAATGATCTGTTGCTACATCCCTTTCAATGTATGCCTGCTACAGACTGTGCGATCTTATAA
Source organism: Megalobrama amblycephala (assembly GCF_018812025.1). Classification (NCBI taxonomy): domain Eukaryota; kingdom Metazoa; phylum Chordata; class Actinopteri; order Cypriniformes; family Xenocyprididae; genus Megalobrama; species Megalobrama amblycephala. Next base: position 9,843,075 of record NC_063066.1, on the reverse strand, counting down.
GATCATTACAAATCACACTGTATGACATGGATCTAATAAACTTGGGTACGACATACAGACTGTAAGAAGATGACACCTATTGAATCGTAAGCTACAACGCAAGATAGTGTAGAAGAATAAAACGTCATCAGCATGCGCTAGTTGTAAACAAATAGAGAAAGATGAATCGCACTTTGGCAATTGTGGTTTTTATGTGCGCTGAAAAAAAGAGGAGGAAGCGAAAGGGGAGAATATGGATTCGGTCATGGCTAGGGAAAAGAGGTGAACTTTTCATGCAAGCCAATCATGCAAATGTTGCTTTGATCAATACACCATGTTGCATTTTTATTGGGTAGTCAGTAGACGTAGGTTGTAGCAGCAAACAAACTGTGAGATGATCATGCTAAATCTCTGAATAGCTGTCTTTGAACCTCTCTCACTGTACGACACAGTCCTGACTACAGAAATCGCCACCATTGGTCATCTTTCCTATAGTGAATGCCCAAAATCGTACAGTGTGTGTACTGGGAATTAAAGGGATAGTTCACCCAAAAATGAAAATTGTCATCATTTACTCACCCTCATGTCGTTCCAAACTTTTGTTCATCTTCATAACACAAATGAAGATCTTTTTGATGAAATCTGAGAGCTTTCTGTCCCTCCATAGACAACTACATGACTACCACTTTGACGCTTCCAAAAGTTCATAAAGAGATCTTGAAACTAATCTATATGAATTGAGCGGTTTAGTCCAAATTTTCTGAAGAGACTCGATTGTTTTTTATGATGAACAGATTTAATATAGGATTTATTCACATATAAACATTGATTAGCGAACATAAACAGAAGCTCAAGCGAACCTGCTTTGACACGCAAGAACAAACCTCTTGCGGAAGCTCAAACATGCTGCATAACACACGAGAATAAACCTCATTGGCTCTTGCAGAAGCTCAAACATGCTGCATAACACACAAGAATAAACCTCATTGGCTCTTGCAGAAGCTCAAACATGCTGCATAACACAAGAATGAACCTCATTGGCTTTTGCGGAAGCTCAAACATGCTGCATAACACACAAGAATAAACCTCATTGGCTCTTGCGGAAGCTCAAACATGCTGCATAACACAAGAATGAACCTCATTGGTTCTCGCACACATCAAACATGCTTGAGCTTCTGTTCACCACAACTGACGTGTTGATGAATGTTAATAGGTGAATAAAAGCCTAAATTCAAACTGTTCATCATATAAAGCGATCGTGTCTCTGCAGAAAATGTGGACTACACTACTGAATTCATATGGATTAGTTTTATATGTAAATTATGACAGTTTTTTTCATTTTTGGGTGAACTATCCCTTTAAGCAACAAACACATTCATATGGATGTCTTTGGTTAGTGCAAATTTTCTTTAGCGTCTTACCACAAGCAATTCGAGCATTGTGCTTATTTGACAGTTTTGTCAAATTATTTTTTGAGACCCCTTATTATTTCTTATTGTGACCCCCGTCAATCTGATTTGATTTAAGCAAACCCAAAACCAGCCTTATTATTCCTGGCTCCTTTAAGACCAGTTAGTTGACTAGTCGATTTTTACAATTTTTCACATCCCTACTGGTCAGTGACATAGCTGTGGTGGCACTGACATTAGGTTCTTCTTTTATGATGAGCTGCTTTACTATCTTGTCTCTTTTTTATAGTGTAACTCTCCAATAACCTGTTGGTGCCATTAGGCTAAATCGTGCTGCTGGCAGTGTGAGCGCAGTAGGTACCAGCAGTAATAGACCAATATAATGATAGCATGCTCTGATATTCCCACAGGTCTTGTAATATTACTCAAGTCAGCATATTCTCTTGCCCTGCTATACTGTTTGCTACAGTATCTTTTTGTGTGGCTCATAAATAATGTTTGCGTGGCCATCGTACCTGTAGTAGACAGTATTGTTATTGCAGTTTTTCAATAGTTTTTACTGGAAATCAAAGTTTGCATGAGCTGTATAGGTGGGAATCTTCTAACTGCACTCCTGGGAAAGTCATTAAAAATGCTATTAGGGGGTGGTGTTGAGACCTGTTTTTGGAAAATCCTGTTCGTTGTAGTTCTCTGACAGGAATGCAAAATCTTATTGCCTTTGTTTTCTTGAAGATAGAGGCCTGTTGTGTCTTAGCTAGTGGTCTGGAGGAAATGTGATAGCATTCAAGTTCGAATCTCTTTTACCAAGATTTGAATACAATATGGACACATACAGACGGTTGCATTGTTCTCATGCTGAGTAATGGTGCAGACTGTTTACTAGGGTTGCACAATAATGGTTAAACTGCTAAACGATTATTTTGCTCAGAAATTATAATTGCCATTATTAATCACAAGTATTCTCATTTGAGAAATTTCTTTTTACATTTCATCAGAATTCTTGCATTTTCACATGAGCACAATCAGGAGAACACATACTCGTATCTGGTTTCCTGATTCTTTATATTATACATTAACACACTCTTCATTATGAAAACTGGTAAAACCTTAAAAAGCTTCCCTCAAAGGCTAAAATGGTGAAATTCCTAATATTAATTTTAATAATTCCAAATGAAATTAACTTTTTTCCATTAAAACAACAAAAAAGGCTTTGTATTGTCGCACTGTAGAACTTGCGTAAGTGCATTTATTCAGCAACCACAATCGCAAACAATATAAAGGGGCTTTCGCACCGAATAGTTCTAGGAACTCCGTTATCGGAACTAGCCACTAGGATAGGTCCTTGGAAACTAATTTTTCCCCCGGGCGTGTTCCTGGTTGCATTCGCACTGGGAATAGGAATTCTGAAGCGGCCGACTGCGGCGTCTTTAAGCACGGCATTTACAAACGCTAAAAACCGGCGAATGGAGGATGCCGTGATCGAAGCTGCGTTTGTTGTGTGTTGTAGGTTTTGTGATAACGGAGATGGAATGTAAATGCATAATCTACGCGACTAAAAGATCAAAAAGTGGGACTAAAAGACAAAATCTCCTATGACAACTTTCAGTATTCCATGTCGTTGAGGTGGAGAAAAGAACACAACCCTGCAGACAACAGGTAAATCAACGTACACTTACGTCACTGATAGTTCCTATAGTGCTGGTTTAGACCCTACTCTGAAGTAGGAGCTAATTTAGTTTCCCCAAAAGGAGTTCCTAGAACTACAATCGTGGGTGAGAGGCATCCGGGTACTTCAGCCAATAGTTGTAGGAACTATGAAAGTTTCCTCCGGTGCGAAAGTCCCTTATGATGTAAGTGTACATTGATTGGTCAAACGCATGTCAAACACCAGCACACAGCATTTTTAAAAAGCCGTACAAATACATATTTACTTCACGAACATGGAAAACAGCCATAACGGCATTTACCTGTTGTCTGCAGGGTTGTGTTCTTTTCTTCGCTTCGATACTAAAAGTTTCGTAACGAAAGTGATTTCGTTTCTTTGCCCCACTTTTTGCTCTTTCAGTCACGTAGATTATTTGTTTACATTCCATCTCCGTTATCACGATCATGGCATCCTTCATTGAGAAATTAGTTCCTGGGGAATTATCCTAGTGGCTAACTGAGTTCCCAGAACTATTCGGTGCAAAAGCCCTATTGATAGTTCCTATAGTGCTGGTTCCTAGTTCCTGCAGTGTGAACACTGCAAAATCCAGGTACTTCAGCCAGTAGTTCTAGGAACTATGAAAAGGTTCCTCCGGTGCGAATGCACCTTAGGTCTGGAATTTGTGTTTGAATTTATTACAGTTTGTCAAGGAGACGGTTTGCTTGCAGATTATAGCAAAGCAAGCAGCCTTGTGAAGGAACATAGACTGGCTGTAATTACACTTTATAGCAATGGAGATCACTGAACTCCAACATACATGTTTGTCTGTGTTTTCAGATCACCAGAATTTTAAATTTTTTTTGCAGTGCAGAGAGAGTGTGAGTTGCTCATGGTTGCCAGGTTGGAAATATTAAGTAAAAAAACCAGGCAGAAAATGTATCTGTTTGAATAAAAAAAGCTCTAATTGGGCCTTTATTGTTGTTTTGGCAGGTAAAATCTTTGATTTTTTTTTTTTTTTAAACATTTTTATATTTAATAAAAAGAATTTAATCTTATAGTACAACTCTAAACAATAATAATAATATACATCTAAATTTCTAAATTTTTAAATGTTAAACCATTGAGCTTTTGTTTTGATGGCCGGCAAATGGATGTATGCTTTGATGGTTTCAGAGTGAAACTCTGCACTTTGCATGCATCCAGTTCACGGTCCAGTGAAGCCCTCTACCATGGGCTGCATGTGTGTGGATTAACAGTGCTATTCTGGAGCTGATATCGCATATATGTATTTAAACAATTAGCACTCTAAGCCATATCATGACACAATATCAATTTTATTTCTATATATTGTGCAGCCCTAGCTTGTTACCAATGCAAGACAGCAGAAATAACACTGAATAATCAGAGTTTATTTGTTTCAGTTAGACTTCAGAGTAGCTGTTGACACATCTACTGTATGTCAGGTCCTGTCTGACAGAATTTGTTGCACTGTCACTTCTCTATCGGAGCATTTATAGCAGGTCCTTCCTCTTCAGTAGTTAAAGGTGAAGTCGGAGAGCTTCCTTTGGTGCAGATGATGCTCTCTTAGGACAGACTTTGCCTCTTTGAAGCAAACCCCTGAGGAGATCTGAAGACGGAGCTGTGCGGATGTTATTAACCGTGGCTTAGCCAAAGAGCACTGCAAATGTTTGATCTGTGAGGGTCCCTTTTCTCTTCTCTCTGAGGTTTTTCACTATCTGCAATCATTTCTTTTTAATATTTTTTGGAATATTGTGAAACATCTGTGAGATGTTTTTGTCTTCTCTTTAAACTTTTTTTCATTTTATTGGGCTTTTTTACTAGGAAAAGTGTGTGTGTGAGAATGTGCGCTAGAGGGAAATGACCTGAACCCGGATTCAAACTCTGGTGACTTGTACTGGCTGCATATTTTTTCCAGTTATCTTTTTTTTTTTTGCAAAATTGTAACGCTGTTTTCCTCCAGATTAAAGTTGTGATGAAATATAAATAACAGATACTTTATACCGGGATGTGAAGTACATAAAAGTAAAACGGATTATCAAAAAAGAAAAAATGTAGGATAAGGGGGTTCATTACAAGGTGAAAAAAAAAAAAAAAAACAACAACTATGTATGGATGAATTTTCACAATAAGATCTATTACACATATTCACAAAATAAATAAGTTGAATTTTCACTAAATGCATTTCCTTTCACTTCGCTTAAATGTTTTTCTCAAAGTAGGGATGCAACAATACATTGGCTCTGATGGCTTGGCACATCAGAGTGTTTTTTGTTCTATGCTTAGGCGACAGGAACAGTAAGAGGTTAAGGAGAAAAAATACTATTTTTATTTCAATACTCTTTCTTTATATGACTGCAAAGCAAAAAAAAAAAAAAACCCTTCCTAGTGTATAATATAAAATAAATATATATAAAGATTAACCCTGACAGCTCACAGCTGTACAGTAGCATTCAAGTATGAAATTGAATGAACAAATGTAAAAATAAAACACTACATAGACTTCACTGTATAAATTATACATTGATTCTTATTAAAGCTGCTGTTTTTTCAGTCAAGAGCAGTGAGTGATTTTCTCTTTGTCTTTTGTTGTTTTATTAACATTAAAGTGATAGTTCACCCAAAAATGAAAATTCTGCAGAAAATTCAACAGAAGAAAGAAATGAATACAGGTTTGGAACAACATTAGAGTGAGTAAATATTGACAGAATTTTCATTTTGGAGTGTACTATCCCTTTAAGAAGAAGCGATAGCATGTTTACTATTAGGCTGTTGGCACTTTAAGACGCTAATATAATATAATATGCATCTAATATACAGAGTCGGACTTGTAATTGTTACCCGAAGGTTGCGGGTTCGAGTCTCCGTACCGGCAGGAAATGTAGGTGGGAGGAGTGAATGAACAGCGCTCTCTTCCACTCTCTTTACCCACAACTGAGGTGCCCTTGAGCAAGGCACCTAACCCCCAATCGCTCCCTGGGCTTCGCAGCAAAAAAAACACAATAAAACAAAACAAAATAAAAAACGGCTGCCCATGGCTCCGGGTGTATATGCGTTCATTACTGTGTGTGTGGACTTGGATGGGTGAAATGCAGAGCACAAATTCTGAGAATGGGATACCATACTTGGCCACACGTCACTTTCACACACATCTGATTTTCTCTCAACTGTTTACTTTCACTTCAGACAGAACCGACTGTGTTTATGTTAACCTTGTGTGCATTTGACATTATTAGCGCAATAAGATGCGAAAGATAACTTAGTCCAGTAATCACATGCTGTTTGACAGGCTTTTAGTGTGCACACGCTTTAGAATAGAATGTGTAACCGGCAAGGCTTTAAAACGCATTCAAATAATGAACTTTCATGATTGCGAATAACTGCAGTGCAGTGTCCCGTGAGCGTAACTCTACTGCTGCATTAACGTGATGTGAATGTATGTCAAGTTGTACAGTATATTTGGACGGATTCGCCAGAACTGCAAATGATGGAATGTGTATTGTAGCACAATACTATGACATTTCTTCAAAATCATATTGTGGAGACATTTTGATTGTCCACGCAAAACTGCAATCAAGCACGTATTGATCCGTGGATGTCGTACCGAACTGTTCAATATTATATTGAGAATTGTGGCATCCGTAGTAAAAAGCCAGACATTGTAGAGTACCTTACATTTTAAAGACGTCCCATCACTATAACGAACTGCTGAAATGATTTGCATAAATTTGTATGATGATGTTTTCATTTTGCTGAGATTTTGAACCCAGCAAGGGCTTTCAGTTCACCTTGTGATTGGCTGTCTTGTCTCTGCTTTGCCCGGGTAGCCAGGCGTACTGTCACGCAAGGACCGCTCAGTCCTGCTCTACTCCTCTGCCTCCACTGTGGTGTGTCCTTGCTGCTAATCAGTTGTGCCTACAAAGGATGTTTTTTGGGTGTTCGGGTGGTGCAGGAGCACGTCATAAACCCAAGTCGACGGCCTCAGGGAACCTGGTGTGCAGGTTTGTTGGAAGCAGCCGTTGTCAGACGGCTCACCCAACACACTTCTGTGAGGCAATGTGGCTCTGTGTGTGAAGTGTCAAATGCCCATCTTGACAAGGTGTTACTGTAATCCCTGTTGACTGTCTCGAGTGAATGTCAGTTGTGTGCTGATTGTCAATCTGTGCATAAGGTCTTGCAGTTTCAAATGTAGCTTATAATTAGGGTTGGTATCTAGAACTGGTTCCATTTTAGGACCAGTTCCAAATTTCCAAGAAATGTGGATTCGATAGGACATGTGCAATTGATTCAATTGCATTTTAATGTGATTTTTAAACTACTCAACCAAAAGAGAATTCAATTCGGCGCTCGCGCATGGTTTTATGTGCTGTGCACATGTCCAAAGCTTGGTCAATCAGGGTTTTAATGTTGTTCATATGTCTGTGGTATTTTTAATATGCTTTAAGGCAAACCATGTGCAAATTCATAAGTCAACATCATTGCTGAGTATTTTGTTTTTTTTTAACTCCAGTGATCTGAAAATGCGGTTTGAAATCGCTGGTGTTTCTTATGTCACAAACTACCTTGTAACCAATCACATCAATGTGGCGGTGGGCTTTAGCATATCATTAACTATGACCGCTCTGAAGCAAGTCATGTAACATTAGCAACACATTATTAGCAGCTGTTTGATAACGTAGTCAAGCAAAAGGCTAATCATATTAATTAACGTTATGTGTCCGACGTTGTAAAAAGCGATACCATTATGCAGCATTTACCTCAGTAAGTTGACCGAGTGGATCTCTGAGCTTGTGCGATTGAGTGGAGATCTGCGTACACTAAATGAAGCAATGGTATAGAGTTATATTCAAGCTTTTTTTTAAGCATGAAGAATTTTTTATTTTTTTTTTACAGGAAAAAATGTTTAAATATGTCATTTTGGTGATCAAAGATGAGGTTTAAGAGATAAAATTATTGACTACAGGGGGACTTTACATGAACATAAACATTTGAGAAAGAAAACGTGTAAAAGTATATTGGATCCGCGTGTCAAGTTTTAAAGTGACAGCAGCCTAATATATCTGATGCCGTCTGTGTCATTAATGTTAATTAAAGAACAAAAGAAAATGAGAAAATCGCTCATTGATCTTGACTGAATAACTTTTGTAACCTTAATAAGGATTAATCTATATTTTATTTATAAAAAGAAATCTATGCAGTTTTTACATTTAATTACATTTGATTTCAATTTCTGTACCTGAACTTCAGTTGTATTTATTTGTGTTATTGCTAAATTGTTTATTTGTTTTTATTTTATAACTGAATGTTTACCTGTCTTTAATAATGTTTGATATTGATATACGGAGGAGGAGGAGGAGGAGGAGGAGGAGGGAGGGTCTAGCTAGCCTCTGTTTTGTTTGACAACACTTAGAACGTCAACAGGAAGTTACTCCACCCAGGAGCACCTTTAAGCGGCACAACCGTTTTCAACATTGATAATAATAAGAAATGTTGCTTTAGCACCATATCAGCTTATCAGAATGATTTCTGAAGGATCATGTGACACTGAAGACTGGAGTAATGGTGTCTGAAAATTCAGCTTTGTTATTGCACAAATAATTTACATTATAAAGTGTATTAAAATAGAAAACATTTACTTTAAATTTAAATGTTACTGTTTTCACTTTTTACCTTTTGATTAACATAGCCTTGGTCACCATAAAAGACTTCTTTCAAAAACATTAAAACTAATCATACAGACCCCAAACTTTTTTTATTTTACATTGCTTCATAGAAGCCTGTATTGCAAAAATTACATACTGCAGAATTGTACTCGGTGCTGAAACTACTTCTGCTGTGAAGCACTGCTGCGTGCACAGTGTGAATGCTGTGAACTGCTGTTGTTCTTCCTTCATTCTTGCTTGTTTTCTTAAACGAATATATGAATAAATGAATATCAATATTCATGCCATTATTTTAAATGAATTTGCTAACATTTGTATTAAAATATACATTTAAAAAAAAAAAAGAGTAACAAATCAGTTTTGCTCTCTAGTATTTTCACTGGAATTGGCTCCAACTACTGAAATTTTAGTATCATGACAACCAGTAACCAGTGAAGCTTATGCATCAAACCATGTTAATTCCAGCCTCATTGTAAATTACGCTGAAAAGGACTTAAACAATTACGATCAATTATTTGACTTTTTATGCTCATGCTTTGACAACACAGTTCACAGTCTTTAGAAAACAGATCAATGCAATGTCCCTGGTATGTTCTTTGTGCTAGAGTAGTGACCATGTACCTTCACCATCTCAGAAAGCCTGTAGTTAGGGCTGGGCGATATATCGCATGCGATTGTCACGCGCATTTCGTCAGAAAGCCGGTTCCCTGATTACCGCTAAATCGCCATCACCTGCTTTCAAATGGAGCGGCATTTAATAGACAGAGCCGTAGTTCACTGAAAAGCCACGCAATATCGCGTTCATATCGCAGATGAATCGCCTTCGATAATGAACGCGATATTGCGTGGCTTTTCAGTGATCTACGGCTCTGTCTATTAAATGCCGCTCCATTTGAAAGCAGGTGATGGCGATTTAGCGGTAATCAGGGAACCGGCTTTACTGACAAAATGCGCGTGACAATCGCATGCGATATATCGCCCAGCCCTACCTGTAGTATTACGGGCAGAAGGCCTGGCTCCAGTTGTTCTGAAGCCACTTAATTGCTATAAATGTTACTCAGATTCTAAAGCTCTGTCTCAGCTCACCCGCCTGACCATCACAAACAGCCCCTAATCTTCACTGTCCACCTGTTGCAGGGGTAGTTAAACTGATGATAACCATGTTGATGGTGTCATGCGCTTTTTGGGCTTAGTGGCGGAGGGTGAGGGGCCCACATTGGCCTGCCTGGACCAGTGATTTATTGGCCTTGTTTCATCAGGAGAGCCACATATTGATCAGAGTCCTGCTCCGTTTTGCTGCCATTTGTCTTGTCCCTCCCGAACTGGCTGGCAGACAGAAATGCTTATGCTGACTACTTCTTCTTTCCCTATCCCTCTTTCTTTCGCTCTCTCTCTCATTGCACTTCGGCACCCCATAATGAAAACGCAGCCAGCCGCACAAGGCTGAACAGCACATCCCATCAGAGTCAGGATGGATGAGAGAAAACGGTGCAGAAAGCAGACAAGGCGATGGAAGTGCATGTGCAGATCTACCTGTTGTATCTCTCTGTTACCTTCAATGTATAATAGACAGGCTTTCAGAGGCAGATTGCCACAGCGAGAGCATTGGAGATCAAGGAGCATCCCGGTCTATCTCTAAAAGCAAGGCTGAATTCTCAGTTTGTCATTTTAAATAATTTACGTGGCTCGTTTTTAAAATTCTCCTCACAGCGTTCCTCCCTTTCCAGCTGTGTATGGTCACCAGGCTTGTGGACTTGAAATGCATTCCTGTCATGATATATTTATAAAGCCTCATCCTGAGATTCCCTGTGTTGTGCCCTAGCTACCGGCAATACCCCAAGAGCACTCTTGCCATAGTGTGAAGAGAATAATGAAAAGTGTGAGTGTGTGTGAAAGGAAAACAGAAGATGTGAGTTAGTGTTTCTTGGTACTTCTGCTTCTACAGGCAAAAATGAGACATTTTTCCACTTATACCAGCAAAAGCAAAAGGACCCATTACCTGGCCTTGATGCACAGCCGCACAGCTACACACACACACACACACACACACACACACACACACACACACACACACACACACACACACACACACACACACACACACACACACACACACACACACACACACACACACACACAGACACAGGTTTGTTTTTGTGAATTGTAGGGACATTCCATAGGCGTAATGGTTTTTATACTGTACAAACCGTATTTTCTATCCTCCTACACCAACCCTACCCCTAAACCTACCCATCACAGGAAACTGCAGGGAAAGAAATGAATCTTTACTCAGCTCAACGTTGCCTGCGAGTAGAGCCATGGCCCTGCAGCTCAAACCACTTGCCGCCTCAGCAACTTGGATGCGCTGTAGCGCACATTAGTTTCCTTTTTCTGTTACACTTTTCTGACAGAGCTAGCTTTTTCTCTGTCCCTTCAAACACAATTTGCTGTAATTAATTGAATGGTAATTACAGTCCATGATGCTCAATGTATAGTAAAAGATAATGGTATCAGAGCCACAAGAGCTGAGATGCTGGTTTTTTTCCCCCCACATGTCAGCATTTAGATGCAAATATCCAATGTTGAATGGTAGCTAGAACGACTCCCTCTTTTGCATCGTTCCTTCCTCTGTCCCTCCCCCTCTTTTTCTTTCTCTGGGATGAAAGCCACAGTGCAGTCAAAATGATTAGTTTATCCAAAGATGCACCGTGCAAAGAAAGAGACATGTACCTAAATTAACATCATGGCGCATCCCTCCAACATGCTAGCTGGAGAGGTTGCTCAATTGTTTATATGCAATCTCTTGTACTGTAGATTTTAAAACATTCATTTTGTAGTGTGCATTTATATACCTTTTTTTTTTTTTCGATGCGGGCATTTAAAATGTTATGTCTTTCTTGAGACACTGCCCTGAAATCCTTCTGTGTAGACTTTTTTATTTTCAAAGTGATAATTCTTACATTTTAGTTTTCTGTCAAGTGTCAATTAAATAAAATTATCAACATTTCATTGGATTTATAAATGATAAATTACAGCTTGTGAAATCCTTGATATGATAACCTGAGCTATTGAAATATCTATAATTACACACCCATCCACCCACACACACACTATTTGTACATTTTTGCCATTGTTTTTATTCTCATCATATTTTCATCAGCATTGTTTTAAAAAAGCATTTTAATAAATGCTGTTGTTAGTTTGTCTTCATTATTGTCTACAAAATCAGAAACCTTTGACGAGAAATACTGTTATTTTGTCAAATGCTAAGCATCCATGGTTGATTTTGCAGATCCAGTTAAAAAAATTTTTCATAGCTTTTCTACGTGTCCTTAAAGAGAACATGAAACATTATTCACAGTCCTTTTAACTTTCAGAATGAGGATTTTCAGAGAGAAATCGTGTAGAACAGGACTTTTGATTGGATCAATATGGATATGCTGATACATGTATGGAATAATGCACGCTGTCGGGGTTTATTGTGTTAGTGACTGGCTGACTGTACATTTTTACTGCTTATTACATGACTACAAATATAGATTAGTAAATCGACCTTAGATTAATTTGAGTTAAAATTTGTTACGTGAGAAGAAAGGATGTGAAGATATAAGAGAATGAAACTAGCATAGCTATACAGCAAATCAGTTGTCTGAGACAATGAATTGAAGCAGTTTTTATTCAAAAACATTTGACTAAAATATGACATGATTGACCAAGCAGATTCAAAGAGAAGAATATAAATAATGCTTAATAAGATTGTACCCCACATGTGAGACCTGATGAATTGTGTACAGTACGGGACAGTAAGAAAGTAAATGGTCGTAGATTTTGCTTTTGTGTTGTCCTGAAGTGTCATGATGTCTGTAATCATGACCAATGAATGTAACAATGCCTGTTATCTCAGTAATGTTCATAAACAAGTTCCCAGCCTCACTGACAGCAAGCTGTCATCACAAGTCACATTCTCTTTGTGCAGACAACAGCACGGTGGCTTCCTGTTGTTTTCTTCCCCTCAGCTTTTCCTTAAACTTTCACCTCTCTCACATCCCTCTGTAATCTCACATGTCTCTGCAGAGTCCAGCTAAGAACTGGGATTGAGCCAAGCAAGCTTAGAGCTGTTGCATTTTCACTTGCAGTTCAGAGCAAGAACAGGCTTGTCTTCAGCACTGTTTTGGGAACACAACTTTATATAATTTCAGTTGGTGAAGCGAATAAATAAAAGATCTCAAACAAAAGGCATCAGCAGTGACATCACTTGCCGTGAAAACTGATCTCACGCATAATTTGAGCGCGCACTACCAAAAATTCCCAGATGCAGTTCAGTTTTACTTTCTTTTTTCTGCTTCTATCCTTTTTCGTCTCTCTATCAGTGAGGCCATGTTAATATAGGCCAGGCCACAGTACAGAGTGTCTACTGCTGCACCGCTGCTCAGACTTCTCTCGCTACCAGTCTTCACTTCACCGTGTCGTGGTGCTATTAATATCCTCCTTATGCCACCCTGTATTCTGCATGTGATGGAGAATAAAAGACTTCGGAGTCAGTACCAAGGCATTGTGGGATCTGCTATACTCCATGGTGACTACTATCGGTCTAAAATATGATGAATGAAGGTGGTTAAGCCTTTTATTCAGGTTTATTATCAGGTAATGTGCAGAACGTACAGAAGCAGCAGCTGAAATCCTAATGTAAGGCAGATGATGTTGATATTACTTGATGTATTTCATTTTTTCCCCCATGAAAGCACAATCTAAATCGGATCTAAATGATGTTCTGTGCCAGATAAATTGATAATTATATTTATCTGCGTAAATGTAGTCTTGATGTCGAAATAATGAGGGTTTTGTTTCGATTTGTGGGAACCTCGGCACTCCCTTGCATCACTAGCTTGTTTTATTTGGCTTCAAGCTTGTTGAATGTTTTGCCGCTATTGTAAGGCACAGAGCTGGCACTGTGAGTGCTGGCCACGACACTCAGTTCGGAGACACAGGGATCATAATTGGACATGTCTACACACCTTTTAATACCTTTACTTTTTTTCTTTGTCAAAGAAGTGTGTGACTTTCTTATTGTGCAATGGTAAAGGCAGGCTCACTCCTTTGGTGCGAATTCAGCTCCTGTCAATATTTTAATCGAAATTAAGAATGACTCTCGATAGTCTTGGTATTATCAGTGACAGTGGATTAATTATATTATATTATATTATACTATTTCTTAAATAATTTTTAAATAATATTAAATAGTTTTATATAATATTAACTGTATAATTTAAATCTTTAACAATTGATGCAAGAAATTGTTTTTTATAATTAATATTTTTAAAGGATACATAACACACATCAGCCAATCTCATGCTAATCTTGAGTACCTATAGAGTATTAGTGCATCCTTCATATTTCCGAAAAGTCTAGTTTTATCAGATTTATAAAAGAAAGATACGCTGTACCGAGTCTTTAAACAGCCAAGCTCCTTTAGGCGTGCCGTGGGCGAAGCTGAAAAGTCATGAGTACGTGCAGCTTTTGCGTAGCAAAGCTATCGATGGTCAGGTAAACATGCATTTAAACACATTAATACACCATTGCATTATCCTTGGATAATTTCTGATTCATTATACGGTCGTTATTTTTACATTATGTGCACTTACGCGCCGACTGCCAACAAAACAGACATTTGATGCAGTTCCGACTCATGACCGGGATTTTTTTAAATGCTGGGGCCACTGCATCTTTCAGTTTCAAATGATCTGTAAATCCAGCGTCGAACTGGGCCTTGTTTATAAAACCATTAGCGCTGATCCTGAGGGCTCGAGCATCCACGGAAAACATGAGATATTCTCCATTCATTTTAACCAATAAAAAATTTATTGCAACTTTCAGACACATCTTTATCCTTATTTTGATAGTTAATTTACGGCACTTTCTATGGTTATTTTAATGATAAATGTCGAGAGCGCATCAATGTCATGCGTGAGCACAAATCTCTCAGCTCAACTGTTCACTTAAAGGTGCCCAAGAATGCTTTTTCACAAGATGTAATATAAGTCTAAGGTGTCTTCTGAATGTGTCTGTGAAGTTTAAGCTCAAAATACCCCATAGATTTTTTTAAATTAATTTTTTTAACTGCCTATTTTGGGGCATCATTAACTATACACTGATTTTTTTCAGTCGCCGCCCCTTTAAATCGTGTGCCCCCTGCCTCACGAGCTCTCGACTATATTACAGCGCATTTACAAAGTTCACACAGCTAATATAACCCTCAAATGGATCTTTACAAGATGTTCGTCATGCATGCTGTGTGCATACATCGAATCATGTGAGTAAAGTATTTATTTTGATGTTCACATTTGATTCTCTATGAGTTTGAGGCTATGCTCTGTGGCTAAAGCTAACATTACACACTGTTGGAGAGATTTATAAAGAATGAAGTTGTGTTTATGAATTATACAGACTGCAAGTGTTTAAAAATGAAAATAGCGACGCTCTCTTGTCTCCGTGAATACAGTAATAAACGATGGTAACTTTAACCTCATTTAACAGTACATTAGCAAAATGCTAACGAAACATTTAGAAAGACAGTTTACAAATATCACTAAAAATATCATGTTATCATGGATCATGTCAGTTATTATTGCTCCATCTGCCATTTTTCGCTGTTGTTCTTGCTTGCTTACCTTGTCTGTGCACAGATCCAGACGTTAATACTGCCTTTCCTTGTCTAATGCTTGAACATGGGCTGGCATATATGCAAATATTGGGGGCGTATACCCCGACTGTTACGTAACAGTCGGTGTTATGTTGAGATCCGCGTGTTTTCCAGAAGTCTTTTAAACAAATGAGATTTACATAAGAAAGAGGAAGCAATGGGGTTTGAAACTCAATGTATGTCTTTTCCATGTACTGAACTCTTGTTATTCAACTATGCCAAGATAAATTCAATTTTTCATTCGAGGGCACCTTTAACGCTGGGTTCTTTGGGAAGCAAGGTTATCTTTCCTTCAAAACCAAAAACACACTTCTTTGGTGAGATTGTTGATTTCGTGGTCTAAAAACAAAGTGACAAATCTTCCTCGAGCAAGTCCTGTGCAGCGCTGCCGACGACTTCCAAAGCCCAAACGAAGCACAATGATGGGCGTGCTCTTGCTCTCGCTCTGGTTGATGTATGTGCACGCTCTTCCCGGAGAAGTGCCCATATATGAAATTCCGCCCTTTATTACGTAATACAGGGCCATACTCGGAAAAAAAAATCCTAAACTTGTACGAACTCTGAAGGAGTGTATTTGGCACAGAAATACTCCGTCAAATGTCCACCTCGTTTTTTGAAACTTTGGCCGTTTAGCAAGGGAATCCAACTCTAACAGTGTGAATAAGTCAGAATGCATGAAATAGCATTAGACCCACCCTTTAAGAGGTTTTAAGATACATATTAAATGATATATAAAATTATACATTTAAAATAATAAATGCGCATAAAATTTGCGATTTTAAATCTATTGACTATTTTTTGTTAAACTGCTTTGAAACGATGTGTTATTAAGAGAGTTTGAAATTGGAATTGCGAAGCTGGTATTCATCCTTATGACTGATTTTGTTGATTTTAGGAGTTGACAAACTCATATATGTCTGTTAAGAGCTGTTTGGGTCTCTAGAAACATGCCCTTTTGGACTTGTTCAACTTTGCCCAGATGTTAGCATAAGGTTATGAGCTAAGAGCAGTGAATGGGTGTTGAATGGTTTAATACAGAATTTATAAAGCAACTTGCACTTAACTGCTCGGATTTAGAGACTTGGAGTAATTTTAAGCACTCAGTCCTTTCTTTTTCCCATCAGTGCTCTTATAGGGCCCTATAATTTCCGCAATCACGGAATCGCAGACGGAATCACGGAATCTATTCATAAAAACGGAATTTACTATATAACGCCGAATGTCCCGGAATATGTCAAATTTTTGATGAATGAATTAAAACCAAAAACACACTTCTGCAGGTCAGTACACTTAAATTAAATCGCGATATAGACTAGTGTCTGTGAATGTTAAACCGCAAAAAGGCCATTTAAACGTGAATCCTGCATGCCTGTGTGACTCTGAAATGAATGATGCGGAAGCACGGTTTCATTTACCTCACACCGCCTCACACACACTCGCGCGGTATTTTTTTAATTATTACATATTGTTGTTTTTAAGAATTCAATTAATTAGACATGCTTTTTGATTATTAAAATGGAATTAAAACATTAAAATGGAATCCAGAAAACAGAATTTGGTAAAAATAAAATTTGAGGGGAAAGAATAAAACGTTTATCATAGGCCCCTTAAAAAAAATGTATTTTTTTTTGTTAAACTTTTATTAAATTGTTGGTAAATTGGACAAGATTCATTATTTAAATTAATTAGACATGCTTTTTGATTACTAAAATTTAATTTAACCATTAAAATGGAGTCAAAAAATAAATAAAACGGAAAAAAACGGAATCCAGAAAAATTAAAACGGAAAAAACAGAATTTGGGAAAAAATAAAACAGATTTCATAGGGCCCTACTCTTAGGCCCCATTTACACTGCACGGTTCAAGTGACCCAATTCCGATTTTTTCCTCCCATGTGGCACAGATCGGATATGAGTCACGACCGTGTAAGCAGGAAAAAAGCGCATGGATTCCGATTTTCACAGATCGGTTTCAGGCCTCATTCATATGTGGTTATAAATCAGATATGAATCGGATACGTGCGTTTGCGCCTGCAGTGTAAGCGGACAGATCGGATATTCCCCTGTAAATGCGACTCCTGCGTCATTGAAAAGTGAGGGTTTTTTAACATTTCGCGGTACAGACATACCTATAACAAACGGAGCATCTCTAGTTGACTGGTAGATTATTAATTTAATTTGTTTGTGTTAAATAAAAGGTGATCTGACGTTGAAATGTGTTGCTCTTGAAATCGTTGCCGCTGTTGTCAGTGACGACGGCTTGTGCACAGTGCACTTCAGTCCTGTTGTGGAGACTCTATTCGTTCCATTGAAACCAAAAAAATAAGAAGCACACAAACTTGCAACTGCCCTTGATATACAATCACTGATGAACGCATTGGTTTTAATGACAAAAAACTAGTATAGGATTGTGGATTCGAGCCCATGAAGCTGTGAATATCTACCCGTACCCGAGTATTATTCAATTCGTGTGCTTCCAGTGGAGCTGCATATGTCGTGAAGAATTTGTATTATTTTTATATAGGGATGTAACTATTGCATTAAAAGGGTTTCTGTATGAATTCATGTCAATAAATTAAGCTCAATGTACCAGTGAAATTGATTTGTGATGTCATATAGGCTATTTTGGTACGTTTCGCCAAGTGCAGTGTAAAAAGGAGATATCCGATACAGGTCACTTTTAAAAGAAATGTAAGCATGTCGTCCAAAAAAATCGGATATGGTCAAAAGATCGGAACTGTGCATTAAGACTTGCGGTGTAAATGCGGCCTTAATTACTAGGTTCTTTTTCAGTGTAGCAACAGTCTTGTTCCTCTGGTAACCAGTGTCTCCCTCTGTCATTGTTCGACCGCACATGCAGACGAAGCATCCTTGCATATTTAAGTATGCAAATTAATATGCAAAGTCAGTAGTAGACCATTTGTTTTGCCATTTGTTTGTGGTTGTTTCTACAGAAGTGGGCCGGCATCTCATCAGTGTTGGGCCACGAGATCTCCTCTGACATCCACTTTCAGGAGTATTTAGAAGCTCATTGTTCACTCAGTCATTCACACTCAACTAGCCTGTTCTTCTGCTCTCTGGCTGTCACTGTCACTTTGATGCCCTCGTCTTCTTGCCCTGTTTTCGTACTATAGATTGCCTGCTGCTCTGAATGTCAGTGGTGCAATATCACTGTGGATATAAACTACTTTATTTGTCGCTGCTTTCATCTGCTTGTCTTGTGTTTTTATGCAGGGAATCTGGTTCATATAGGTTTCTGGAAAGGTGAAGAGCCATTGGCGTTGATGGACGATTAAGGGCTGTGCTTTTCTACATGTCAGCTGAGCCCATTTGAAATGCAAAACATTGACTGAAGGATAAAAATGGCAAAGTGCATTGTATGGAAATCCCCTTTTCGGTGAACCAAATTCTTACCTTCTCACCATCTGTAGGACACAAAATTAAACATGTTTTTTGTTGTTTACGCTGGTTAAAGTATTCACAAGCCCTTCAGGGCCTTCTCACAAGAAACCTTGACAGAGGGATGTTATGTGTGATGATACGTTTGACTTTATACCACAAAGTGCAGTGTTTAGCTAAAAAGCTCAATTGTGGTCTCATCAGACCATAGAAACTTCTTCCAGCTGGTTTCAGATGTCCCATGTGCCTGTAGCTGCTGTCATGACATGTGACTGGTGAAGCATCCACACTGCAGTTTTCTCTCCAATCTAAAGCTTGTAACTCGTTGGTCTCTTGGTTTCTTGCACGATCACTTTTCAAGGACAGCCTGCTCTCAGTAGATTTACAGCTGTGCTGTAGTCTTTCCATTACTTAATTATTAATTTAACTCAGAGGGTGTCCAAACTGCGGCTTGTTGCCTGTTCTGATGCGGCCTGGGGATGTTTTAAAAATAGAACAGAATTTGGCCCATTATTGTGAAATTACATGACATTCTGAACACTGGGTTTATCTGTCTCATGCACCCAAATCACAACGCTTTCCTCCACTAGTACATTCTCTTCACAAGTGCCATCAGGTCCATCCACTGGTTGCTTTCTGAGCCTACTGTGAAAAAAACATGAGAATGTGTATTATTAAAAGCCCTTTTAGAGTTGAACTTGGAAATATGAACCTGTTATTGATCCTTTTGACTGACTTTGTTGGTTTTAGACAAACTGAGATGTGCCTAATGAGTCTCTTAGAAACGTGCCCTTTTGGACTTCAGCAACTTTACCCTGTTGTTCCTCAAAACATGTCAGAGTTCAGTTTGATTGGATGATGTGAACACTCGTGAACTGTATCTGAGTCCGCATAAAAAAGGTGGTCTGGGGTCCTGTCTTTTTTAACTCTTTTGGTCTGGTTTGCTGCTGATATGATGCCAGTCGTACTAAATCACAGAAGCGAACCGCTATTGATGACGTATTTGTTTGATAAAACTTGTCGTTCAATTTCCTGACAAGCGTGATTGACCCACTGCAAGCAGAGAGAATCTCATTTGTGCTCGTCTTCTGCAGAAATGGACTCCCGCGTACTTTAGAACATTTGCAGCACATTAACGGCAGATAGACGCAAGTGTTATGTGCTGATGCTTAGAAAACAAAACCAAAGGTTTGAAAACTAAAATATAGAAGCGAGGTGAGCAACGCTATGCATTTTGCTACCTTCTCCTGCATTGTCGTTACAAAGCAACATGGGGTAAATAGCTGCTGCTTTGATGCAAACGCACCGCGGTTCGAACCAAAATAATATAATGTGAACACAATCCAGTGGGGGTGGGGGGGAGGGGAGAGCAATCAAACTAGGGTTTGGACCAGGCAATCATACCAAATGTGAAAGCACCCTTACTTGTGCTAAAAGTTTGGGTTCAGTAAGTTTTTAAGAATGTTTTTGAAAGAAGTCTTGCTCAAGTTATACTCATCAAGGCTGCAATTATTTAATCAGAAATAAAGTGAGCTTAGTAATATTGTGAAATATTATTACAATTTTATATAACTCTTTCTATTTTTTTTTGTGATGGCAACGCTGGATTTTCAGCATCATTACTCAAGGTGTCTTCAGTGTCATGTGATCTTTCAGAAATCATTCTAATATGCTGATTTGATGCTCAAGAAACAACAATTGAGAATTTTTTGTTTGTGTGGAAAATGTTATTTTTTTAGGATTCTCTGATGAATAGAAAGTTCACAAGAATAGTGTTTTTTGAAAGAAAAAAAAAAAACTTTTGTAACAATGTAAACATCTTTAATGTTGATTTAAACTGTAACAGTAAAGTTGAACTGTACAGTTCACCAATTTATTGCGTCCTTGCTAAATACATTTTAATTACTTTCCAAAAATAAATATTACTGACTCAAAACTTCTGAACAGTAGTGTATATTACAGAGAGACACAACATTGATCAGTCTACTTGCTCAAACTTTGTTGGCCCGTCACAATATGGTGTAGTGGGTGGTCACTAAGGTCTTCTGAGTGGCTATTAGCATGTTTTTGAGGATGTTCTGGATGATTGCTGGGTAGTTGCTTACTGGCCCAAGTCGAGTAAATATGTGGAATATTTTTTCTTCATTGTTTTATTATTTGTTAGGCAAAAATCATAAATCCAGTGTCTTGGATAAGTAATAGAACAGCCATGCAGTTCAAATCCATAAGTATTAACAGTCGTAATAGTGATGCTTGCCTTAACAAGCACTTCTAATTATAAATGTAACATGCCTTCCTGTCAAACAGAGAGAAATGATATGACTTACAGCAATCAATTGTTAATTCGGCTGTTATTGCATGCACAGCAGTGTGGTGGATAGAGGGCACGCTATCACTCTTTCATCTTTCAATTCACTTTTTATTTACTGCCGAGAAACACCGAACGTGAGGTGCAACAGCTTAGGGTTCAGGAAGTGTATTTTTAAATGATATATCAGAGACCATTTCTCATCCCATTGCTCAACAGAGATGCAATCAATCATTTGCTGAGAGAGTTACTCCATCAGAAGCTGACTCTGTGTTTTTCTGCAACTTTAAAACATTTCATCAGAATATTCATTACAGTTCCAGGTGCCTGGGCGGCAGGAGCAGCTCAGCTTGGCAATTTTGTCAGGAAGCCTCATTTATTTTACCCGAAAATAAAATATAAAGCCTTAAAAGCAGAAATAGGCATGGGGATCATGAGCCATGACTGTGCAATCTGTGGGATGTCCATTTATCAAAGGTAGCTATTTAAAAAAACAAACAAACAAACAAAAAAAAACACGAGCACAGGATGTTCTAGTACATTATAGTGTGACAAAGTGGTTAAATGTGGGCATATCAGACAAATCTTTTAACACATTCTCATGCGTTAAACTTTTTCCGCTAAGTTAGCTGTTAAATGTTAAAGCTTCAGTCCGTAACTTTTTTTGGTTAAAAATTATCCTATCAGTACATAACGAGCCAGTGTTCCTTACCTTAGCCCAATTCACAACGTTAAGCTTGTAATAAAGTGTTCTAATTTGAGTTGTACTGGTGGGTTTCCACGGGAAATTAGAGCATTCAGCCGTTCGTCTTTGCGTCATTACGTCACGTCTGTTTACATAAAGAAGGAATCCCAGCTAGTAGGCTATATCGCATGTGAGGATGCTGCTGATGGCAGATCATTTATAGCTATGCGATCGCTAAATTTATTGTAGATTTATTGTAATGCTTTTTTTTTCTCAATTGGTCAGAACAAAAGTGTCAGATTTTCTTATGATTTTCTTTCTAATTTTCTTTTCAGAAAATTCTTATTTTGGTCACACTTCCAAGACTACTATCTGTGATTCTGAAGTACAGTATCCACCGGTGCGGTGACTGACAGCCACACATTGTCCTCAAAGCATTAGATTCCGCAAATAACTGCAATTGCAGGTTTCAGACAGAGATGGCGACAAAGACGCAAAACTTACGGACTGCAGCTTTAAATGGTTAGTTCACCCAAAAATGAAAATGATGTCATTAATTACTCACCCTCATGTCGTTCCACACCTGTAACACTTTCGTTAATCTTCGGAACACAAATTAAGATATTTTTGATGAAATCCGATGGCTAAGTGAGGCCTTTATTGCCAGCACTTTCAGATGCCCAGAAAGCTACTAAAAACATATTTAAAACAGTTCACGTCAGTACAGTGTTTCAACCTTAATATTATAAAGTGACAAGAATAAAAAAAAAGAATCTTTTGTTTGATGTCTTTGAACAGGGCTGCCCAGTCCTGTTCTGTGAATTTCAGCTGCATCCCTGCTCCAACACATATGTCTGTAATTATCAAGTGTTCCTGGAGATTTTAATTAGCTGCTTCAGGTGTTTTTATCAGGGTTGAACTTTATAGGATGGTAGATCTCCAGCAACTGAATTGGGCACCCCTGTCTTAGAATATAACATATAAAACATATGGACCACTTTTTTTTAAGAGCTTAATTTTTCATTTTTTGGAGCTTGACAGCCCGTGGTCACTATAAACAGTGTTATATAATAAAAATTTAAAGTTAAGTTTTGTATGTTCAAAGGAGAAATTACAACAATTGAGTTTGAAATGATGTGAGGCAGAGTAAATATTGACAGAATTTTCATTTCTTTGAGGAACTACTCTAAGTGCGCTTGGTTTTTTCCCTCAGTCATGGCGCACTTCTGCTTTCTTCTGATTTGAATGTCGATCTCAAACAAGACGTGAGCTGTCTGCATCTGAGTAAGTGGTCAGCAGCTGTAACGCTGGCACAGACTGAATGCTTCTTTATGTTTCCATTGAAATCACAGCACTCTGAGGCCTGGGACAACTGCTGTGCTTGTGCATTTATTTGAAACCGCGTAAACATGATGTCTTTAAAGTCTAATTTGATATAGTAATGATACGGTTTACTCAATTCCCCAATGTCATGTTTATTCAATGGCAGCTGTGTTGGGTCTCAGTTGAGCAAACAGTGTTTGTGTTATTGATCCTTCATTCCTTTAGACAGTTGGGGAGAGTGGGGTAAGCTGTGCCACATTTTATTGATTGTTGACTAGACCAATGTAATAGTTTTTTTCTGCATTCGGATGCAAAGCTTGCTGTTAGTTGAACCACTGGCATACTCTAAAGGATTAGTTCAGTTTAAAATGAAAATATCTAGCTTCCGCCATGCCGCCTTCCGTATTCAACTTACGGAAAAAGCGCAACTGACGTTGTGTCAGTTTCATTTACGCTTTTTTTGGTAAGTTGATACAGAAGCTAGATATTTTACTTTATTTTACTTTACCTAGGATGGCTTGAGGGTGAGTAAATCTTGGGCTAATTTTCATTTTAAAGTGATTTAATCCTTTAAAGTTGTTTTTTTTTTTTTTAAATTAACATTTTAAAACAATTTTCACGTTTTTTATTTTTCTCATGTTCATCTCTCAATTATAGACAGCTGAATATGATAGGCCTTAATAAATAGTTGTGTGACACAAATTGTCATTATTCTAGCTTAAATGGACAACATGGTTTACCCACTGACACATTTTACCCCACTCTCCTTTATAGGCTAATGCGTTCCTGGAAGCAAGAGTTTACTATACTGGTGCGCTCAAACTATGCATTTGATTCTTCTTCTCAGTCAGCAATTGTAGTGGCTCTTTGAGGTCTGTCCGAGGTCACATTTCACACATTGCTTTTCTTACATTAGCGCCTCCATTGTTTGGCCTTGAGTAAGCGTTTGTGAAAAGAGTATCGCCAACGTGTAGCGTTTCGAAAATGAAACGGGGCCCTATATTCTGACACTCATTATGTTTAACACTGAACTCCCCTCAAAATCAATGGCAGTTCAATGGCACTGTTCTTATCTCTCCTGTCCCCTGGCTTTTTTCCATCTTACACTGTCTTTCTGAACCATTCTGGGTTTTTTTTGCCTGTCATTTGCATTCTCTTAACTATCTATGTCTGTTTTGACAGTGTTCCAGAATGATGTCGCTGTAGCGTTCTGTCTGTTGTTGAGTAACTAACATTTATACTGAGGCCTGTCAGTGTTTGCTTACCGGGTAACCTTGAGACAGTGCTGTAACGTTGATCTTGTGGTTAATGACTTCCAATGAGAGAGACACGAGAGAGATGAGCAAGATTAGTTTAAAACACAGGTTCACTGACCTACACTCTTAACCCTGCACAGAAATCGATCATTATCAGAACTGAACTTTTACACACATTCCTCTGTATTCAGTTTCCTGAAAACAGTTTTTAGAAAATGTAATTATTTCTTTAATGTTGTGATAGGTTGGTTTCATGAGAACTAGTGTGGAGATAATTAACTAATGCCAAATTTACACTGTAAACACTGTTTAAATAAATAAATGCTTTTACGTAGCAATTTTAATAGTATATTTTTATACTAGGGGCTAAAGTGAGTCAGAGCAGTCATAATTTAGTCTTGCTTTTATGCAGCATTACGTCTTTACACAGAATTTTGAGCAGGCACAGATCAGCCTTAAATTAGCTGTATGCCTTAAAAGGCATTGTTGCTGGATTTGTCAAAGGTAGTGACTCTGAGGAGCCAGTTCACTCAACAGTTGTTTTTGTCTTATATACATACCGTATGTGCTGTTAAAGTGCTACACCATGAATATTTAAAAAGTTATTGTCATTCTTTCATGGAAAACACATCACCTTTGAGTGCAAACTGAGGCTCATTGGATAGAATATAGAAAAGCAGATTCATAATGTCAATGTTTGTCACTGTCTTCTTCGGAAAGGCAGTTATATTTGCCGTGTACTAAAATGAATGGTTTTCATGATATTAAAGTTTCTTTCATTGAATGTTATTAGAGAGAATAACAGAAGAACAAAAAAACTGACATCATCATTATAATGTGTTGTCTTCACAATAGCCTGACCTGTTTAAGTCAGGGTCAGACTACTGGAGTTTTAGGCCGATTTATCCACGGTTTATCCCTCCTGACAAACTTGAGAAAAAAATCTTGTCCTTGACATTTGTTTGGTTTCGATGTTCGGTGTAGATTATCTGGTAATGTGAGGCATTTACAGATAAAATCTTTAACTTCCCGATCTGCTTGCGGACACATCGGGGCTGTCCCGACTTGTTTGATATTTAGGATTTATTTATTTATTTTTGATATTTATTTTTCACAATAGCCAACAAGAGAAGTAATTAGGAATGCACCGATTTTTATACGATACGATACGATAACCGATTCTTAGTTTGAAATCCGATAACTGATACATTGGCTGATAAATCTAAATTAATTTTTTAAAGCGGGGTGTAATGCTATTTAATGCATTCTGACTTATTTACACTGTTAAAGAGTTGCATTCTCATGCTAAACATGGCCAAAGTTTCAAAACACGAGTTGGACATATGACGGAGTATCTGTGTCAAATATACAACTTCCGGTTGTGTTCGAATTTTTTTTGAGTATGCCCTGTATCACGTAATAAAAGGGTGGAATTCCTTGTATAGGCACTTCTCCCTGATAAGCGTGCACACACACATCACCCAGGGCAAGAGCACGCCCATCAACACGCTTCGTTCGGGATACGGGAGCCGAGAAATTTTTCAACAATGGCTGTGTCCCAATTCAGGGGCTGCACCCTTTAAAGGCTGCATACATCATTGAGGCAGTCTCATTTAAGAAAAATAACCGTTAGATTGCAAAGTAAGAAAGAAATTACAGTATTTTACATCTCACAATGTATATCAGTCAATTTTATTACGGTTACTTTTCTTAAATATGACATCCTTGATGACATATACAGCCTTCAAATGCGATCTCCGAAGGATGCAGCCTCCGAAATGAGACGCAGCTCCTGTCAACAAAGGAGTGCGTTTTTGGTTGTGAGGAAAAGATTACCTTTTTCAGCTTCCCAAAGAACCCAGCGTTAAGGGAACAGTGGATGAAGTTTGTTTTTCCGGGGCAGCAACGGAGTTGTGCATGTATGTTTGTTTGTTCCCGGGATTTCGGTGATAAATACTTTGTAAACAAGCCCCTGTTTGGGGCTGGATTTGCAGATCGCGGATGGTGAGTAAAGCTGCATCAGATGTCTGTGTTTTGTTGGCAATCGGCGCGCAAGTGCATAAAATGTAAACAACACGATTGTTTTTGTTCCCTTTTCATTTATAATGATGTCACAGCTTGCAGACAATCTCTACGCAAAAGCTGCGCGCGCTCGTGTCTCTTTAGCTCTGACCATGACACTGACGGTAGGCACGCCTCCAGGAGCTCGGCTTTTTCCGGAAAGACTGTACAGCGTCTCTATCTTTTATAAATGTGATAAAACTAAAGACTTCGGAGATATGAAGGATGCAATATTACTCTATATGTACTCAATATTAACATGAGATTGTTTAATATAATAATATAATTTTTGAGAGCCTGATTACAAAGACAAAAGTTTCACCATTAAAAGCCATGTCCTAAGCACACAATTATAATGTTCTCAAAATCGCCTTGCTTTTGAACACACCGGTTGAGTTTAGAAAGCTGCTAGCAAATTTAAACATTACCTGTTGATGTCAATGACGATCTGCTACTTATGTTTACATCTGCTTCCCCATGATGGCATGATGATCTTAATATCTTGTAGTGTGTGATATGCTACAATTTTCAAATCTTGTAGTGCGTGCATGTTTGAGATTTGAGAGAATCTGAGAATTTCATAATTGGTTAGGATTTAAAAACTCATGTAGTCTGAGCCCAGCTTTAGTCTGACATTTTTTTTTTTTTTTTTTTGTTTTTTTTTTCCCAAAAGGTTCCTTCCTTTAAAAGGTTCATTAATCTGTCTCAGACTCAGGTTATCCATGAGCTACTAATGAGTTTATGTGAACTGAAGCTTCGTAAGGGTCATAAAAGGGAGGGGTGGGGTAGTTTTAGTAATCATGAATACATAGAATATAGAAGTGGAGATTTGCGTCAGCGTTTGTCACCATGTGCTTGGTTAAAGGCAGTTATATTTGCTGAATTTGATGAGAGAGAATGACTTGAAATAAGAATATATAATGTGTCTTCTTCCCAATAACCTGACCAGGGTAGTTATATTTTTTTAGTGAACTGATTCTTTTCAGTGTTTTGGTCGAATAAATGTATGAATCTCAAAATTATCTGTTTCTGCAATATGAAGATCATGAGTCATGAGAGCGAGGATGAAAGTGGGATGTCTTCGAAAAAAAAAAAAAAAAAAAAAAATGAATCAAAACTTGAAACGAATCATGTAGGAACTGGAATCATTATATAGAAATATAATCTGAACCATATTTGATATTTTCTAGTAAATAGAGGCTTATTCAAAAGGGACGTTTGTTTACATTTTCTAGTGATCATGGGAAGTTGTAGCTAGGAAAACATTTTTCGACTTTTTGCCTTTCAAAGTTCTCTGTCTCAGTCTTTCCATGCGCTCTTTCAGCCATTGTCTGGCCATGTTTTTATGACGCCATTTCCCTGAAATTGCCTTCTTTGTGCCATTACCATCTGCAAAATTCCTTCAGGTGCTAAACCACACAGGTAGCATGAAAATAATCATCATCAGTGGAGTCATTCAAGGTGGATTCCCTCCCAAAGGCCCTTTTTCACCTCTTCCTAACCATTTGCCAGACTGTGGTTGATGTATAACTAATGAAATGAAGAGACTGTATCGGAGCGAGCATCTAACGTAAAGTGCCTCACTGAATCATTCACTTTTACGTAGCATTTTGACCTTTCTGTGAAACGCTGAAACGGCAGCCCTCACACAAGCGTCGTCACAGCTCTGATAACCTTATAATTCTGTTTAGATGTTACACAGGTCCGTATCCGTTTGCTTTCTTTTCCGAGGCCCTGGGCTGTGTTCCTTTACACCGGGTGGCATTTGGAGGTGGATTCAATCCCCTGAGCTCTGGAACCTGTGCCATTTCCTCTCTCCTCACACCTGCCCCTCCCCTCTCTGTTTAGACCAGCCTGCTTCATCCGGGCCCGGTAACACCGCATGCCACGCTGATGTGTGAAGAGCCGTCACGCTTCACGAAAACTTACATAATCCCAGGCTCTTCCTGACCGGAGAGCCAGAATGCACACGTTGCGCCGCCACATATGTTTTCAGAAGAAGCCGAATTGAGAGCAGATCCAGTGGGAGATAAGAAGATGATGCAGATGAAAGGGGGAGAAACAGTCGTTGACTGTTTTAAATAGCTGTCTGCTCTGACTCAGAGCGCGGATGTGGATGAGAGAGTCTTGTATGCCGAAGATTTGCATCTAGTTTGCAGTAGATATGCACAAGCCTCTTGTTCCTCGAGGCCCTGAGTGAGGGGAGTGAGTTATCGCTCACCACTGACGCATACTGATGCACTGTGATTGAGTTCTCAGGTGATGAATACACTGATGCGAACGATTCAGGCAGATATGCTAGAGCAAGGGATCAGTGTCTTATCTGATACACGCCGTAAGTCCTGTCGCCGAGTTCCTGAACGTGTCCGGAGAGGTTGTGACAGCACTTAGCCTGTGGCCTGATGCATACCATCCCTCTAACTGACGGGGCAGAGGTGTGGGACAGATGACCCGACCTTCACGACGTGAAGCTCCACACACACGCGCGCACGTTTTCAGCCTGTGGCTTGAATTAAACCCTCACATTCTTTCTCTCAATGCGTTCTGAATTATTCACACCAACAGTTATAGTGCTGCTGCTCGCACTGTCCCAGAGAACACTGGGAGGGGGGGTGAGAAAGAGTGGGCGGTGGGTGGGGTTGAAGTGTGATGCTGAAAGCCCGCTGAGATGTGATGACAGTGTGTATTGTCTTCATCGAAACACTTAGAGACAGAAATGGCAGTGTTGGAGCGTGACTAGCTGAATGTAGATTTTTAAATAGCAACGTCTCACATATAGGACTGGAAGTCCTGATTCAATCTGTCTGTTTTGTTTTGGTTAATCTGTTCATGCTTGTAGCACTGAATCTTCCAGATTCATTTTAGTGAATCATTTTGTCCTAAACTGTCCTCTCTTTCACATTTAGCACTGGAAATTCCAGATTTATTCCAGTCAGTCGTTTTGTCCTGAAGTGCTCTCTCTCTCTGATGTGTTGCACTGGAAAGACCTGATTCATTCTAGTAAATTGTTTGGTCTGAAACGGTCCTCTCTCTCATTTGTTATATTGCAAAGTCTGATTCAATCTAGTGAATAGTTTTGTCCTAAACTGCTATCTCTCATGTATAGCACTGGAAAGCCCTTGTTTATTATAGTGAATCATTTCATCTATATATGTAGAACTGGAAAGTCTTGATTTTTGGCTACGTTCACACTGCAGGTAAATTTTTTTTGCCCACATGTGACTCATATCTGTTTTTCTTATGACAATGTGAACAGTACAAACCACATGGAATCTTTTCAATTCCAATTTGTGCCACTTGTGACCGCAGTGTGAACAGACATATCGGAATTCATGCGTTTTTTATTTTATTTTTAATTTTTTTAATTTTTATACGTTCACTCGAGATCAAAATTCATTACGATTCTGCCCTCATGGGAGTCTATTCAAAGATTTTACATACCCAACATTATCAAGACAGTTGTGAATGGTAGTCAGTAGAAGGGCAGTGACTGTGTGTCAGAACTTGTAAGTATAACAGAGACGACTCTATAATACAAGCACGGCCTGATCATAAGTTTCAAAACTCTGCTTTCCTTTGTCACATCATTGTCTTTATTTTTCATATTGCCTGCTGGCTTCCATGGCAGATCACAATTTAAATAAATGCGTAATTGCTTACTTTAATGCCCTCTGTGTATACTTCCGTATGACAGTGCACTTGCCAAATCTGCGTTTTTTCGTGCATAATTTAGGTTACTTTTTCATTGTTGCCGCAGGTTGTTTTGCAACTCCATGGGTTGAAGTGACTAGACTAACACAACATTTAACCCCCAGAATGCGATTTCTACTGGGATACCCCACGGAACACGATTGGGCTAGTTTTTGTGAAGCAATTGAGTGGATTTTGTAGTAAAAACCTGGCAATCCCATTTGTGTCGTTCTTTTGCACATGCAGGTCAGTTCAGAACCGTATGTTCATACTGGAAATCTGATATTGGCCACATTCAGAGCAATGTGAACAGATTTACAAAATATATACGGAATTGAGCATTAAGGCTTGCAGTGTGAACGTAGCCTTTGATTCATTGCAGTGAATTGAGTTCTAAATGGTCTTATCTTTTTTTTTTTTTTTTTTTTTTTTTTTTTTTTGGAAATTCCAATTCAAGTCAATCTGTTTTTTCAAAGGTAAATGAAATCGGTGGGTCTAGTTTGCAACAGTACTCAGTTATATAAATTAGGGCATATTCAAGTTTTATGTCTGCATCTTATATTAATAATGTCAATTCATGAGTAATTCACATTAACGTCTGATAGGTGATATATTTAAAAAGATATTGCCATTTAAGTAGCTTAAATGCAGTTAGCTACTTTTTTCAGTAGCTTGTAGCTTAGCAGTGAACAGTTTGGAGTAGTGTCCTCAGCTCTGGTGGGAGTAATCGTAACTGCCACTTATCTCTTGCTCTTGAGGGAGACGTGAAATTCATGCACGCAGCAACCCCCGCTCCTGTGATAAGCCATAATCAAGCCAATGTTGACTTGTAGGCCACAAAAGGAAAAGCTTGCACAGACCTGGCTTCCTGGCTGTCAATCACCATGTATGCTTTGTGCCAGCGTTTCCTCCGGCAATCCAATGCTTACACAGCTCTGAGTCAAGTTGTTGTCCTTTTCACGCTACAAGAATGTCCCGGGTCACGGACTTGACCACAAGGGGAACACACAGACCTGTTTCCGTGTTTCCTAGGGAATTTTTACAGTGGGAGGGCCCAAACCGCAAACCCTCTGCCACACACAATTGGGCCCAAGTACATACTAAACAAAACATACTATATTGTATAACACATTTTGATGTGTGTTAATATAAATGGGATATTACACAACGGCTAATGCTACACTGTTGGAGAGATTTATAAAGAATGAAGTTGTGTTTATGAATTATACAGACTGCAAGTGTTTAAAAATGAAAATAGCGACGGCTCTTGTCTCAGTGAATACAGTAAGAAACGATGGTAACTTTAACCACATTTAACAGTACATTAGCAACATGCTAACGAAACATTTAGAAAGACAATTTACAAATATCACTAAAAATATCATGATATCATGGATCATGTCAGTTATTATTGCTCCATCTGCCATTTTTTGCTATTGTTCTTTCTTACCTAGTCTGATGATTCGGCTGTGCACAGATCCAGATGTTAATACTGGCTGCCCTTGTCTAATGCCTTTCATAATGTTGGGAACATGGGCTGGCATATGCAAATATTGGGGGCGTACACCCCGACTGTTACATAACAGTCGGTGTTATGTTGAGATTCGCCTGTTCTTCGGTGGTCTTTTAAACAAATGAGATTTATATAAGAAGGAGGAAACAATGGAGTTTGAGACTCACTGTATGTCATTTCCATGCACTGAACTCTTGTTATTTAACTATGCCAAGATAAATTCAATTTTTCATTCGAGGGCACCTTTAACAATTAGTTTTGTGAGTCGTATTAGTTTGAGACTGATTTATTAAAAGAAAGTTTGTTCGTTAGTTTGGGTCTGCCCTGTTAGTTTTTTTTCTTTTCTTTATTTTTCAGGGCGACGCAAAAGAAAGACATGCGTCTTGTTTGTTATAGTTTTATTATTTTGCGGTACCCACTCTTTTTGTCTCATTACATTCAGCTCAGACTTCAAACTCCCAACTCAGGTAAAAATATGATTTCTTTTGCTGTGATGCTGTAGATTCAGCATCTTCGCATTGTCTCTGCTGAATAGCAGTGTGGGAAAAACTGTTCTGTTCATTAACTATTTCTGAATACTCACCCCAGCTACCCCCTTTCTGTTTTTCACACAACAGTACCCAAACACTCCCTGCGCTGTGTGAGAATGACCACACATCCTCTGACCCCCATGTTACTATGTAGTAAAAAAAAGAAAGAAAACCCTATAATTCATGTGATTGCATCCAGCTCTAAGAGTGAGATCTTACAATGGTCAAATACTAAACTTGTCCATCCTCAGGAGCTTGATCACACTTTAGCTTGTGGGATTGACCCACCTCACCTTTGTTATACTTGGCTGCGTCTCTCAGTAAATTTGGAGCTGTGCTAAAGCACAGTCTTCAAAGCTTTATAAACATTTCAGACCTTTTGTTTGTTCTTTGATTGTAGTTAGGGGTTGTTTTGATTTTTTTTTTTTTTTTTTTTTTTTTTTTTTTTTTTCCCTCAATGCTTTGTTAGTATTTCAATTGGCCCTGCCACAAAAATATTTTTGTATCAGAAAAATATTTATTACATAATAGGGCTTAACCCCGGGTTATCGTCATTCTAGACACCGCTTTTAAACCCAGGTAAAGGAACATTTCACACTTGTAATTTAGAAGCGGGGTTAGCACTGCTTTTTACCCGGGGTTATGAAACCCTACTCTGGAGTGTGGTGCCAAACTTGTACAGTGTGAAACAATGCGGTGTTAGAATGTTGCTTAGCATCAGACAACCAATCGCGTACTTGCTTGCTTTGGACAGTCACGGAATCACTGTGCAATGTATGTAAACAGTAAATTCAGCATTTGAGAGGAAAAATGTCAAATGCTGAGAGAAAACATGACCAAACATGTTTTTATTCTTACCTTTTATAGTCCGAAATGTCTAATCGGTATAAACTCGATGGAACGGTCACGTGCTGAGTTTATCCAATCAATGACACTGACACCGCAAATATGCAAATAAGAATGTTAACCCAAGGTTTAGGAATGTACAATGTGAAATGTCATCTTATGAATACCCAGGATTAATTGTTAACCCTGGGTAAATTATGGGCAGTGTGAAATGTGAAGCAAGATAACCATTTACCTGAGGTTTAGAATGACCCAGGGTTAACTATTTCAAGTGTCAAAAGCCCTAATGAGAGCTATTAATTCTTGCTAACCATTTCTTGGAAGTCCTCCGGCACTTGTAGTATAATGAGCTACAGAATATTACCTTGGTGGCATTTTAAATTGGAAGATTTCACAACAACACTAGCATCACCATCCTGAACAGCAAAAATGACTGTTTTCAAACATGTTACCCTGAATGCAACATTGGTCTTTTGCCATTGCTTCAGCTAATATTGCTGTGTCAGACTTTTAACTGTTCATGTAATTGACCTCTCATTCTTCCTGTTTCCCTGTGTGTCTCTGTAGTGTGGAGGAGATGAGAAGCGAGTGGACAGCAGGACAATCTATGTAGGACATCGGCCATGTCCGGACACAGAGGCCTTCATCCCCTCCAAATTCTGTGACAACAGGATCGTGTCCTCCAAGGTAACTTTTGGTGTTTGTTGTACTACACCTTGTCACGAATCTGAAAGCATGAGCTGGGCTGTACTTAAGCTCGCCGCAGTGTAATCAGATTTTTACAGGATAACAGCATTAGGGGTTTAGCTCCCTAGAAGAGCCTGTTTGTAATTTTCTTTAGCTTGTAATTAGCAAGTGTTGTTTAATGCCATAGCAACTGCACCACAGCGTTAACACATAAGAGATGCGTGTTAGCAGCGGCATGTGGAGAGTATGGCTGCAGCATGCTTCTCTCAAGCCCTGGTGTTCAGCCACCTGTTCCTCCAGGTGTGAAGAGACTGTTGGAACCCCCTGCTGTGTCTGGGACCAGAAATTCCGTTCCATTTTCTTCTTTTTTCCACTACTCTTTCATCATTCGCTATTCACCAACTGCAGTAAATCTTACCATCCCCTGCCACCCAACGAAACACCCTAATTTGCCTGTCAGAGTAGTGCTTGAGATCCGGTTGATAAATACATAGTTGCAATTAACGTTCAAGTGTTCAGGGTGGTTGACTCTGCCCCCCTTAATCTTGTGGGACTTCCTGAATCTCCTCATTCAGTCGATAGATGAGGAGCGTTTTAAGATACGAAAGGAAGAAACGAGGGAGTAAGAAGTAATAGATTTATCAGACCTGTGGCCGTGCTGTGGTGTACAGTGATCAATTTTTCTCTGGCATGAGACTCTAAACACACTTTAATTATCTGCACTGCAATGTTTACACTTCTCTATGCATCTGCTTTGCATCTTCCCACTCAAACTCGCCGTAACCTTTTCTCCATGGTATCCCTTGGTAGGGATGTCCAGATCCGATCACGCGATCGGAAATCGGGCCCGATCACGTGGTTTCAGACTCGATCGGAATCGGACGTTACCTCCCGATCAGGACTCGGATATATATGTATTGGGGTGCAACGGTTCTCTGTAAAAAATCGAACCATACGGTTCTCCACTTACGGTTCGGTACGCACTTGCACCGCGGTCAATCTCGAATGACGATCGCATCTATTGGTTAATATGGTTTGTTTAAAATAGCAACATGGGAAACAGACAGACAGAGTTCAGATAATGTATGTTTCAGTCGATGGATGCGCAAAACGTTACAACAACAATAATCAGAAAGCGTGGACAAAACAGTCACTCTTTGTAAACTGTTAACTGCGAGTGCCGTCTGCTCTAATGTCCAGTCATTTACGCCGTCATCGCCGTTGATAGCGCGAGCGCAGGTGAGACCTGAACAGCACACGCTGCTATCTGTGTTTAAACTAACTCATTTAAGCCTTGCTGATTTAAACCTTCAAGAACAAAACGCGAAAGAGAGCTCGCGCGCTGTGAGAAGATTTGTGTGCGCTCATCCGAAGCGCGCACACGCTTATTTCAGTCAGCGCGCAAATACTGAGTTCTCTTTCAAGTCTTGCGCTTCAGCGGACAAATTCATACAGGCGAGTCTAATGTTTTATATATTTGAGGAGCGGAGAAGTGTGTCTTAGTCTGGTATTTGCCATTTGTGTGCGCTCATCCGAAGCGCGCACACGCTTATTTCAGTCAGCGCGCAAATACTGAGTTCTCTTTCAAGTCTTGCGCTTCAGCGGACAAATTCATACAAAAATTATGTCAACATGCCCGTCTTAGCGAGTATCCTAGCAAACATAGTCGGTTATGTTTTAAGTGAACGTATATTAGTCGAGAAAGAAAGGCACATGTGTAACAGTATATGTAGGCCTACTGGATCGTGCATGTCTTGTAGGGAAAAAAACTATTCCTGCTGCCTGTTTTTAATGTTAAATCAAACAACAAATAACAAAGAAATCACTCACTGCTCTTGACTGAATAGTTTTTGTAACTTCAATAATGATTAATCTTTATTTATTTTATACAGTAAAGATGCAGTGATATTTTATATTTGATTACTTTATCCATTTTCTGTACGTGAAAACTACTGTTAGATACCTGAAAAACCTGAAAAGCACTGTTCCTGGATCCTGGATCTGTTTTTTCGCTCTTCTTTATTCTTTTTTATGTATTATAGCAGTATCGGATCAGGACTCGGTATCGGTAGATACTCAAAATCAAATGACTCTGACTCGGACTCGAGGGCAAAAAAACGTGATCGGGACATCCCTATCCCTTGGATCCAGTTTTTCCCTCTAAAAGAGGTCCAAACCTGCCACATCTTCTTGAGTTCACCTCAGTAGAACATCTGCTCTGTTAGAAATGATGTATTCCCTTTTATCTTATTGCAGGTGCTCCACTCTGCACTCACTCACTTTCCTCACCCTTAGTGATCCATTATTTAGCAGTGATGGTTATATTTGGTAAAAATAGCTATCCATATTCCAGTTATTTCTCTCTCTCTCACTCTCTCTGTCTCCTCTTCTACATTATCCAGTCAGTGTTTGCATTTATTCTCAGTTGTATTGCTGAGTATTTGGCTTATTGGGTATTTGAAAGTCCAGCAGTGACAGCAGCGTGACGGATACTGCATCGCAAAAAAATAAAATAAATAAATTTAGTAAAAATTTAGTATTTTTACTTTTTTTTTTTTTTTTTTTTTTTTTTTGTGTATATAGTTTTCTTATTCATTTGCACATATTTGCACAAAAAACGTATTTAGGTTTTTATTTTTTTAATAAAAAGTTTTATTTGAAATAGAAGTCACAGAATCAAAATATAAAATGCTTTCCTTTTATATTTTCGTGTTAGATTCAGCCTTAAATGTTCACGTTAACTATAAATGAGCTAGCGCACTTCTGCTGTTGTCTATTTCCAAAAAGGAAGCGTCTTGCGAGACATCATCATACGGATCAGGTGGCAGGTTCCCCTTTCTGGGGTTTGCCGAACGAATGCGATGAGTCTCTAATCCAAATCAATGTAATACCTGCTGGCCCAGAGAGCTGCTGCCCGGTCGCACACATCAGAGAGCTCTGGAGCTATTGAAGTCATCTCAGCTCCCTCACCCAGAAAAGCACAAACACAGGAGCTGATGAATATTGAATGCATTTAATCCTTCCTCCAGCTTTTCATCAGGATGTAGATTTACAATCACATTGCTGTAAAGGAATAGTTCACCTAAAAATAAAAAATCTGTATTAATATTTTTATTTTATTTAGTATTATTTAGTGTTTATGCTTCATTTCCATATAATGAAAGTGAATGGGGACTGGGACTGATAAGTTAAAAAAATGACAAAAGCGCCATAAAAGTAGTTCATACAACTTGTGCGGCAGGGCTTAAAAATGAAAAAAAAAAAAAAAAAAAAAATTCAGTTGGTTTACTCTAAGCAGAATCAGTTTTTTATAGTTTCTGTTCATGCATTCTTTCTGTAATATTTTCATTCCAAAAACAGTTTGATTAGAAAAAATTTCCAATCAATAATGTTATTTAAAAAAAAAAAAATAAATTGCGTATACCACCAGAGCTTGAATTGTGCTGTTGGCAAAACCTCATACAGTAGCTCCACTCGCCTCAATCGTGAATGAAGTCCTGCATGCATTTTGGGGACTGTCTCTGCTTGTTTGCAGAGAAAGTGTAAATAAAAAACTGGTTCTTTGAATAAGTACAGTGTTTTCTTTATTCAAAACACAATGCGTGTAAAGGCTAATGTTTTATATATTTGAGGAGCGCAGAAGTGTGTCTTAGTCTGGTATTTGCCATCTAGCCAGTGTAGCTTGTGCGTAACACTTCATCTTTTATAACACAAGCTTTTTGTTAAATATATTAAAAGACCGAACCAACTGAGTGTCCACATAGTTACAATTATCTTTGTAACCTGTAAGTTGATAAAAACTTAATGCGATGCACTTACTGACTCAGATGCGGCCGTTCCAATGACATACAAAACACAAATCTCCAATATTCGCTGGTGAAAATCCTTGTAACTCCATTTGAGCTTGATTGTGGAATTTTTTTTTTATAATTTAACAACACACCTAAGTGTCTGATGACCATAAATAAAGCCACAATACTAACTCTTTTTTTAATTTTCTGAATAGTATGTTCTACACACTAACCTGAAATTTTCGCTGGTTTCAAAACACACCACGCTGGATATAACCTGCCATGGTAACATATCCTCGGATAAACTCCTGATAAACCCCTGAGATCCAACAGCTAATGCAGCACATTGCCTTGCGTTTTACATAGGATCACTTGACAGTTGCATGGGCATTTCACTCCTGTTGGATTTTTCGTTTTTGTTTGTCCCTGTTAAAATTTTGTTCATTTCTGGTTTTTGTTTTCGTTCCTTGAACCAGTTCGAAGACCTGTTGTGCTCTATATTAAAGGGTTAGTTCACCCAAAAAATGAAAATAATGTCATTTATTACTCACCCTCATGCCGTTCCACACCCGTAAGACCTTCGTTCATCTTCGGAACGCAAATTAAAATATTTTTGTTGAAATCCGATGGCTCAGTGAGGCCTGCATAGCCAGCAATGACATTTCCTCTCTCAAGATCCATTAATGTACTAAAACATATTTAAATCAGTTCATGTGAGTACAATGGTTCAGTATTAATATTATAAAGCAACGAATATATTTTTGGTGCACCAAAAAAAAACTAAATAATGACTTATATAGTGATGGCCAATTTCAAAACACTGCTTCATGAAGCTTCGGAGCATTATGAATCGGCGTGTCGAATCAGCGGTTTGGAGCGCCAAAGTCACGTGATTTCAGCAGTTTGGCGGTTTGACACGCGATCCGAATCATGATTCGACACGCTGATTCATAATGCTCCGAAGCTTCATGAAGCAGTGTTTTGAAATCGGCCATCACTATATAAGTCGTTATTTTGTTTTTGTTTTTTTGGCGCACCAAAAAATTCTCGTCGCTTTATAATATTAATATTGAACCACTGTACTCACATGAACTGATTTAAATATGTTTTTAGTACATTAATGGATCTTGAGAGAGGAAATGTCATTGCTCCCTATGCAGGCCTCACTGAGCCATCGGATTTCAACAAAAATATCTTAATTTGTGTTCCGAAAATGAATGAAGGTCCTTACGGGTTGCAATTTGAAACGGCATGAGGGTGAGTAATAAATGACATTATTTTCGTTTTTGGGTGAACTAACCCTTTAAGAGTCTTCTGAAGCCACACAATAGCTATGTGTGAAGATGAGTAAATGATGGCACAATTTTAATTTTTTGGAGAAGAAAACCCTTTACATTTAGCTTTAAATGATTATAGCAATTGATTGACAGCTTGTTGGGTACTGTTTAATTTTTTTGTTTTGTTTTCTTACTTCCTCAGTACACAGTGTGGAACTTCCTGCCAAAGAACCTATTTGAGCAGTTTAGAAGAATTGCTAATTTTTACTTCCTCATCATATTCTTGGTGCAGGTAAGTGAGTGCATTTGATCAGTCATAAGCATTTGCCATCCCTAGAGAAACAAACTCTGTGTGTGTGTGTGAGGATACGGGTGTGTTTATGCGTGACTCATAGCCTGGCTGATCCGATGTCACTGGACCTGTGATAATGGCAGAGAGGGAGACAGCGAGACGGGGAAGCCTGTGCTTCTCCACTCCATAAAAGCACATGAAGATGACCTTAGTTAAACTAGAGAGTGGAACCGTGTAAACAGCCGATGCCATTTAGTGAAGTGTGTGTATTTAATAAAGGGTAATGGTGGATTGATGAAGAACATATTCATAGGCGTAGCTTAATGTTTGAGCTTGTCGATATGGTCCGTCAATTTTTTAGATGCATTTTAGCTTTTCTGTAGTGAACTTACAAATTCACACTACGTGTACCATTCAAGTGGTTTTACTGATTACATAGAGCAGCAGCAAGTGTGAGGTTGTCATGGTTACCAGATACATCACACACAAATGATTTGAGCTACGTCTGTTTTTGCTGCGCTAGCAATAAACACGTTAAAAATAATGCACTATAAACATGTTTGTCAACAGAATCTCGAAGCAGAATTTTATTAAGCAAATCAAGAAGTGAGTTACTCACCCACTGCTTTAAAACGGGTATCTGTTGGACATAATTCAAGTTAAACACACAGTTGCAGGCACACAAACGGCAGTAAATGGCCAATTAAGCAGTTTATATTCTAAAATCTGTTTAAGTTTTGTTCTGTGTAAATTAAATAACATTTGAATGTAATGTCAAATTGTTCTCTTCCCGACATAAATGCAAGAGCAACTACAACTGAGCATCCTTCGGGTCACCTTTATGAGATTGTCTGGGTCTGGAGTCATCATGCATGGCATCAGGATCTTCATTTGACTTTATTTTGGTTTGGTCCAGATTTCTCTGCAGTTGTTGTATGTTGTAACAAAACCCTGCTGAATATCCATTCACGCCACACTACGGGCAAGCAGTCTTATACCACAGACTATTATCTGCCAAAATGCAGATTCATCACATGGCAACTTTTTACACAAATGAGATTGGGGGGAGGCATTATGAAGTTTGATTTGATTTATTTACAAAATAACCATATAAATTAACT
Source organism: Megalobrama amblycephala (assembly GCF_018812025.1). Classification (NCBI taxonomy): domain Eukaryota; kingdom Metazoa; phylum Chordata; class Actinopteri; order Cypriniformes; family Xenocyprididae; genus Megalobrama; species Megalobrama amblycephala. The sequence continues at coordinate 9,802,883 of NC_063066.1, read as the reverse complement.
ACATTATATGCATATTTACTTTTGAGTTGAAATATTATTAATTAAAAGTATATTTAGTAAAAGACCCCCTGGCACCCCCACAAGCTACGCCCATGAGCATATGGTCTTGTTGCTGTCAGATGCACGAGGAGTGAAAAATGAAACGCACAATTTGACGCCTGATTTGGCAGCTGATTTTGTGTGTGAGATTGAAGCTAATGTCATATTTGGTTATGAATGTATCCAAAACCTGCAAATGCTGAGATTAGGCAGTATATTGAGATAAGCTGGCATCGAGACGTGTACACTATCGTTCAAAAGTTCGGGCTCAGAAAGATTTTTATTTATTTATTTATTTTATTTTTTTATGCTTTTGAAAGAAGTAACCAAGGCTGCATTTATTATTAAACATTCAGTAAAATGGTAATATTGGGAAATATTATTACAATTTAAAATGTTTTCTTTTTTCAAATATTGAGTTAAGATGTAATTTATTCCTGTGATGGCAATTTTCAGCACAAGTACTTCAGTCTTCACTCTTCAGTGTCACATGATCCTTCAGAAATCATTCTAATGTGACGATTTGATGATCAAGAAACATTTCTTACTATTATCAATATTAAAAACAGTTGTGAGGCTTAATATTTTTGTGGAAATGGTAATACTTTTTTCATAATTCCTTGATGAATAGAAAGTTTAAAAAGAACAGCATTTGAAATAGAAAATTAACATTAAAAATGATCTTTACTGTCACTTTTGAGCAATTTAATGCATCCTTGCTGAACAAGTATTATTAATTTTTAAATCTTACTGAGCCCATATGTTTGAATGGAAGTGAAAGAATACTAATGAAAACATATATTACCTGAGTTAAACTGATTAATTAGATATGACTACTGTATATACTGCAAAATGGAAAAGGACAAGACTTTGTAAACGCAAACAGATTTCTCGACCATTATAGTCTTTCTCGTGAAAGTTTATAAGTTTATAAGCCAGTTATTTTAATGAATCAAAATCATACTCATTAATTAGCGGTTCTTTGAAAATAAATATATAAAGAAAAACCCTCTGATAGATCATTTGAAAGCAGCAGTCATACATACATAAACTTTTTGATCCAATGTAATGAACCAATTGCTCTCTTAAACTAAGCATTGCATATCATATCACATGAATTAAATGATTTAGATCATCAGATTATGCTGCTTTTATAAAAGTTACCTTCTTACTAAAAGATTGACTGACTAAACAAGGGAGATTGATTTGGTTTCAGACACAGTCTATAGTAAATGTGCATGCCTCAGTATGTCTTATGTACATTCATGTTGTGATGTGATCTGTGTGCATGTGTGTGAGAGAGATATCCCCAGGTGTTGCCTGGTTCTGGCATGCGTCTGGCATGCCTCAGCTAATCCTGCTTTTCTCTTGAGGGGCTCCTTATCCTCTCTGACTAGCTCTCCTCATGCAGCCCACTATTATAACAGCACGAGGGAGACACACACTCGCGCCTGTCACACAAGACCTGCTCTTAAATCACCAACCTCCAAATAGAACCGCGCAATTCTCCTGAGGCCCATTGCAAACGCACCATTGCAATCTCACCGTCTTATGCCCATTTCTATCTCCCCATCCTTCCACCTCTCTTCATCCTGCCATTTTTCTGTTCCACACCCCCTCTCTTTTCCTCATTTCTTTGTTCTCCCCCCTCTCTCTCTCTCTCTCTCTCTCTCTCTCTCTCTCTTCCCCTCTCCCGTACGCCTCTGCAGCACAGCACTGCTGACGTCAGCAGCTAGGAAGCCCTCTGTAGTTCTTTTGAGCCACAAATAGACACGGACTGATAAAAAAGCACCAGTATGCTAAAAATAGCACTGCGTGCCTTCGCCGGGGTCCTGATGGGAAAAGAGAGATGGGAAGAGAGAGAACAGAAGGAGGGGAGGAGTCGAGGGGGATCTCTGTCTTTCGCACGCACATTTTGACACACATTCTGCTAGAATGTTCTAAATACCTGTGTGTGTGTGTGTGTGTGTGTGTGTGTGTGTGTGTGTGTGTGTGTGTGTGTGTGTGTGTCTGTGTGAATGCAGATGAGGATTTGCGCTAACAAGCAGTCAGTGTTCAGCCGAGTGGAAGTGTGCATAACCGTAAAGAGGAAATTAGCACATAATCTTGAGTAAACGTTATAGAGAGAGAGGGTGAAATGAGATGGGTGTTTTTTTTTTTTTGTGCATATATCTTAGAGTAGATCGATGTGAGGGTAGAAGTACAGCACATACAGTTTGATTCGCTGATTCTTAGCAAACTATTCTGGGTTGTTACACAAAAATTCTGATTTTTCATTTTAAATAAGTTCTTATTTAAAACAATATGCAGGGGCAAACATGACGCACAGAAGTGCGATTCCAGGCTATAATGCTTTAAAAATGGAACGGGCACATCTGCAGTGACATCTATACCTTAAAACTTTGATTTTGCTTCAGGACCCAGATTATACATTGGATGTAAAGTGGCAGTCAGACACGATATCAAAACCTTTTACCGTATGGGAGTAAACAGAAATGTCCTTAAAGCAACATTGACTTTTATTATTAAATAATTCCCTCGTTGAATTTTATTATTTGCATTTAGGATGTTTTTCCTTGCTGTCTGAGACCAGAACAGATCTGTGACCCACCCGTTGAGAAACATTGGTTTACACCTGTTCAAACACACACAGGTGGGAGCCTGCAGATACATTTTACAGCCAATAAACGTTATTTTACATTTATTTTTTGGGAATCATTAAACAGGAGTCACACTCATGGTACACAGATCCATGCTGATTGACATCAGCAGAGTTTAATGTTGCTCTGATGCAGCATTTCATTGATGTAGAATAATGTTTTTGTTGGCAGATAAGAGCAGATATATTTAGTACAGTTTTTATGCAGACTGTTTATGCTTAATTTGGCAACAGGTCACTTTAACTTGTAAAAAAAATATGCTGTTGTTAAAGGATTAGTTCCCTTCACAATTCAAATTTCCTGATAATTTACTCACTCCCATGTCATCCAAGATTTGTATGTCTTTCTTTATTCAGTTGAAAAGAAATTAAGGTTTTTGAGGAAAACATTTCAGGATTTTTCTCCATATAGTGGACATCAACAGTTACCAACGGGTTGAAGATCCAAATTGTAGTTTCAGTGCAGCTTTAAAGGGCCCTACACGATCCCAGCTAAAGAATAAGTGTCTTATCTAGTGAAACATCTGTCATTTTTAAAAAATAAATAAATAAATAAATTAATAAAATAATTAATTATACTTGTACTAGCTCTGCGATGCACTGAACATTATATAATGTTGGAAAGTCACACGTGACATAGGCAGAAGTACCGATCCGGTGTCTACAAAGCGAACGTGCAAAGACTAAGTCAAACGGCCTTTATAACAACAACAACAAAAAAAAATGGTAAAACAATGATGTCGGATGATTTTGAAGTTGGAGGAGGAAATGAAATGGAGTTTTTCTCCCTACCGTGGTACTTCTGCCTACGTCATGTGTGACCTTTCCAATAATTATTATTTTATTTTATTTTTTTAAGAAAATGACAGATTGATTCGCTAGATAAGACCCTTTTATTCCTCGGCTGGGATTGTGTAGAGCCCTTTTAAGCTGCATTGAAACCGTAGTTTCGACCTTCAACCCATTGGTAACTATCAGGAAATTTGAATTCTGAAGTGAACTAATCCTTTAAAAATTAATATGCCTCAAGAATCTTTTTTTTTTTTAAATGCAGTGCTTCTCAGCCTTTGGAAATATGGGCCCCACGTATTGGCTAAGTTATTTTCTCTGGTATTTCTGCTGTAATTATAACATTTGTAATTATGTTATTTTCAAACTTTTTTTAAACAGAACTTGTAGTGTTGATTACATTAAATTATTATTTTATTTTTTTATTAATATGCAATTAATATATAATTGAATACATTCAAATAAATTAAAAATTCACTTTGTAAGTTTTTCAATAAAAACAGTAATCATTGAGGGGAAAAATTCTCAGTTTACATATCTATTATTTATTTTTATATAATAGCATTTTAAAGGTGCCATCGAACGTTTTTTTACAAGATGTAATATAAGTCTAAGGTGTCCCCTGAATGTGTCTGTGAAGTTTCAGCTCAAAATACCCCATAGATTTTTTTTAAATAATTTTTTTAACTGCCTATTTTGGGGCATAATTAGAAATGCGCCGATTCGGGGCTGCAGCCCCTTTAATTGCTCGCGCTCTCCGCCCCCTCCCGAGCTCTCGACTCTATCAGTGCATAAACAAAGTTCACACAGCTAATATAACCCTCAAAATGGATCTTTACAAAGTGTTCGTCATGCAGCATGTTTAATCGCGTAAGTAGGGTATTTATTTGGATGTTTACATTTGATTCTGAATGAGTTTGATAGTGATCCGTGGCTAACGGCTAATGCTACACTGTTGGAGAGATTTATAAAGAATGAAGTTGTGTTTATGAATTATACAGACTGCAAGTGTTTAATAATGAAAATAGCGACGGCTCTTGTCTCCGTGAATACAGTAAGAAACAATGGTAACTTTAACCACATTTAACAGTACATTAGCAACATGCTAGTGAAACATTTAGAAAGACAATTTACAAATATCACTGTAACGAGGTTAGTAGATGTGGGAAGAAGGAGGCGGGAACCGGCGAACATTGAACAAAACTTTAATCTCAAAATAAACAAACAAAACGAAAGTAATGCCGGCAGACCCTCGCGGACGTCTGCCGGCCACACAAACATAATAAAACATAACGTAAAGTCCAGGCCTGGTCCTCTCTCGTCCTTCACTGATGTCGCTCCTCCTTTTATGCCTCCGGAGCTCCTCCGTGAGAGACTCGAGGCCGGCACGCCTCGCAGGTGACGCTCATTATCACTCGCGTCACCGGCCTCGCGCCGTTCCCTCACGGCTCTCGCCCGCCCTGCTCGTCACATACCCCCAACGCCCCTCGCAGGCCGAGGGGTACTCCCGCGACTGCGCTTACTCCCCCCCGGGGCCTGTCTCGGCGGCCGCAGCACCTGGGGGTAAGGACAGACGAGACGAGAGAAAGGAGACGGAAGCAAGGGAGCGACAGGACGAGAGAGGGGAGAGAGGAAAAAGAAAGAAAAAAAAAAATTCTTGGTCCGGTTCCCAGACACACTGCCGCCTGGTCCTCAGCCAGCCGGGAGGCTCTTCCTCGCGGTGCCATGCGGTGGCACTGGACGCTCGGTGGACGGCCCGATCCTCGACCGCCTCCTGGCGGCCGGCGATGGCTCCTCCGACTGAGGGCAGCCGGCAGCGAGTCCCCCGTCCCCTGCTCCTCCCCTTCATGGCGGACGGCAGCAGGCTCCGGCCCACGGCAGACGGCGGCGGCGACTCCGCTCCCTCCAGGTCCAGGACGGCAGCCACCCCACCTCGTCCCAGGAGCACGGCATCCGGGTCTCCGTCCCACCTTTCACAAGGCTCCAGCACCACCGCCTCGGGCAGCCTCTCGCGGTCTACACACACTCCCGCGCTGCCCGAACTCCGCAGCACCGCAATCCCCCTCAGCAGCGAGGGCTCTTCGACAGCATGTCCCTCCTTCCTCCCGGGTTTCGGCACCAATGTAACGAGGTTAGTAGATGTGGGAAGAAGGAGGCGGGAACCGGCGAACATTGAACAAAACTTTAATCTCAAAATAAACAAACAAAACGAAAGTAATGCCGGCAGACCCTCGCGGACGTCTGCCGGCCACACAAACATAATAAAACATAATGTAAAGTCCAGGCCTGGTCCTCTCTCGTCCTTCACTGATGTCGCTCCTCCTTTTATGCCTCCGGAGCTCCTCCGTGAGAGACTCGAGGCCGGCACGCCTCGCAGGTGACGCTCATTATCCCTCGCGTCACCGGCCTCGCGCCGTTCCCTCACGGCTCTCGCCCGCCCTGCTCGTCACAATCACTAAAAATATCATGTTATCATGGATCATGTCAGTTATTATTGCTCCATCTGCCATTTTTCGCTGTTGTCCTTGCTTCCTTACCTAGTCTGATGATTCGGTTGTGCACATCCAGACGTTAATACTGGCTGCCCTTGTGTAATGCCTTTCATAATGTTGGGAACATGGGCTGGCATATGCAAATATTGGGGGCGTACACCCCGACTGTTATGTTGAGATTCGCCTGTTCTTCAGAGGTCTTTTAAGCAAATGAGATTTATATAAGAAGGAGGAAACAATGGAGTTTGAGACTCACTGTATGTCATTTCCATGTACTGAACTCTTGTTATTCAACTGTGCCGAGGTAAATTCAATTTTCAATTCAATGGCACCTTTAATTAAGTCAGTTAAGTCATTCTGTAGCCCCTTTGGAAGTTTGCTGAGGCCCTCCCAACGGGCCTGGACCCCCTCATTAAGAACAGAAGTAGTGAGGCACCTAAAGATTTCTTCCTTTATATCGGCACCTGGGTGTCGTTTAACTTTCTGTGTCATTCCTTGAATTTCCCCAAAACATATGTTGGGGGAAATTATCAATAATTTCAGAGATATTTGTCACATATTAGGGATATTTTATGTGCAGTATGCAAATAATACCTCTTTAAGACAGTAGGACATATTGAACAAATTGTATTGTGGTTCCTCACAGCCTCATTTTAATTTGCAGTTTAAGTTGTGGCATCTACTCTCGCTAAGGTCTGTGTTGGTATTTAGTAACTCGCACGTTGCGTCTTCGGCGGTAACTGATGTGTTCAGCGTTAGCTTTGGGAATTGGCTCCCTCGAGGCGGAGGGTAAATGAATGGTGTTTGCGTCTACGCAGTGGAACTAGCGAGGTGGGTCTGGCAGTGATGGGTGGGGGTGTTTTGTGTGAGCGTAAAAACGATGAAGGGGCAGCACTTCATCAGAGAAGTGACTGTATTTCATTACAGTCGCTGATGAACTATATCAGTGGCGCTGTCTGTTACTAAGCGATCCTGGGGAATAAACTCCCACTACGTATGTACAGTATTTGTGTGTTTGTGTGTGTGTGTATTAAAAACAGAAACCAAATGAAAGCACAGGACAGACTGTCCTCAGCACTTTGGGCCACATCTCTTAATATTTTTAATTGAGTGGGAAGCCGCAGTGGGCTCCATCCAGATGGGCCTTTATCAATATATTAAATAAAAAAAACGATGTGCGGGACCGCTGGCCCCAAAACAACATCCATCACTTGTAGGAACCACAAGCGCATTAGAACGCTTTCTGCTGACCGAATCCCAGACTCAGCCCTGGCTCCCGAGGAGAAGGGTCAGTCTCGGAGAGAAAGACACGTGCCACAAGGGAAACCAAGGGTGGTATTTACAGGGGTCATGGTCCGCCTCCTCTTCACCTCTTGTTTTTTATGATTTTCAGTACATTATATAGCTTCAGATTTGAGTACTTTTGTTATATTAACATCAGTTAAAGGTGCCCTAGATTCAAAAATTGAATTTACCTCGGCATAGTTAAATAACAAGAGTTCAGTACATGGAAAAGACATACATTGAGTTTCAAACCCCATTGCTTCCTCCTCCTTATGTAAATCTCATTTGTTTAAAAGACTTCCGGAAAACACGCGGATCTCAACATAACACCGACTGTTACGTAACAGTTGGGATCATTAATATGTACGCCCCCAATATTTGCATAATGCCAGCCCATGTTTGACGCATTAGACAAGGAAAGTCATTTAAAGGGGCAGCGCGCTGCAAAAATCAGTGTGTTGTTAATGATGCCCCAAAATAGGCAGTTAAAAAAATGTATTTAAAAAAATCTTTGGGGTATTTTGAGCTGAAACTTCACAGACACATTCAGGAGACACCTTAGACTTATATTACATCTTGTGAAAAAGCAATCTAGGGCACCTTTAATGAAATGTTTTTTACTCAAAATTTCAAGGTCAGTCTGTAAAATATATTAACTGTTTCTTCCATATTGTTTTGTGTTCTGCATAAGAAAGAAAGTCAGGTTTTTTAAAATGACGACACGATGACAGAATACCGACAGAATTTACATTTTTGAGTAAACTATCACTTTGACGTTGCTTTCTCCTGCAGGTGTGGCGAGTTCACAGGAAAAGCCCCCTTTCTCTTCTTCTTTTTTCTGTTCCTGATGGCGGTGCCACTAAACAGCTGTCAGCAGACACCTGGCAACTGAGAGATGTTTAACACTTAATGGGCCATTGTTGAAAGGTCTGTTCTCCTGTGAACATGCACGCGCCCATAAATTGCTTGTTTCTCACGGTTTCGTGATATTTAGCCGCAGGACAGGATTTAAAGATGCCTGAGTGTATTTGGGTTAGTCTGCGAGCTCTAACTTGTGGCTGTTAAGCAACGGCTTGTGTGTGGGATGAAGAAGGGGATGTTACATGATTGGTCGAATCGCAAAGCGGTTTAGATGACGTCTAATGGTCGAGTCCAAAAGCAAAGTGTGTGTGTGTGTGGATGTTTCAGATGGGTTGTTTGGGATTATTTGGTCTTAGACTGGGTAAGGGCTGAAAGTACTTTGTATGTGTGATCTGGATGATGGGGATTATTAGCTCTGAGCTGGAGTGCTGCTGGTCTGAGATGGGCTTTCACCTTCTGAAGTCCTGCCGGCTTTACACTCTCTCCCTACAGGAATTTGGCACCGATACGCCACACACGGCATCTTTGTGTTTGAGCTGTTTACTGCAGTGAAGATGCCGTTCCTCACTGTTGCGTGTGGTTTTTGCACTTTCAGCCAGTCCCTGCATGGTTCCTCTGTCTCTGAAAGGGAAACGCAGTGTTTCGGGTTTGGCCGTAGCTCATTGGATGAACAAAATGTTCACACCTCTGTGGGTTTGACTTTCATAACCTACCCTATTTTTTCTCTTCCAAATATACACAAACATAGAGCAAGTATAAATACACCAAGTGGTTGCAACATGTTTTTTTTTTGTTTTTTTTCTCTGAAAGAGTGATGTTTATACTTCCTGCATGACAAACTGCTTAAGTTAAAGATAGACTGGTGTTTACTGTTCTCAGCAATTGGATCTTAGATGTTCAAACTCATGGTTATGATGTGACGCATGCTTTTCCTGTCCAGCTGCATTTTTAAAATAGAAACGTTAATGAGTACATCTAGAAAATATGGAAAACACCTGGAAATCATAATGGATTTTTTCCGTGATTCTTTGATTAATAGAAAGTTCAAAAGAACAGCATTTATTTGGCATGTTGTTGGCATGACTGACACTGTTGCCTACTAACCTATCTGTGCAAAGTTCTCAAATTTTAAAGCCTGGTAAAATATTTGCACTCACTTATTACTCACAAGGAAGAGACGTGATGCAACTATCCACAAATAATAAATAAAAAAAAATAAAAAAAATTCATCCACCTTGAATGGTAGCCCCACTACCGAGCGGACGTTTAAATCTTAAATAATACACATTCTGAACAGGAGAATTGAAATAAGTGGCAACAAAAAAGTAAGCATTGCATTTCTGCTCTCTGAAATGTCTTGCCCCATAGATTTCCATTTGTGAATGTTAATGCAATGCATGAATGTTAATGCCACTTCGAAGTAAAATTATTCTGTAAATGTAAGTAATGTTATATGTGTGTCATTTCTTAAAGGTGATTGTTGATACCCCGACCAGCCCCGTGACCAGTGGTTTACCTCTGTTTTTTGTCATCACAGTGACGGCCATCAAACAGGTCAGTTGAATTATGTTCTGTTTATTCCCTGCCTGCTCTCTTCATCCTTCTTTAACTTTTTTCTCATTTCTTTCTCTCTTTTTATTCACCTGCCACCTCAAATTTCTCTGACTATCACTAAAGCTCTTGATGTTTTATAGCTGTGTGTCACTGCTTAAATAATGCCGGCTCCAGCCGAGAGTCCAGCTGACCCCGGAGTCCATCTCTCACACACAAAACAAATGATCCGGGGGCTTGTCACAACACAGCGGTCCTCTCACAGCTTTAGATGTATTGTTTTAGGATCAACTTTTCCACCGGCCTGCCGCAAGCTTTTTAGAAAAGCACAATGGAAGGTGGACTTCCTTCCAGATCTCTGTGGCCTCACACTGAGCGGGGCTCAGGCCTTAATTGGGCTTTGAAATAAGATCCCAGGGGGCCTGTGTGACCCCTGCCCACTTTAACTTCAAATGAATCAACTCCCTCAGCTCCATCGCAGTTTTCATTATTAATAAGGCCTGTTGTTTACAGTGAAAACCACATCCGTTATGTGTGAATTTCACAGAGAATTGTTTTATTTGTGCATGTGAGAAATGTATTAGACTGGCTCAGTCCTCATTTGACTTTCTTCTGTTTTCACAAACACCAACATACTGTTCTCACATTCTCCTCAGGGTTATGAGGACTGGCTGCGGCACAAAGCAGACTACGAGGTGAATAAGTACCCGGTGACGGTGTTAGAGGACGGGCGGTCAGTGAAGAAGGAGAGCGAGAAGATCAAGGTACCTTTCTGTTGCAGCACCCTTGCCAAGTCTTTCAGGGTGTGGCAAGCTGCCATACTTCACGTGTGGAAAAGAAGTATGCCCACTAGGGGCGTTCACAGCTGGGAGTGTTTCATTGCTGTATATGGAATGGAACAAATGCGCTGTACACTATCAAATCGTTAGGGTCACAAACATTTGGAAGTGTTTGCCAATAAAGCTAGCCAGTCTCGGCGCCAGGACGCACAACATGGGGGGGTGGGGGTAAAAGTAAAAACTGACCGAGCTTTTGACATCTCACGCTGCATATTCTCTCAGAGATGACGAAAGATGAATCTTCTTAAACATATGCTGATAACGGTATATAACTCTTAGTTTATTTTCTTAATATTTCTCTTGTGGCCCATACATAGTGAAAAAATTTTAAGTATTTAGTGTTAAACAAGTTTTTAAATGAGGAGTAAGCTAATCTAACAACTTTTATTATCATCACAGCGTGTCGGTTATGCGGTGATGCGCTATAAAATTATTAAATTTTCTGCTTTAAATTAATACATTGTTTAAATTAATACTTTGTTAGCTAACAGCATGATTTGTATGTACAATTCTGAAATATATACAGTCATCTTTGATAACAGATCATTCTAAATTGTAATGTAGACACACATTTTCTATAAAGCTTTGAAATGATATGTATTGTGAAAAAAGCTACACAAATAAATGTGAATTGAATTGAAATTGTAATAATTTGATGATAAAAGAAACCTAATAATAATAATAATCATCGCAGATAATATATTCAGATCATCACTGGGGGGCTTGAGATCAGCTCTGGGCTAAGCCCCCACAAGCTGAAGGATCATGTGATACTGAAAACTGGAGTAATGATGCTGAAAGTTCATTCAATAATTTTATAAATCATTTTAAATTATTCAAATAGGAAACACTTATTTTAAATTGTAATATTTCTCAATATTACTGTTTTTGATACTTGATATTTTTAATCAAATAAATGCAAGCCTGATGAGCAAAAGATACTTCTAAGATACATTAATCATTGTTGTTACTATTAACAATCATATATCCAAACACTCTCACACACTGTATTAATACTCTAACATATTAAGAACAGAAATATTCACTAAATGGTATTTTAAAATATCCCTAATATTACCCATAAGGTCTTTAGCACCGATTAGACATCGTGTGGTGGCCCAGTATGGTACTAAAATCGTTATTCATAAGTAAATGTTTTTCTATTCCCATGAAATGTATTAATATTACCAATAACTGCATAAGCTTTGGAATATGCAAACTTATTAACATGACATAAGGAAAATGACAATTTTGTAAAAACAGCAAAAGTAGTTAAAGGGATAGTTCACCCAAAAATGAAAATTTGATGTTTATCTGCTTACCCCCCAGGGCATCCAAGATGTAGGTGACTTTGTTTCTTCAGAAGAACACAAATGATGATTTTTAACTCCAACCATTGCCGTCTGTCAGTCAAATAATGCGAGTGAATGGTAACATAATTTATAAGAGTCAAAAAATATGCATAGACAAATCCAAATTAAACCCTGTGGCTCATGGCGGCACATTGATGTCCTAAGACACGAAACGATCAGTTTGTGTGAGAAACCGAACATTATTTATATCATTTTTCACCTCTAATACACCACTATGTCCAACTGCATTCAGCACTCGCTTAGTGAGGTCTGATCGCGCTCTGACAGTGACAGTGATGTCTCGCGCATATACTTCAATGAGGGCTAGACATTACTTCCGTTGTCAGAGCGCGATCAGACCTCACTAAGCGAGTGCTGAACGCAGTTGGACATAGTGGTTTTTTAGAGGTAAAAAATTATATAAATAATGTTCGGTTTCTCACACAAAGCGATCGTTTCGTGTCTTAGGACATCAATTTGCCGTCACGAGCCACAGGGTTTAATTTGGATTTGTCTATGCAAGTTTTTTGACTCTTATAGATTGTGTTACCATTCACTCGCATTGACAGATAGCAACGATTGGAGTTAAAAATCATCATTTGTGTTCTACTGAAGAAACAAAGTCACCTACATCTTGGATGCCCTGGGGGTAAGCAGATAAACATCAAATTTTCATTTTTGGGTGAACTATCCCTTTAACATTAGCCTGTATAAATCAAAGGACACTTGTGGATGTAGCCTTATTTTATTATTTGAATTACATTTTAAAATTCTATATTTTTATTGAATTATCTGCATTTATCATTGCATTTTGAATCCGAACAGACCTGCAACCCACCATTTAAGTAGCAATGATCTATGGATGTGTGAGTATTGTGACTGAACATTGTGTGTGGTTAATGTCAAAGTGTTTCTGCTCAGGTGGGTGATGTGGTTGAAGTGGTGGAGGACGAGACCTTTCCCTGTGACCTGATTCTTTTGCAGTCCAGTCGAGAAGACGGCACTTGTTTTGTCACCACAGCCAGCCTGGATGGAGAATCCAACCATAAAGTGAGCATTTGCACCTTTCACTCAGTAACCACTTGGGCACAATTGTCTTGATTTGGTTGTAGATGTTTTAATTTAAAAGGAATATTTTTGCTTTCCTTACTCTTTGAAATAAGAATCACCTTGTGTGATTTATGTTCAAGTATAAACTTAATATAAAAAAGATGGATTCCTTTACTGTGCTTTAGTCAACTCTTTAAATAGGTGGCCCAGATCTCGTCATCATCCTTCTGCTCTTCATCTTTCTCCCTCTTCCATCCGTGTGCATTTGTGTGTGTTCAACGCAACCTGGAATACTAATTCGCCTTTTCCCGCAGACACACTACACGGTGCCGGACACAGAGAAGGACCTGCAGTCTCTCTATGCCACCATTGAGTGTGAACAACCCCAGCCTGACCTCTACAAGTATGAACACAAACCTAACAGAAATACCTTTCACTGTCACCTGATAGTTCATTGAAACATGAGGTATTGTGAGTGAGCTTACTGGAAGAAACCAGTCTTTTGAGCTTATTTAACATTGTTTTTGGCAGTTGTGTGATTTTTAGATCAGCAGCTAACAGTGTGATTCATGGAAGAGTCAAACACTATCTGGCCTCTCCGCTTGAGTAAAAAGAACAAACAGACCTTGAAACAAACACAATCTGCAAGTTTAGAGAGACAGTCCAACTGTAATTGCAGTTTTTTGACTCCAGCGCCCCCTATCGCTAAGCGCATCTCTTTAAAGACTCTTTAGGTAGAAGAACATTTGCATTTCAGATTTCTAGAGCACCAGATGTCGCCTGCTAAAAGTCAGTCTCTAAAAAAACTTCAAAGGGCTGTTGCCAATATGCCAGACTGTTGGGTCATCACCAATGAGCATCTTCCTTGTAATTGGTTCATTTCGTACAAGGCTCATTTACATAGTGTACTGTCCTGGAATACAGATATTACCATCAAGCTTCTTTAATGGGGAAGGAGTCTATATAAAACAAACAAAATGCTAATGCATGTGCATGATGGCGTCAGTACATTGCCTCCATGGCTGATGAATGTTTTCAGGTTAACCTCATCAATACTCTGATTACATTCATGGGACGTCTGCACGTTTGTTCGACCTTTTTCCGTGTGTGTTTTTTTTGTTTGAGAGAACATATTAACTGGAGCTTGTTTGTTCTTCTGCAGGTTTGTGGGCCGAATGCACATTTACAAGCCGGAGCAGGAGCCAGCAGTAAGGTGAGGCTGTCTTTGGTTTGATCCCATGGGTCCACTATATCCTACAGTACCTCCTAGTCTCTCCAGCTCTGTCTTTTCCCTTTGCATTAGCCTCTGATCATTATTCCATCGACCCGTAACGCCATAGCAGCATTAAAGTAAAGCCAGCCTGGCAGCTTTTCAAGCCCTGCACGTTCTTCCATTTGTCACTGGGCCGTTTGAAATATTTTTATGAGTCTCTACGCTGTGTCCTTCACCAGGCCAAACTGGCCTGGATATTTCCAGCAATGCTTCTCATTAGGAGCCACTTTAACGTGGGTTTGGGTGCCAAAATGTGTCTTTATTGACATAATTGTTTGTTTTTATGGTTTAATTTAGATCTTTGGGCCCAGAGAACCTTCTCCTAAAAGGTGCTACATTGAAAAACACCAAGAAGATTAATGGTAGGTTCTGGCACCTTTTAATTGGAGAAATCTTTTGATGTTGAGGAGTTATATTCAGCCGAATCACTCTTCATTGCCTTTCCTTTTAAAGGTGTCGCAGTATACACAGGCATGGAGACGAAGATGGCACTCAACTACCAGGGCAAATCTCAGAAACGATCAGCTGTTGAAAAGTGAGTGACGAGAGCAGTATTATACCCCAGTGTGCAGGTTGAAATGAATGATTTTTGGATTATTAGCAATGTTCATTTTAACGATTCGATATTGATTGCAAGTCCCAAGATAGATCTTTTCATTTACGTCTGTTTTTGGTTTATGTGAAAATAGTGTCTCCAGTCTTAAATGTTAAAGGGTTAGTTCACCCAAAAATGAACATTCTGTCATTAATTACTCACCCTCATGTCGTTCCACACCCGTAAGACCTTCGTTCATCTTCAGAACCCAAATTATTGGGTTAATATTTTTTATGAAATCTGTATCTTGACTCCTCCATAGACAGCCATTTAACCACTACTTTCAAGGTCCAGAAAGGTACTAAAGACATTGTTAAAACAGTCGATGTGACAGTGGTTCAACCTTAATTTTATGAAACGTCAAGAATACTTTTTGTGCGCAAAAACAAAACAAAAATAACTACTTTATTCAACAGTATCTTCTCTTCTGTGTCATTCTCATCCGCTGTTTACGTTCAGTTCTTCCGGGTTCTACCTCAGAACGCCGGCTCAGTATTGGCCGACGCTGTTCACGTGAGCAGAACAATGCATTTGTGTGATGCTAACGCAGGAGCCGGCCAATAACGAGTCGGTGTTGCGCTGAACGAAGGTCTTCATAACAAAATAGTAATACAAAAAATTCTTGCCATCTTATTTTGGTGTGTTTACATGATTAAGTACGTGTGATCACGTCTATGCGTTTCCTGTTTTTTCCAGATCCATCAATGCCTTTCTGTTGGTGTATCTATGTATCCTCATCAGTAAAGCTGTAGTGTGTACTACACTAAAGTACATATGGCAGAGCAAAGAAGGTCAGGATGAGCCCTGGTACAACCAGAAAACGCAGAAGGAGAAAGACACTAATATGGTGAGCAGTCTGTGGATTTCACATCTGACCGATTTGAGCATGATTACATGAATCAATTAGCAATTTCCTCTATATCATCAGTCATTCTTTATGCAATTAATATAAATTACAAGCTAATCTGGTCTCTGGTGGCTGTGGTCAGCTCTTACACAAATCATACTTAATAAATCTTAATTAAGGATTAGCTTTATGTTTAACCTCCGTGTTTCTCATGATATTGTGTCCGAGGGGCTTTGAAAAGACTTGAATGCCGGTGTTCTGTCTTTATTTCAGTATTTGAAGATGTTTACAGACTTCCTCTCCTTCATGGTCCTTTTCAACTTTATAATCCCCGTGTCCATGTACGTCACTGTGGAGATGCAGAAATTCCTGGGCTCTTTCTTTATCACTTGGGATAAAGACTTCTTTGACCCGGAGATCCAAGAGGGCGCGCTCGTCAACACTTCAGACCTCAATGAGGAACTTGGCCAGGTTAGACACAGGATTACTTTGGCATGACTCAAATATGACTGTTTTATACTCTATTCATTCATATGTTTGTATGTTATTCATATATATACTGTGTATATATATATATATATATATATATATATATATATATATATATATATATATATATATATATATATATTTATTTTTGAAATATTTTTAGGCTGAACAGTCAAATGAAAGTAAATCACGACATTACCATAATCTGAGCTGTCCCTGGCTCTTCCATGGGCAGTGAGGTCATAGATCACTTATGGCTGGTTATGCAGATGATTACTCCAAATTACAGGCCATGCTTCGTTAAACTGATTTATGCAACTGGTTTTGTCACAAATTAATTGTCCGTCCTTATCGTTGGACTCTGTTCATTTGGGTAGGAGTGCTTTATTGCCTGGGTTTATAAGTTGGTAAGGTCAACATTTGTCTGCACCCTGCAGGTGGAATATGTATTCACAGACAAGACGGGCACACTGACCCAGAACAACATGGAGTTCATAGAGTGCTGTATAGACGGCTTCCAGTACAAACACAGAGACGAGCTGGACGGCTTCACTGTGACGGACGGGCCTGTGAGTAAACTGCAGCAGAGGGCTGGACAGGTGAGTTACACTCATTCTGAGACCCAAAGGACCTCAGATGGGATTGATTTTACATTTACGGATCGTGTTGTTGGATGTGTACACCTCAATATGTAAACTGACTGCAGACCTTTTGAATTATAAATCCTCTGAGGCTGAGATATAAATACAAAGGCAGTAAACGTCTAATGTTTGTGTTGGCAGGCTTTGAAGGACTGAAGTTATGTGAATTAACTCCCTTTTTTATAATATACTTGTATGCACCATAAATAGATGGTCCTTTGAGAGCACTTCTTCTTTCTGAGTGCCCTTGTCAGTATGTAGTGCACATGATCTGTATACTAGGGTTGTCATAATACCAAAATTTTAGCATCTAGTACCAGTGAAATTTCACTGTTCTCTGCCAATTTTGATGAACTAATGTTATTGAACTACCTTTTTAAAAAAGAAAAAAAAAAAAAAGAAAAAAAGTATTATATTATATTATATTATCATTCAAATGTTTGGGGTTAGTAAGTTTTTTTTTTTTTTTTTTTTTTTTTTTTTTTTTTGTCTCTTATGTTCACCAAGGTTGATCCTAAACATTTGAATGGTAGAATGATATTATAATAAATAATATATTATATTATAAATATTAACAAATAAAATGAAAACAATGGTGGAAGCGAAATTAGTTTTCCTGTTTAAAGGTACTTCAAGTTTTTCCAAGTATTAAAGCACTAATATGCACAAATATGCATGTTCTTAAGCAGCATGTGTTATTTTTTTATTCCCTTTTCATTTTGTCTGCCAGGAGAAAGAGGAGTTGTTTCTGCGGGCCCTTTGTCTGTGCCACACGGTGCAGGTCAAGGAGGATGGAGCCGAGGAAACTCCTAGGGACCAAGTTGATGGTATTGACGGGATGTTCCCCCAGCCAGAGGAGGAAAGAGGCTTCATCGCATCTTCCCCTGATGAGATCGCACTGGTCAAAGGAGCTATGAGGTGGGAACACGTCACGCGTTTCTTATTTCGGCTTGTGTCTGATAATAGTGGGAACATTGGCACTTAATGACATAACTTTTGCTCTGTTTAGATACGGCTTCACCTTCCTTGGTTTGGAGAGTAAGTGCATGAAGATCAAGAACAGGCAAAATGATGTAGAAGAGTAAGTTATGGTCCTTGACATCTCATCAAACACAATATTATTGCTATTATGCTTCTTCAGTACTTACACCTCTGAATGTTTATAAACCTGGAGTGATATATAATTAGCTGTATGGAAGTTTTGCGTAGCTACATATTCTTATTAGTTTTGTGTATTTCTACATATTATCTAACTTTTCAGATATAAATTGCTCCATGTCCTAAACTTTGACCCAGTCCGACGGAGAATGAGCGTCATCGTGCAAACCAGATCAGGTGAGCTAGAGATCATTAGTGATGCTTGCTAAGGCTTTTGCTATTACTAATATGCAGGGTTAGAGATTTGAATTGTGTAACTTGTCCTGCACCATTTCTGCCGTTGACATGAATGATAACTTAAACCATGTGACTTGAGGAGAGGTGACCTTTTAAGCAGACTTGGTGATGAACTTGGCAGGAAAATGCCATAGGTTTACATTGAAGCAGGGACCCGAGTACAGATTGAAATTTTCTTTTTCGTTCTTTTAACAGCCAATAGCTACACAAAAATTCTTTTTTATTATTTAGATTTTAATTTTAATTTATTTCTGCACTTTGACACAAAAATGATTGTCTTTGTTTTGGGTAATATATATCTGTTAAAGTTAAAATGCTACATATCACTTCAGAATGAATAATAAAATAATAATTTCTTCTAACTGTCTCTGACGCTACAGGAACCACTTAGCAACCGCACAGAACATCTTAGCATTGTGGTTGTGAGTTTTGTAGATAATGTAAGAAGCAAGTTTATGTTTACTCTGTATCTCAGAATGTCTCCAAAGTCCCTTTCAAGGAAAGTCTGTTCACTCGGCAGCCATATTTGCAACGCCTCTGTGCAGCTATTTCGTGCATCCAAAACCAAGTCCTATCTATTTGAATGGGGGAATCCTGAAATTTCAAAAACTGCTTGGCGAACACGCAATTAAATAACATATTTAAAATCGGCAACAAAATCTGACATGAATTGTCCCATAAATTTACTTAGATGGCACGACGTATTCCGCCATATTGCGCATTTCAGTTTCTCCCATTCATAACTAAAAGGAGTGAAGCGTCTTTCTATATCTGATGTCTCTCATCTGTCTTCTACTGTTTATTTAGGGGAGACGCTGCTTTTCTGTAAGGGAGCCGATTCCTCCATCTTCCCAAGAGTCAAACCAGAAGAGGTTGAAAGGATTCGGTTGCATGTTGAGCGAAATGCAACGGTATAACAATAGATTGCAGAAAATTAATGTATTGCAGCATCTTTAATTTCCAAGGATGTTATTACCATTTTATGCTGGAATAAAGCATAAACATCATTCATTATATCTCTCTTGAAATAGATGTCCTTTAGAGACTTTAAATATTGAAAAAGTCAGTAAATTCTGGCCTAATTGTGTGTTTTCGCTCACCAGGAGGGTTACCGTACACTGTGTGTAGCCTATAAGCAGCTGAGTGCTGAGGAGTATGCCATGGCAGACACTGGGCTAAGAGAGGCTAGACTGGCTCTTCAGGACAGAGAGGAGAAACTCATGGCCATGTATAACCAAGTGGAGACGGGAATGAGTTTGATTGGAGCGACCGCTGTGGAGGACCGGTTGGTGACCCAAATTGCTATTTACGCCATGTTGTTATCTCTTAGAGAAGCTCTGAATAGCTTAATATCTTAACATCTTGTGTCTCAGACTTCAGGAAGAGGCAGCAGAGACCATGGAGGCCTTGCAGGGTGCAGGGATGAAAATTTGGGTGCTGACGGGGGACAAAATGGAGACGGCCAAGTCCACCTGCTATGCCTGTCGCCTGTTCCAGCGGGGTACAGAACTACTGGAGCTGACAGTGCGGACACTGGATGATGAGAGGTTAAAGCGCGAGGAAAAACTTATTGAGTTGTTACGGGACTACCATCGAAGAGCAGTGCAGGATGCCCCGCCTGTCAAAGCAGGGGTCACCAGGTCAGACCCTTGACCTCTTACTGGCTTTGTAGTACAATGTAATAGTACCATGTAGAGTTAATCATTTATATATTATTTTTTTTAATATTGATTGTATCTGTCAATAGGGAATTTTTAATTGTGTGTACTCATTTCCCCTATTTTTACATTTTAGGTTTTTGACCTTTGTGTCACTTAATGATCATATAAGTTAATCTTTAAAAACATGAATATATGGTAACTGCCTTTGTTTAAAAAGTTAAAAAAAAATCTCAAAATAAATATCTAAATGATAAAGTTGTGATGGCTAAATTCACTTGTAGCATTTAAGATGATAGATTTTAGTTTTGTATTTTATTTTTAATTTATTTAGACAAAGTTGTATTGAGTTTAGTATCTGCCATTTATCAGTTATCAGTCGTAATTCAATATGGGTGCAACCTTAGTTCAAATGTATTTAATGACCCCTAATTTAGTGTCATTTTTGCACCACAGGAGTTGGTCTAAAACAAATCAGGAGTACGGCTTCATCATAGATGGCGCTACGCTGTCGTTGTTGATGAACCCTCCCCGTGATGCAGATGCCACTCTGTACAGGAGCCTCTTTCTGCAGATCTGCCAGAACTGCACTGCCGTTCTCTGCTGCCGCATGGCCCCCCTGCAGAAAGCTCAGGTCACACCTGCAGGCTTCCACTTTGGCATCTCTTTATGGTATAATAACTTACATTTATACTTTATGCATTAGTTGGCTGAAGTTCTCTTTTACTCACTTTAGATAGTGAAGATGGTGAAGAACTCCAAAGGTTCCCCAATCACTCTCTCCATTGGCGATGGGGCCAATGACGTTAGCATGATTCTCGAGGCACACGTGGGCATTGGTGAGATCTCATCATGCGTCCTCATGTAAACTACTGTTGAAAAGTTTTGGGCTCAGTAAGATTACTATTTATTGATTTTGAAAGAAGTACTTTGAAAGAATACTTTTATTCAGCATGACACATTAAATTGATCAAAAGTGACAGACAGTTATTGTTACAAAAGATTTGTATGTTCAATAAATGCTGTTCTTTTGAACTTTCTATTTATCAAAGAATCCCAGAAAAAAAAATGTTACGGTTTCCACAAAAATATAAAGCTGTTTTCAGCTTTGAAAATTATAACAAATGTTTCTTGAGCACCAAATCAGCATATTAGAATGATTTCTGAAGGATCAAGTGACATTCAGCTGAAAATTCAGCTTTGCCAGTTATTTTAAATTGTTGTACTATTTCACAAAATTACTGTTTTACTGTATTTTTGATCAAATAAATGCAGCCTTGATGAGTATAAGAGACATCTCACCTACCCTAAACTTTTGAATAGTAGTGTACATGGATGACGTGAACACATTTTGCTCAGCATCTTTTCTGAGATGGAACGTGATGGTGTTGTTACTATTGTGTGTTCAGGTATTAAAGGTAAGGAGGGCCGTCAAGCTGTGAGGAACAGTGATTATGCCATCCCTAAACTCAAGCACCTAAAGAAGCTTTTGCTGGCTCATGGGCATCTCTACTATGTGCGCATTGCTCATCTCGTCCAGTACTTCTTTTATAAGGTACGTCTGGCATCCAGTGGTCCATGTTTCAGTCTGTAATTATAAAAGTAGTTATTTTAGCGACTCTTTTAAACCTGTTTTTTCTTCTCTCCATTAGAATCTTTGCTTCATATTACCTCAGTTCCTTTACCAGTTTTTCTGTGGATACTCTCAGCAGGTATGTGCAAATAAAGGGCCTGTTAGAAGACTACATCCCAGCAGGTCCCTGTCCTCTGCCTCTGCTCTTTTTTTTTTTTTTTTTTTTTTTGCATCTTTCCTCTGCATTTCTCTCTGCCCTTCTTTGAACTGATGTATATATATATATATCAGTTGTGTCCAATCTCTTTCCTTTTTTCTCCTCTAATAGTGTCCTGTCACTTCTTCCATCAATAAGAATAAATAGAAACAGCTCTTAACTCAGCTGTGATTTCCTATAATTGGTCTAATGGGTTTTGACATCACATTTTCCGACCATTGCATGGAGCCACATAGTCAGTTTCCCTCTTTTTGTTGTGTGCATATGTGTGATGTCCTTAACGTGGTATTAACCTCCCCGTTGCCCCGTCCTTTCCCTCGCTCCCCTTCCCAGCCCCTGTACGACGCAGCCTATCTGACGATGTACAACATCTGCTTCACCTCCATGCCCATTCTGGCCTACAGCCTGCTGGAACAGCACATATCCATAGAGATTCTGCTGGTCAACGCCTCCCTCTACAGGTGCCAGTCTGCACTGCACTCTTCTGCTTATTTAATTTGTACCATGCTGTTGCTGATGTACTGTGTTTTTATCCTTCTTACAGAGAAATAGCCAAGAATGCCACGTTACGATGGCGTCCCTTCCTCTACTGGACAGTGTTAGGACTTTTTCAGGGTCTCCTGTTCTTCTTTGGTGTCCGTTTTCTGTTCAGCAATCCAGCACTGCAGGATAACGGGCAGGTTAGAGCTTTTTTGTTTTTTAAAGTTGGCATGAAATGGAAGTCACAGTAGTCTTTTCTTCCCTATTGTGACATATCCGGGTGAGTTGTCTTCTTGAACAAAAAAAAAGTTGGATGGGACTTTGTATATCAGGAGTTGATTGACTTGTTGCTGTTTGCTTTTGCTGTTGCGGTGAGTGACAGGTTGTCCTGCCCTTGTGCCAGTAAACTTCGTCAGAGTAGAGAAGAGATGTTAAAAAAGGGAAGGGGAAGTTATTTTAATTAAAGGTTACGAGGGCACCTGAATTAAAAAAAAAAGCAAAATGTTCAAAGATAAGTCATTTAAAATAAATAGTCGAGTTCCATTAAAAATATAAGAATTGTCCATTTTGATTTCATGGTGACTAAGCTGTCTGAATGAAAAAATGGGAACTGCATTTGATTTACTCCTTCCTCTATTAGGTCTTCGGAAACTGGTCTTATGGAACAATTGTCTTTACAGTTCTTGTTTTCACTGTCACATTGAAGGTTAGTGGCTTGATTAGTTTATCTCAAACATCTAAGCTATAAAAAAACAATGTATCTCAGATCTTCATTTGTCAGAGACTGACTGCTTTCCCTCTCCCAGCTGGCTTTAGATACACGGCATTGGACATGGATCAACCATTTTGTGATCTGGGGCTCGTTGGCCTTTTATGTTTTCTTCAGTTTCTTCTGGGGAGGCATCATATGGTGAGGAAACCTTAAAGTCGGAAAAGTCTTTTCTTCTCTATTGCGATGTATATCCGAAAAGAAAAATATATAAAAAAAATCCGAAGCTAGAAAAAAAGAAGGGCGCGCTTGATTTTGTCCATCAGGAATTGATTGGATCGTTGTTGTTTGCTAATTGCTGCAGTTTCATATTTTATAAAAAACTGAAATATACCATAAAAAATAAGAATTGTACATTTTGTACATTTGTACAATGGTATATTTTATGGTGACTTAAAATTCAGATATTGCTATCAACTAATAATATATTACGATTAATCACTTCTTTCATGGCTAATATATACGTAAATATTGCATATATATAGCATATATAATAATAGCATACTTTAGTACTACATTAATAATAAAAAAAACTGATTTTATAGTTCTCAAACTTGCAAAAAAGTGCACAGAAAAGATATTTAATTTTTCAGCTTCTTTTTAAGCTGATATATTTGTAGTTAAAAAGGATGCAAATAACTTCAACAGTCCATCTGAGTTTGATTTATATATATTGAATGAATAAAGAGTGCATTTCTTTACTGATAATTCAGACTACAGATTAACATGCGGTCCACCAGGGACTTTTTTTTGTGCTGCAGCTCTGATTGTACAATATAGTTATCAGTAAAGGTAAATTAAAAATAAATAAATGAACACATTTAATCGCATGAGTTAACTTGTCCTACTCTCTTGTTTTCTCTTTCCTTCCTTCTCTCTCTCTCTTATTTTCTAGGCCGTTTTTGAAGCAGCAGCGTTTGTACTTTGTGTTTGCTAACATGCTGAGCTCAGTGTCTGCCTGGCTGGTTATCATCATCCTCATTCTCCTCAGTCTGCTGCCAGAGATCCTTTTGGTGGTCCTCCGCAAGCCCAGAGGCCCCCATTCACGACAGGTATACTTCTCCCTCCCGTTTTTTTTTTCCTCCTCTCTGACTTTCTCAATTCGTAATTTCTACCATATCCATCCTGTTCTTTTATTCTCCCTGATTTACCTATTCTTCTGTTCTTTCATCTTACACTGTGTCCTAACCAGGCATGACATGACGCAGTCACAGCCAATTAGAAGATATTTGATGTTCAATTCACAGTTATGTTGACCAGGCAGGCAAAAATGCACTGTTGCTTGGTGTGGTCATGGCTGGTTAGCACATAAACTCTGATTTACATGGTAGAGAGATAGCTTTTATCGTTTGTTGCTTTATCATGTCACACCCGGTTAGGACACGGAGTCACATTTTTCTTTGAACCCAGCAATACTCCCCTGCCTTTGGTAAATCTGTATCCCCAGCCTTATTTTACCTTTTAGGATCTTACATTTTTCATTCTTAATCTCTGTCACTTCTCAGGTGTCTCTTTTCCTTACGTCCCCTGACTGTCATGAATTACAGCACTGACTTTTTTCCTAACAGAACTCTTGCTTTGTTTCAAGGCTCTGAACAGTTTGGATTGTTGAGGTTGGTCAAACAGACAGGAAGTCAATCAGTCTAATTGTTACAATCACTCTTATTCGATGTCCTATCTTTCTCTCCTGTAGCTTTTTGTCCCCTGTATCGCTCTGATTTAAATGACCTTTATTCCGTTAGTCGAGCACAAATACCTCCATCACTTTGTGCTGCTGTCAGTGGCTACCCAACCAGTTAACATGTACCACAGTTAGAGTCAATAAACAATAATTAGACCCCTCCAGTCATTTGAATTATTTAAAGGAAGCGAGCACACGCGCTGTAGGCAGTCGCTAATGTTTGTGACACTAGTTAAGCAGCCTTTCAGGCCAGAGATGGGCATACGGTGCTAATCTGCCCCCTGCTTCCTCACAGGTAGGTGCCGCGTCCCTTCCAAGAATGCCACATGTCAATTAAAACTGCCACTGGGGAGAAAAGGGAATGTATGGTCACGTCTTATGTACTCGATGTAATAATGAAATGATTTATTCAATTGACAACTTTAATAACGGTTTTATAATTATAGCCTAATGAGCTCCGATAGATGAGAAACATGGTCTTTATTTCCCATTGTAACTTGTAAAATGATAGTGTGTGTAGGAGGTTATATCACAAGTTAATTTGTATTACAGGTCCCTAGAAAAAAAGAAAAACATAATTACTCTATTACACTCTATTAATGCATTTTTAAAGCAATTTATTAATGACTGCAGCTTGTTAAAAAAAATTTCTTTGCAGTTCAGACTTTAAGCCAGCACCATTTACATAAAGTCAAGCTCTGCTGAGCTTAGTCACGTCATCAACTATTATTGAAAATTAATGAGAATTAAACAACAATGCTAATTATTATAGAATATGTTACGGTCACAGGTGTGTGTTTATTAACATTTTACTACAGAAAAAGTTGCAGCTCATCAATTCAGAATTCGAAACACCATTCAAAAGTTTGGGGTCAGTAAGATTTTTTTAAAAGAAGCTAATACTTTATTCAGACATTAAATTGATCAAAAGTGACCATAATAACATTTTTAATATTACAAAAGATTTCTATTTTAAATAAAGGCTGTTCTTTTTAACTTTTTAAAAAAAAAAAGTATCACGGTTACCACAAAAAAAGTGTTTTCAACATTGATAATAAGAATTCAAACTTTTACCATTACAGGAACAACTAACATTTTAAAATATATTCAAATAGAAAACAATTATTTGAAATTGTAATAATACTTCACAATAATACTAATTTTACTGTATTTTTGATCATATAAATGCAGCCTTGGTGAGCAGAAGACACTTCTTTCAAAAACATTACTAACCCCAGACTTTTGAATGGTAGTGTATGAGTTTTTAAAAATGTATTAAAATTCCTTAGAGTTTAATATTCTATCCTGCAGACCATAAATGTCTTGTGAAATGATTTATGTGGCAAGCCATTCCTACCAGGAGAGTTAGTCTGTTTTATAACTCAAAGAAAGTCCGGTTACTCATTTATGCTGAGCTGAACTTTCTGCTGAATCAAACAGCTCATAGTCAGGATTCCAGTTACTGGAGCTTTTCACTTGAATATGCTATATTCTGTTTCTGCCACATTTCTCTTGTTTCTCTATCTCTACCCCATAACTTTATTCCCACCCTTTCTTACCCTTGATCTTCTTTTAATTTTCCTGTCCTCTTTGGTCTCTTGCCCACCTATGTGCTGTGCCGTAGATGAAACGACGTCTTCCTTCCTCTGGAACATCCACTATCTTCATGCTGTCGCAGACTGCTAGCACTCACAGCTTTTCCTGGAGTGACTGAGGTCTCTCTGCCTGTTCCTCTTTTGCTTTTTGTCTCACTGTCCCTCCTCCTTTTGGGTTGCCTGTCTGTATCTTCAGTGTCCTGCCTGCTGTCTCTCCACCCATTTGTCTCTGCTCCCTCTTTGTGAGGAGTTGTTCTTCGCTAGCTCAAATGTGTTTGTCGCGGGCTCCGGGTTTGGATTGTCAGTCAAACGGTGTACCATGGTGGCATTTTTATAAGTGGGTGTTTGTCTTGAGGCGTTGCACAAGAATTGTCCCCAAAAGCTGAGCTGTGGTGGTGGTGGTGGGTGGTCCTCAGTGTGCGTCTGTAAGGGCTGCAGGGTATGATGGGGATTCCTTTGGCTGCCTTTTCCAGGTGCCTGCTGTCTCTGCATGCCCAGCCAGGAGAATGCAGCACACAAACACAGGGTTTCCTGCATGCGTGCTCGGTATAACCTACATCGCTCCCCACCAAAACCACTGTGACTTTATGGGTGCATTTGTGCGGGTTGATTCAGAGTGAGATTTTGTGTGTTTGTGAGAGAGAGTGTTTGTCTTCTTAGTGTTGGGGATCAGAAAAAAAGATGAAAGAACAAGGAAAAAAGGGGCATTTTATTATTTTTAAAATAATAATGTGATGTGCAATTATTAAATATATATAAATAATGTGATATGCACTTTAAAAGGCAATTTTGATTAAGTAAAATTAAAATATTTTCATGATTAAACATGAATACACCATAATGCGATCATTCTTTTTATTTTTATGATTTCAAATTAAGAGCTAAATACAGTACAATAGTACTCTGGGTTCCAATTAGAATGTTACCTAAATGTGGTATAATATACACTCCCTGTTCAAAAGTTTGGTGCTGAATAAAAGTTGAATCCTTGGTAAATAAAAGTATTAATTTCTTAGAAAAAAATCGCACTGACCCCAATCCTTTAAACGGTAGTGTAGTTAGGATCAATTATTTGGCACTACTTCAAAAGTAGCAAAATAATTGTTAACTGAATTATTAAGGAACTGGAATCAGTTAGTGGAATCGGAACCCATCCCTGTTCTTAGTGGGTTTATTTTGTGAGTTTGTTTGAGTGTTGGCTGACTTTTGTTTGGGTTATATTCACAATTTAACACAACTGAGAGAGGGATTATGTTAGAAAAATGGCCATTTTGATTCCTTCCATGAAAGCTAATCTGTATGGAAACTCTGGAAACACATTATTGTGCCCTGAAATATGAAATCTCATAATTATAAACATCCTTCACCGTGTTTTGTCTTATTTTTAAAGGAGGATTTACTGTACAGCAGTTTGAGTGTGTTTGAGTGAGTATGTGTGTGTGTCTGATCCATCGTGTTTAAGTGTCTTTCACCACCCCCTTTCAGAAAAAGCCGGGTCAGTCGAATGTTGTGGGCAGCCAGTCCTCTCAGTCTTCAGCCAGACCCCTGCTCATGAGAACCTTTTCAGACGAGTCCAATTCTGTCATATGAACAGGTACAAGACCCCAGACTTTACAATCAGAGCCCCAATTGAGTGCCTGACCCTGGTCATCCTCAAGGGATTTGCCTCGTAGTCGGTGCAGTTCCTCCCCTTGGGTTCAGTCGGGCCCCCTCTGTGGGATGCTTTTAATTTCCTCTGAATTCTGCTGTGGAAATTCTCCCTACTTCAGGATGAACTCACATCGGTTGGCTGAAAAGACATTTAGTCTTTGACGTATCAAAGAAAAACAGTGCACTACAGCTCAACAGTTACTGCCCACTTCTTGTTCCATAAGTATTTTCCCATTGATTTTCTCCATAGATTTAAAATTCTGCACTTTAGAGATTTAAAATTGACAATTACAATTACAACATTTGATTTGAAGCAAAAAGTATTTGAAAATGTGAAAAAGACATACAAAATGGACTAATGTGTTTTATCGCGAAAATCTCTACTGTCTTTTATTCTTTAACACAACAAAAATCCCATACCAACTAGTAGGGGTTTGATGAGACAAGACACAAAATTGAGTTCATGAAAACGAGACGGGACAAGATTTTTAGACTGTGTATTTTTAAGAAATCCTCAGTGACAAAATACATGACTAGAAAAATAGTCTGCAGGAGCATTTGAAACGTTTTAACTAATTATCTTGTAATAAATGTCATTTCAGTTCTAGTTTCTGAGTAAAAGACAACAATACACAAGCACTGTAAAAGGTTTTGCCATAAACTGGCTTCTCTCCTGTATGATTTCATAAGAGTATCTTCAGAACTTACTGTACATGAATTATGAGTCTCAACTTTTGACCTCCAAACTGAACTCCTTTCCACAAATTGATCATAGAAATAAAAACAGTATAAATAGAAATGAATAACAGTTTTCTTTTAGTCTTATTAAGTGCAACTATAATCGAAGTACTCTCTCAATATTCAAAGTGCAAATACAGACCAAGTTTTTCTTCAAGCATGATACAGAGATGAGAGATGGTTACAACAACACAGCCCAGCCTAAGATAGTTTTCATATTGGGAGATATTTGCATGCATCAGAGAGCTGCTTTCAAAATGTGGGGTATCTATTAGACGCTTAGGCTCTGTTGTGCAAAGAATCCTCCGCCATGGTCTTATCAGTCATCTCGTCACTTACTCTCGTCACGTGATCGTTGAACTCTGATTCCTGCTGCACTACGTATGCCTGCTGCTCGTGTTGGATGAGCTGGATGGGATTGAAGCGACCATTATTCAACTGAATTAAATGGTTTTTATTTCTATAATAAGCAAAACGACAGTGGAGGCGCGATGTAAATGTACCGGTCCTAATTTCACCCTCACACTCCGTCATGGCAATATCGTGAGACAGCTTTTCACCTCGACGAGAAATCTCGTCAGATTTTAATCATCTTTTCTCTATGGAGATTTTTAATGGGATTTTTGCTGTGGCACTTTATATAAAAAAAAAGATCAAGAGTTACAGGACGTGACCCTGAGGTATTTAATATACCTAATTATATATTTAATATGTGATGCTACTATAATAATAGACCACAGTGCAGTACTGTTGGCTGTAAGAAATCAAAAATAATTTAATGAATGAATGAATATTAAATGATCCTTTCAGCCTGCCAGGGGAAGCTCCGCCCCCTCATTATGCCTTGCATGTGCTCCTCAAGTAACTTTTGATTGGGTCCTTATTAACTGACTAAACCAGTTTTCTGTCGTGTTGTTGTGGTTAATCTCATTTATTTGTGTGTGTGAATGACAACATGAGTGTGGTTGTTTTGTGTAGTACTTTAATACTTTGACATGAAACCGCCGTGTCATGTTGGTCTTATCGTCTTTTTGTTGTGGTGGGTATTTTGTGTGGTGTGGTAGTTTGTAATTTGGAATCTTTTTATTTTGACTTTTTGTGACTATCGAAGTTGGCTTTCTAACCTTTTTATGACATTATTTTGGTTCCAGTGATTGTTCACTTGCAATATTGCTTTGCATTTTGCATGCTGACATGCATGTTTTGCATGTTTTTCTGTGCCTGAAGCTTTTGGGGTCAATTGGTGATGGTTGTAATAAATTATTAGTGAGGCTGTATTTAGGAAGTACTCACCAGCATTAAACTTGCTCTTCTGTTCTTCTCAGCTGTCAGAGGAATCCTCAACTGATACAGACAGGTAAAGTGCTCAGTATGATCTAAGGAATGTTCTGGGTTCAACACAAATTGATCTTGTATAGCGTCTGTGTGCAAATCCACCCAAAGGAATTGCGGCCCGAAGTTAATCAGACAAATGTCTACATTTTGTAGACTTCTATTGGTAGTTGCTAATGCATTTTTAAGTGCAAATTCATGGGTGTTAAAGTTTTTGGCAAAAGGGACTGCCACAGCCCTTTTTCTCTATTTTCTCTAATC
This sequence comes from Megalobrama amblycephala, assembly GCF_018812025.1. Lineage (NCBI taxonomy): Eukaryota > Metazoa > Chordata > Actinopteri > Cypriniformes > Xenocyprididae > Megalobrama > Megalobrama amblycephala. The sequence continues at coordinate 9,772,773 of NC_063066.1, read as the reverse complement.
ATGTAGCACTGATTTCTAAAAATATTTTGCCCTTCTACTGCATAGACAGCCCAGTTTTAATAAAAGCCCATTTTACCAGCAGTGAATTACCACTTTAAAGGGTTAGTTCACCCAAAAATTAATTACTACCCTCATTTCGTTCCAAACCTGCAAGTCCTTCGTTCATCTTCGGAACACAAATTAAGAAATTTTTGATAAAATCCGATGGCTCAGTGAGGCCTCCATTGCCAGCAAGATAATTAACACTTTCAGATGCCCAGAAAGCTACTAAAGACATATTTAAAACAGTTCATGTGAATACAGTGGTTCAACCTTAATGACGAGAATACTTTTTGTGCGCCAAAAAAATAAAGTAACGACTTTATTCGACATTTCTAGTGATGGGCGATTTCAGAACACTGCTTCATGACGCTTCAAAGCTTTACGAATCTTTTGTTTCGAATCAGTAGTTTGGAGCATGTATCAAACTGCCAAAGTTAAGGTGTGGAACGACATGAGGGTGAGTAATTAATGACAGAATTTTCATTTTTGGGTGAACTAACCCTTTAATGTCTGAGGTGATTGACAGCATCCAAGACATCGAGTACTTGTTTTAAATCCAGGACATTCCAAAAACCAGGATTCACATCAGCGTTTTATTTGAACTAATTATATGAGCGACGACCAGATCCTCCTGTGATTAGGATGGTCCTTCGGTGCAGATCAGTTTGATTATGGTTGGTGTTGTGTACAGAATTGTCTGGGTTTGGTTTGGTTAGTTTTGATGAATCAATCAAATAAGAGTTTAACACATTGTTGCTATTCAGACTTTAATCAGATCTATCCTCTTCATCTGTTAAATACATTTTTTTCCATGTGTGCTAAACAGATTTGTGTGGTGATTTTATTTATTTACTTTATTTCTTGTACACCATAGATGGCTGCTGTCACACCCCTCTCCTACAAGCATCTAAAGGAGCGTTACTGATGGGCACGGGCAGCCTTGGGTTAAGACTACTGATGGGACCCTCTTTCAGGGTCACTGCCCTTCCTCCTGCCTGTTTAAATGAAACATGACAATGGAACCACCTTAAACTGCTCTGTCATGTACTTCTTTCAAAGCCTCTCATCCCAGAACGATTCCACAGGAACTACGGTTTTCACAACATTTTTCGCCCTGCCCTACTGCCATACTCTCACATTCAACCCTACCGGGATAAACGCGTCGCTGGATAAGTCGTCCGTAGCACTCAACTGCTGCAGAATGTACCGACATCCCTGCTCCTCCTTATTGGTTCTCTTGCATGATTCCCCCCCCAAAAAAGTCCTATAAATACCTTTTTTCCACCGTCAACATGCTCTCTAGTTGTCTTTACTTTGTTGGCAGACAGTTGGCCCCTTTTGTGATTGGTTAGCAGGTGTGATCACAAACCCAAATCGTAGTTTAGAGTTTTGTAACATGTAGCTGTTCGAGATCCCTAAATGTGAGCTCTCTCTAAGATGCTGCACTGAGGGCACTGACCCTATGGGTATAAAAGCTGCCTTTCAACAACTTGCTGTTTGTTCGACCACATGGAGTTCTGGGATATCCCACGGTGCCCAACAACTCTGTACATGTACGTGTGTGTGTGAGAAATCGAAAATCACTTACAGATTTTCTTCAGATATTTCTTATAACGTACTGTCACAGTTTTCAATGTTACTCTTTGTTGAAACGGGGATCAGTTTACAGTTGGATTATAAATGTAAGAAATGTACTAGTGAAAAAGTGTGGAAATTGTTGCTTGATGCCAAAAAAAAAAAAGTGGGCGACTGTCTCTGTTCAGTTTTTTTCTTGAAGGTGAATTATCCGTGGTAACGGCACATGCTAAGATTAGTTCTCAATGCAAAGTTAATTGCGTATTTCAGAGTGAGCCTCACTATTGAGCTGTTAATGACGTTTATATTGAATGTGTCGGCTCTACATACCAGGCCAGTGCTCAAAAACACACTTTCACGTCCACATGCACGCATTTCACTTTTTTCGAGGTAACTGAATGAATCTCTTAAAAGGGGTGGAGCTTAGGTCAGTGAAATAGGAGTTGTAGGTCCAATGCCTATTGAAACCTATGTCTGCCCTCTAGTGGTTAGGAGGGAACGGATCTTCTTTCTACTTTTTTCACTTATGAATACATTCCATTTCTATGTGCCATGATTTCAATCACCTTTTAGAGTATAATTGAATTATTCTGTTCTTTACTATGTGATTCTTTTTGACATATTTATTGTACTTTGTAATTATACTCACAGTTTTTATATTTTTGTCAGAGGTATTTCCTTTCTTTTCTTAAATTGTTAATCATTATCAGCTTGTGCCAATTGTTATTTTTGTTTTTTTCTTTGCCTGTGCAATCCGCTGTTGAACAGATTGGGTTTCTATAAACTGTAAGCCTGAGCAGACCCTGTAGACCAGCAGCTCTGGGCTCTTTCTCTGATCAGAGATCAGTCTGATAGATCCTCCACTAATATATGGTGTGAATGCAGCTAAAATCTCTGTGTCCCTTTAATATGAACGATCTATTCCGTTCTTCTTTCTGCTTGTAACCCAAAATGGGTGTTAAAAGAGCCACTGTCTTTCTTGATGATGTTAATCTCCTAAAACAATGCCATATGAAAAATGCCCCATTCCAGCTTCAACTATCTTCAAGTGTGCGTGTGTGTGTGTGTGGATTATCCAAGGGAAAGTGGTGTGTGTTTAGACCTCTGACTGTGTCATGATGCTAAGCATCTTAAGCTCAGCTCCAAATCTTGGGCCAGGCTTAAATCAGCTGTATCACAGCCCTGCATAACCACCAGGCCTTCTTTTAATTTCTGATTACATCATGAATCAGCTTTCCAGAGAAAATATATCAGAGCTCTATTTACATTTGCTTTTCAGCTAGACTGGTAAGGCCAGTTTTTTTCTCTCTGTGCATGTATGACCACTAATGCCACCACTGGACTGAACCCTGGTGAGCACATACACACTCACCAAGATGAAGACATTCATGTGTTTGTTCAGCTCAGTTTGAGAGGGGTAAATGGAACTTGCCTGCAATGTTTGAAATTTCCAAACAGACCTTTAAATTACTTCAGAGATGCTATTTTCAAAGCTTATGATAATTCTTGGATTCTCATGTTGCCTGAATATATATATATATATATATATATATATATATATATATATATATATATATATATATAATATATGAAATATATGAAATTATTTGATTGTATTTTTAATGAAACTTTTTGAGCCAATTTTGTAATAAAAAGAAAATATTAAAAAAAAAAAAAAAAAAAAAACAGCCGAGAAAGGCAGCCTGATTGTGGAGTGTGAGGCAGGGCTGAGGTGTTGCTGTGAAATGAATCAGGCACTAACTCAGTCAGCCCTGCTCCCTCCATCATGTCCCTCAGGCTCCAGCTGATCTGAATGTACCTCTTAAGACCAGTCTGTTTCAAACTTTTCTTTAATAAAAGCTGTTTTGAAAGAAGACATTTGTGTCTAAAGCTACCTTTTTTGCGATGTCTCTTACATGTTGAGTTCAGTTGTTGTTATTGTTTTTACTTTTTTTTTGTTGTAATGTTTGTAATTGCTATACATGCAATTTATAGGGCTTCAAAGTGATTAAAACCACATTAAATTATTTGTTTAAATTACATTAATTACTCACCCTCATGTCGTTTCATCCCTGTAAGACCTTCGTTCATCTTCAGAACACAAATTAAGATATTTTTGATCAAATCCGATGGCTCACTGAGGCCACTATTGACAGCAAGATAATTAACACTTTCAGATGCCCATTTAAAACAGTTCGTGTGACTACAGTGGTTCAACCTTAAGCCTGATTTATACTCGACATGTCCGCAAGTTCTCTTGGGTGCGAAAGTGCGTGCGAACCCATTTCGCTTGCTGGTGTGCACGGCAAATTTTGTAACTTTCCGCGCGGCTCCGCATTTGAAGATCTTCGAATGCAAGGCGAATCTGGCCAAGCATGGACATCTCACCACACCGGCACCCAGTTTGCGTGTCTAAATTAGTTGCTTACATTTACAAAATGTGCCAACAATACCTGAAATTATCCCTTTTAATGAAAATAAAGCTCCATGTTTATTAAAAATGTTACCGAGACTAAATTAAAATGTTTTTTTTTTAAATTAGAAAATATTTAAGAGATTTAGTTGTATACCTGTTCTCATATCCATATATTTTCTTCTAGTGTCACAAGTAATAATCTCAAGGTTTACTGGGTTTTACACTTCTTTTTGCAGTGTGGTTATGGTGAAGTGTAAGTTACTAGAATAAACTTTGTGTTTGTGTACCTACTACTCACCGCTGCTTCCTGCTGATTTAGAGAACAATTTCTCCGAGTCGCCCCTGTAGTTTCAAAGAATAGAAGAATGGTGCGGAGTCAGGTGAAAGTATAAATCCAGCTTTAATGTTATGAAGCAACGATAATACTTTTTGTGCGTCAAAAAAACAAAATAAGGGCTTTATTCAACAATATAGTGATGGGCGATTTCAAAACACTGCTTCATGAAGCTTCAAAGCTTTACAAATCTTTTGTTTCGATTCAGTGGTTCGGAGCATGCATCACACCCCCCCAGTGGTGAACCATTGAAATTTCGAAACACTTATGACATAACGAAGCCTCATTTACTGAAATCACCTGACTTTGACAGTTTGTTATGCTCCGAACCACTGATTCGAAACAAAAGATTCGTAAAGCTTCGAAGCTTCGTGAAGCAGTGTTTTGAAATCGGCCATCACTAGATATTGTTGAATAAAGTCTAATATATATATATATATATATATATATATATATATATATATATATATTATTATTATTATTATTATTATTATTATTTATTTATTTATTTATTTATTTATTTTTTTTTTATTTTTTTTTTTTTTTGGCTCACAAAAAGTATTCTCGTCGCTTCATAACATTAAGGTAGAACCACTGTAGTCACATGACCTGTTTTAAATATGTCTTTAGTAGCTTTCTGGCCATTGAAAGTGTAAATTAACTTGCTGTCAATGGAGGCCTCACTGAGCCATCGGATTTTATCAAAAATATCTTAATTTGTGTTCCAAAGACAAACAAAGGTCTTACAGGTGTGGAACGACATAAGGATGAGTAATTAATGACAGAATTTTCATTTTTGGGTGAACTAACCCCTTAATAAATAATAATAATAATAGTGTTATTTTTTTTATTGTGAATTTCAACTTTTATTCATGAACATTGTTTTATGTAGAAGTGTACATGAATATATACCTATAATAATAATAATAATAATATATATTTACATATTCATACATTTCTACCTAAATTCCTAAAAAAGTTCATGAATGAAACTTCATAATAATAAAAAAACTTTAACTTTATAATGATGATAACTCGTAAAATCTTGATAAAATTCTTGTCTGTGTTATTTTTGTGGTATTGTCCTTTATTTGTCTTCAGATGTTAAAGTTAATCTCTCTTTTCTCCATCAGTTGCAGAGGATGTACATTATAAATAAAGACTGTAATGCCATAGGCTATTTCAAACCAACAGTCTCTCATGGATATAAGATGTGGTTGTAGAAGCATAAATAGTGTGTTCATAGATAACAATGCCTCTTATTCATGTAGCTGTTTATCTGCAATTTTCCCACACGTCATACTTTTCTGTATTCTGAACAATGAAACTCCTTAGTCTCAGAAGAAAAAATAGTTTTGCTGTCAATAGTGATATTCAGAACAGCCTGCCTGTGTGTGTGTGTGTGTGTGTGTGTGTGTGTGTGTGTGTGTGTGTGTGTTTGTAAGGCTGAGAATGGGTGTAATACAGCATGCAGAAATGAGCAGTGAGGAAGCCACAGTCTATGAGGGAAAACTGACCAATGAGGAGGGTGGAGATCAGCAGGAGGCGGAGTCTAAACTCTACAGTGGAGAAAGTCAATGGGGAGGGAGTTGGCGGAGTGTCAAGAGTCTAACAGCGATGCAGATCTGACGCACTCTAACTCACAGGAGTTTGCAGCCGGATGGAGTGTGTGTAGTGTGTGTTTTAAGAAACCAGACCATCAGCACTGTGGACAGGAAACCCTTTTAATCCGATTCACTTTTGAGACAGGACCTCATCCTCTCTGCCCCTCCCTTATGTGTGTGTGTGTGTGGTTTCTGTAAGCTGAGATGTGATATTGCAGTGCCACTATCAGCTGCAGCAGGCTGTTTGCCATAGGTATTTCCAGATACGTTTTCCTCCAGCGGGGGGTCTGTCTGTGCTGCTGGAGTTTGCGGATGCACTTGCTCCTGCTCAAGGTGACTTGGGGAGTTCATAGGCGTGTGTGGCAGCACAGAACTGAAGTGAAGCCTCAGCTGGGATCTGATCTGTGGAGGTAGTGAAATGAATCCTTGGTGGAGTGGGATGTGAGGGCCTGACAGGCCCAGAGTCAAGTCACTCCTCTCCGGGAACAGCCAGGGAATGGGCTCGGCCTCTCCTCAAGAGCCCCTGAAAGACATGGAGGGCTATTACAACCTTTTGCAGGCAAGCTCGGAGCTGGAGAGCACGCTGCAACGTGAGTATACTGTATGTCTTTAAAACTTCCACTTTTCCATAATGATAGCAAGTTATCAGGATGTTCACTGGTGTTTTATGTAGTGTTACAAGGATTATGTATGCTATTTATAGGTTTGGCCATAACCTAGATTTGATGTTTGATAATCTGCTTGAAAGATGAGCAAGACTCAATCTTTCCATAATGAAATGCATTTGGAATTCCAGAACCATATGTTGGAATTCTGCATGGATAAACATCTTTCTATTGAAAAACATAACGTTTTTCTGAAATCTCAATATTAAGTTTTTTGATGGGCTGATACAGTAAATTATCAGTTTATAATCATGCAATATGAATTTGGGACAGTAGTGAAATTGAAGGATGAAAATAGAAGTTGCACTGTCCATTTTACAAACAGGGCCCGTTGAGACAGGAAGTGGAGCACCAGTGTTATTAACCCCCTGCCCTGCTTTCTGGCTCTCAATTCGGCTTTAAACCCAGAGAATGATCTTCAGACTATGACTCAGCATCTTCATTTTAAGCCTCTGTATCTTTCCTCAGGCGTCTCTTAAATGCATTTAAAGGTCCAAGTTTGAATTACTCAACTCTGTTGTGTGTTATGCAATATTTACTTTATAATGCTTCAGATTCCTCAAAGTGATTGTAGCAGGATTAGCATTGGCAGTGTGGCTCGGGTCCTTGGCATCTGTCTCCATGTTGGTGTTGTTTTTATGTGAGTGCGAGCGTCAAGTCTGTGTTAAAGTAATGCTGTGGAAAGGTGTTTATTATGTTATAATGATGCAGTGTAATACGAGACTGTAGTCCCTTTCAGGCCGAGACAGGTTCACAACAACAACATTCTGACACAGAGCCATTGTGAACACCTGTCTGGGCTTGGGTAACATCTATGCTAATGCATGCCAGAATCTGCTCAAAGAAAGTCAGATGTTAGTATTCCTCAGTATATTTGACATATTAAGTTCACAATTATGATGAAGTGTATTTAAATTAAAGCTGAACTTGCTTTCTGAGTTTCCATTTTAAAGCTAGTCTGTTGTTTTGAATGCTCTGTGTTGTTAATCCTCATGTCTGAACTCTCAACCCTTCATTCCCACAACCACATTACATTAGATCTGGCTTTAAATTTTAAGATAAGATTAATTATTTATGATGCTCCCACATTTATATTAAACATAACTGCCCCAAAATTTATTTGGACATTTAAGCCACACTTAATAATTGATGAATGTCATAGATAAAATATTAAGCTAAGTGGCATCTGCGAATTGATGATGTTTGAGATTTTCTCACAACTAAATTCACTGTTTCAAGGGGATTTTTATTGAATGTACAGTATGGTTTTAAGTGAGGTGTAGTTCATCAGATTAAAGGTATAGTTCACCCAAAAATGAAAATTCTGTCATCATTTACTCACTCTCAAGTTCCAAACTTGTAAATGTCTTTTTTCTGCTGAACACAAAGGAAGATATTTGTAACCAAACAGTGGTGGGGCACCATTGACTTTGATAGTATTTTTTCCCCCCATACTATGGAAGTCAATGGTGCCCCACAACTGTTTGGTTACAAATATCTTCCTTTGTGTTCAGCAGAACAAATACATTTATACAGGTTTGGAACAACTTGAGGGTGAATAAATGATGACAGAATTTTCATGGGTGAACTATGCCCTTAACCTCTAACTTTTGCCTTATTTTTAAACAGAAACTTTTTGTGTAATGTTTTACTTGTAATATTTCCACTTGACTTGATATGTAATGCATTGATGTCCAAACAACTGTAAGTGTAACTAAAATACTTTTGGGCTTAGTGAATCTAAAAAAACATGTTTATCTAAGCTTGTCACTGTCTGTGGTTTGGTGCTTTTCTAAATTTACAGTATAAAAGCTTAGGCAAATAATCCTCTTAGCAATCAAGCCCATTTAGTAATATCTACAATGATGTTTGTGAAACATTCAGAAATGGTTATTATTTACTCAGAGGTCATTTTATTGTGTTTTTGGTACAGCACAGTTTGAATTAAAGCCATAGTTCACCCAAAAATTAAAATTATCCCATGATTTACTCACCCTCAAGACATCCTAGGTGTATATGACTATCTTCTTTCAGACGAATCGGAGAAATCGGACAATCAGAGAAATATTTAAAAATATCTGTACACTACGGTCTGTACACTACGCCACTACAGGGGGAGCACTACGCCATCACGTACAATGTGAAATATGTCAATGTGTAGTATGTCATGTCATTGTGTAGAATGGCATTGTGTACTACGTTGCGGAAGTTAGCGCTTTTTGGACGTACGCCGAATGTATATGGCTGTCGCGCTGGAAGCTTGTTATTTTCCTTTATAAAATTTTAAATAAGGATACATGTCTTACACAAACGCATCGATTTGCTTCAGAAGGCCTTTATTAACCCCCTGGAGTCGTATGGATAATTTTTTATGGATGGATGCATTTTTTGTCTTCAGAATTTGGGCCCCCATTCATAACCATTATAAACCTTGGAGGACTAAGGATATTTTTAAATATATCTCCGATTGTGTTCATCTGAAAGAAGATAGTCATATGCACCTAGGATGGCCTGAGGGTGAGTAAATTCATGGAATAATTTTTGGGTGAACTATCCCTTTAACAGCCTTTCTCAAAATGCATCTGTCACAGATTTGCCAGGCTCCAATACCAACCAAACCATTTCTTGTCCACTCCAGTGGACATTCCAACCTGCTACACCCCCTTCAGAGATGTATTTTGCCTAAAAAGGCTTCACAGTTGCCTCCACCCCGGCCATGGGACTTTGCCATCGACTTGATTACGGGTGAGCCAGTGCCCTGTGGAAAGATTTATCCACTATCTATCCATGAGCAGATGGCCATGGAGGAGTACATCAAGGAGGCTTTACAACAAGGCTACATCCACCCTTCGACACCCCTTGCTACTTAGAGTTTCTTCTTCGTGGCCAAGAAGGACAGAGGCTTGCAGCGTTGTATTGACTACTGTGCCCTCAACAAGAAAACTGTGAAGTTTCGATACCCACTTTCCCTCGTCCCAGTGGCACTGGAACAACTTTGTGGAGTCACCGTTTTCACCAAGTTGGACCTCCGCAGTGCCTACAGCCTCATCTGGATACGTGAGGGGGACGGGTGTAGGACTTTGTGACTCCTACTGGTCACTATGAGTATCTTATGCCATATGGATTGGTCAAGACCCCCTCCACATTCCAGGACTTTATGCATGAGGTGCTGTCTCAGCAGCAGGGGAATCCAGCCAGACTCCATCCATGCGCTGCCTTCTCTAAAAACTCACCCCGGCGGAGAGGAACTACAATATCAGTAACAAAGAACTCTTGGCCTTCATGTTCGCACTTGAGGAGTGGAGGCATTGGTTGGAGGGTACACAACAGCCATTTACAGTACTGACTGATCGCAAGAATCTAGAATATCTAAGAGATGCTAAGAGGTTAACTCCACGCCAGGCAAGATGGGCATTAGTTTTACCCATTTCAATTGCTCCATTTCTTATTGTCCAGGTACCAAAAACGTCAAAGCAGATGCTCTCTCCCGTGTTCATGCCCCGGAGGAGATCACAGAAGAACCTGAGCCCATCTTGCCTTCCAACTTGACTGTGAGTCCCATTCAGTGGTCATGGGAACAGACCACCTCCTCCTCCAATGCCTCCAAGCCAGCTCTGCCAGGGTGTCCACCTGGACCTAAGTATGTTCCCAGATCACAGTGCACAACACTCATCCACTCCGTTCACACATTTCTGGGCACTGACCACCCAGGGGCCAGTCGTTCTCTCTCACTGCTGAAGGATCACTTCTGGTGGCCCAACATGGTTGGGATGTGAGAAGGTTTGTTCATGGCTGCTCTGACTGTGCCGTCTCAAAGAGCCCACGCCACCTACCAGCAGGCAAGATCCATCAGCTGACTGTTCCCTATCGCCTGTGTACACACCTAGGAGTAGACTTCATTACTGACCTGCCCCCTTCAGATGGTAATACATGCATTCTAGTTGTTATTGACCAGTTTTCCAAATCCTGCCGTTTGCTTCCCCTCGAAGGAATACCCTTTGCAATGGTGACTGCAGAACTCCTCTTCAATCATGTCTTCAGGTACACTGGAATCCCAGAGTACATAGTATCAGACCGGGCACCATAATTTACATCAAAGGTATGGAAAGCATTCTTTAACCTCCTAGGTGTGACCGTGAGTCTCTCGTATGGATACCATCCCCAGTCGAACGGGCAGACGGAGAGAAAGAGCCATGAGTTTGGACATTTACTGCAAACCTTCCGCCTTGGCCACCAGAAGTCAGTTCCTAGGCTGGGCCGAGTATGCGCAGAATTCCCTCCATCAACCTGCTACTGGACTCAGTCCCTTCCAGTGCCTACTCGGTTACCTTCTTTGTTCCCATGGTCCGGAAAACCATTGGATGTTGACTATTGGTTCTGAGAGAGCGAGAGGGTCTGGGACAGAGCATACCATCAGCTTTAGAGGGTAGTGCGACGCCAAAAAATCCAAGCCAATCCCCAGCTCTAGTCTTCCAGCCCGGACAGAAGGTTTGGCTGTCCACCAGAGACATCAGGATGCGCCTGCCCTGCAAGAGACTTAGTCACAGATACATTGGCCCCTTCACCATCATCTGACAAGTCAATCTGGTCACATATCAACTTCAACTCCCTGCACATTACAGAATCCATTCCTCATTCCATGTATCATTACTCAAGCCTCATCACCCCCCATTGATCCTGGAGGATGGAGCCGTGTACGCTGTGAGAGAAATCCTGGACTCCCAGTGCCGTGGTGGTCAGCTGGAGTACCTTCTTTGATTGGAAAGGTTATGGCCCGGAGGAACACTCATGGGTCCCCAGAGACGATATCCTTGATCCCACCTTGCTAACAGCCTTCCATGACTCTCACACAGACCACCCAGCACCCCGGGGAAGAGGTCGACCAGCACAATGTTGGGGTCCTCGCCCCTCAGGAGTGAGCCATGGAAGGATGGTTCCAACACCAACCAGTCACAGTGCACATCCTCACCCGAGTACTGATCACACGCACCTGCAAGCCATCAGCACACTCATCAGGATTGCTATGTATGCACACACCTCATCTACCTTCATTGTCCAGTCTTGTTCTTCCGAATTGGACCGCTTACCTGTACTCCACCAATGCGCGCCGTTGGCACGGGAGACAGGGGGGTCAGGACCCCCGCAGTTTTGAAAAGACAGATATCGACCCCCGCACTTTTGATAAGGGCTGCTTCAATCAGTCACAATATATCATCTTTTAGCTTAGGATATTTTCTTTCAAATGAGACCATTTTCACGTTTCTATGAGCTTTTGTTTGTAAATAATCAACTGTTTTGTCACAGATGTGAACAGGAAATGCGCTCTCGAATGGAGAAACACGTGATCTCCAAGCAATCGATCACAGCGTGCTAACGTTTTAGGACAGGTTGATGGTATATAAATCATGGCCGAACGTTAGCTTTTGTCAATCAAGCCAAACCGTCCATTTAGAAACCGAGAAATTTGACACTTTAAGGTAAGGAGGCTGATCTCTCAGGTTTACGCGCGAGGATTTGTAGTTTATGGGATTTGTAGTTTTTAATTAGATCTAGAAAGTTAAAAGCATTGATGGCATCTATAAAAGAGATATCTAAAAACGAAACGAAAGTTATTGCCTCAACCGGCGACACAGTGGGGAGGACTCACGAGAGGAGACCTGCGCGTTTAATTGGTATGTGTATACTGTAATACTGCATTTACAAAGCTTATCAGTGGCATACACTTTGATTTTGATTGCGAAAGTGAAAGTGCCCTTTCGCATCGCGGTACCCCCGTACTCCCATTTCTCTCGATGTGAACCGTGAGCTCCAGTCCATTACAATTTAGGGCCCTGGTATACTTCATTTCCCGCATTCAAAGAAGCCTTTCAAAGAAACTCCTTTGTCCATGAGCGCGGAAAGACACGTTCGGTATGCACACGTGCACCGTCCGTGGTCATAACAATAACAATAACAATCTCAACCAACAACCCCCCCCCCCCACCGCTGCAAATAAACTGTTAATTCCATCTGTTTGTGTCTGAGTCTACTTTACGTAACAGATTTAATGCATCATTAATTATATTTCAGCCTTTGTAAATCAAATATAATCACAACACAGCAATTATGCAACACTGAAACTGACTTTTTTTTTTTTTTTTTACTTTAATATAAATTTTTACACTTTTCTCTTAATCTGAGCATATTTGTGACAAACCTGTCTCTCACAGAACCAAGTATGTATAGCTACTGAGTCTTAGATTTGTAAAGCAGTACAGGTTTATTTAGTGAGAAGCCTTAAAGACTGAACTACTGTAAAGGCTCATTCACACCAAGAACGATAACAATAACGGCAACTATATTGGCGTCCACACCAGCAGACGATGACGTTCTGTTCATTCTAAGCGCAGACTGCAGTTTTGTTGCCTGTCGCTTTAAATGCATGAGCTCTTTAAAGCAGGATGGATTCTGATTGTCTGTCAATGGTTTTTATCATTCATTAGCTGGAAAAAAAAATCATTCTGAAAGTGATTTCGACGGTATTGTTTCTCTGTGCTGTTATTGTAATAGTTGTGGTGTGAACAGGCCTTTAGACATGCTCACATAGACGGAACCAGAATGTGTTTATTTTGCACGTCTCTGAACACACCCTCAAGGGAGTGTAAGTTGTGGTTTTCTATCCATGTTGTTTTAGAAGGATGATGCTGCCTAAAGTTAACGGTGTCAAGCCAGCGTTGCGGTTAAGCCACATTGAACAACAAACAATGATGAACAAAGTTACGTATTAGTCCCTTAACTGAAAATGCCTTTATATATTAATGGAATTAATTATATTAATTATTAATCTTTTCACAGACTTTAAACTCTATTTTTCTTATTATAAACATACTATTATTGTTGTATCCATTTTTTTATTGTAGACCATCTTATTTAAATACATAATACATAAAATTGACTAAAATGTTTATCTATCTCATATAAAAGGGTGCACAAATTGTCTCATTAATTTAGATTTTGAGGTGTGTATATACCATACAGTACAGTATGGTTTTAAACTATCGAAACAGTCTCGAGTGCCATTAAATATTCAGTCGGGACTTCATTCACATTCAACTCTGCCCCAGCAACATTGTACCTGTTGGAAACTCATTAAACTTTAACATCAGCATTCATTTTTTATTATAATAAGTTAACAGTTATTTAGTTAGCATTTTTTTTTTTACACATTACAACATGTTTATTAGCATTTTGCTAGACATGATCCTATATTTAAGAACAATAGCATGTTTAACCACACACACACACACACACACACATTTTTTTTTTTTTTTTTTTTTTTTTCTAGTTTTCTTACTAATCTAGTTGTCAAATAAACCTGGCATTGTATCATAGTATCATGACAAATTGCTTTGTACCTCTCTTTTAAATTGCTTTGGGAAAAAAAGTCTGAATAAATGTAAATGTTTAAATGTTACATTTTTTTTTTCTTTTTTTTTTATCAATCATGGTTATAGTATAAAATATCGGGAGCCTTATAATAGGAAAAAGAAGCTGGATTTCTATGTAACTTGATAAAGGCCTAAAATAATCAATCTCCTCTACAGCGTATTGCATTTCTCCTTGCGGAATTTGTTTTTGTTTCCTACAGACACAGGAAGTGAGTTGATGGTGAAGTCATTGGAGACCAGTGTTGTTGCATGTGTAATTTGAACACATCCTCTTTTATCAACCTCCACTTTCAGTGTAGTGTAGCATGAAACGAGGCTCAGAGAAAACCGAACCACCGTCTCTGGCTTCAGTCGATCCTGATGGCTCTGCAGACATAAATGCTTTAATGCTTTAATGTTATATTACTGAGGAGTCCATTAACGGACCATAACTCATGCATTTCATACAGCACTGTGAATTACAGCTGTAGTTTGTACATATGAACACTGGGTGATGCTGTTCCTGAAATTTCACATAAACACAGAAACATGACCTAAAGCTTGCTGCTGTTATATTTATGTGTGTGACACATCTTCATTGTCTCCTCAGAGGTCACGGTGCCTGTGAGTCTGCAGGAAGTGGCCGGCTACATTGAGAAACAAGTGGCCTATTTATCAGGTGGGGTTTTCAGTTTCTAGGTTTTGGAGACATATAGTGCATTATGCATGTGTACTAATGGCTTGTCTCAACATATCAGATAAATTTCATTAGGATGATGTGTTGTCCCTGACTTAGAAAGTAATAATTTGATGTGTTTCTTTGAATTCCAGGGGGACGTGGTGAGGACTCTAGTGTCATCATCACTCTCCCAGAATGCTCTGCTTTCAGTGACATTCCTGAAGAAGCTCTGGCCAAAGTTCTTTCATACCTCACACTGATCCCAAGGTCCGTGTCTAATATTTACAAGCCTCTCCATCTCACTGCATTGCAGTACAGCAATAGTCCCTTATGTATTCTCTTCACATAAAGCCTTGCAACAGCTGTTCAAATGAATGGATTCACTGTGTGCAATGCAGAACTGTTTGAATTCTACATATGCAGAGATCTGTGTAGTCACATTGTAGACACAATACAGTCTGGACCTTAGGATGAGAGTGTGTGTGTGTGTGTGTGTGTGTGTGTGTGTGTGTGTGTGTGTGTGTGTGTGTGTGTGTGTGTGTGTGTGTGTACACACTGATCCCTCCATACTACAATGCAAACAAATGCCAGTGTACATTTAAATACATTTACAATGTCATGTCATTGTTCATAACCAAGAAGTTACTGTGATACATGATGCATTTAACATGTTTTCAGAGCACGACAACCTGGTGTAAAATTTATCATCATTTTAGACCGAAGATTGGATACTTGGACCTCAATCAAAACAGCACTGGCAAGGATAGCGGTGAGAGATTACAATGTTTTATTTATAATAATTTATTTATTGAAGCTAAAGTGTATGAAGTGGTCTGTCATTTTGAATATATATATATATATATATATATATATATATATATATATATATATATATATATATATATATATATATAAAACTTGGACCCAATCTTTATTTTCAAAAAAGTGCATAGTAATGCATAATAATGGTATTCATAATGTACATTATAATGCATTATGTCTTATCATAAATAATTGTAACCAAAGTTAAAATGCATTATAATATTTGCAGATTCCTTGTTACATCAGAAATTAGTTGTTTGTAATGCGTTTTAATTCATTATACTTTCTAAAGGAGTGTTTAGTGAATATATATTATAATGTAGCCTATTATAACATTGGTTATAATTATTTATGAAAACATACAATGCATTACACGTCACCATTTACTTTTAGAGAAAGTGAAAATAGTTGCAGAGTTGATGTTTGAGTCAAATTTTTGCATTTATATTGTATTTTTGAAAAGCTTAATAGAGCAAGGCCATAAATAAATAAATGAGCATCATTGACCCTTATATGTCCTCTGGGGAATGAACGCATCACATGTCTGTATATACTGTGCGCTGCTGAACTGGTCTTGTCGCTGTCCTCGGTGCTGAAGTGCATCAGCGCAGTTACAGTACAGTATGTGCTTACAGCCCATTTCTCTGAGCTCTAGCCTGAATAAATAACTAAATGCGGCAGCTCTGACTGAAGTTTGCGTTTAAAAACAGCTTACAGAACAGTGTGTGAAATCCGAGCTCACTGCCAGGCGAAGGGAATGCATGAGTTAGCACAAACTCATGCGCAGGTTTTTACATGATGACGCTCTTGGGGCAAGGGAGAGGTGAGGAGACCGCAGGAGAGACGGTGCTGCCACCCTCCCGACGCTGCGGCGATGAATCCTGCAGACCGTCCACTGCACCGGGCGCCGGTCTGCCACAGCAGGATGGGCGAGGTCTTAAAACATCCTCATAAAACATCGATAACTATGAGCGAGCGAAACCACAGGCGAGGACTTCCGAGGATCCGCCGCTCCACGGTAATGTGTCTGGAGGAGTTACAGTAAAGAGTTGGACTGAAGTTTCAATGCGGCAGCGCGAGCTCATAGCGGTACACTGCGGCGCGACGGACGCCTTTAGCTTAGTCATTCGTCCTGGGTATAGGCTAGCGAAGGCTTTATTTATTCGTGTAACCTTTAAACAAATGTATTATCAATTTAAGCGATATCCGAGTGAATATTGTCGCTGTTGTTTACAAATACGTAAGGACGAGTCAATGTCAAGTAGTCCTTTCTGTGAACTGTGTGCTAAGATAAAGGTCCTTCTGTTTGTCAAAGTAATAAGGCTAGTTTCATAGATTTGTTTCAAATACTGAAATATTCATTCAGCTCTTGTTTTCTCTGATGTTCAATAATCTGTGCAGTTACAGTAGATGTCATTTAGAGCAGCTAAACAGGCTGGTGATCTTATCGTGTTAACTAGTTTTAGTGTTGTCTGGTCAGTTTGATTGACAGCTTGTTGTTGTCACTCCAGACTTATTGTCAGTTGTCGATGTGACTGATGTGTGCTGATGAGTCTATGTCTCTACAGGACATGGATATACTTCAGAGTCAATTCAATGAGTAATATTTGAACTTTTTCTCTCCATGTACTGTATATATCCCATATAGCCTACAATGGGTTCCAAAAGTCTGAGACCACATTGAAAATCTGTGATTTAAACCTGGAAATATACAGAAAATATGAAGAAGTAAAACAAAAAGGCATTGTGATTTAAAGTGAATTAGAAATATGATTCTGCACCATTACTAAGTGACTAATCAGATAATTAAATTTGAGACATTTGATCATGTGAACTCATTTTCACAGACTGTCAGATGTTCTTACACCATACAGCAGTAGTCTCACTATTCAGTAGTCTCACGTGTATATACTACGTATATACACGTTTTTGGAAGGAAATAGGTAAGGGTAATAAGTTTTGCATGTCTACTTTTAACTCCTAATGGTGAAAATTATATTTATTCATTTATTCATTTATAATACAATCGCAGACATGCTGAGGCTAATTTCATATATATATAGCTAGCATTTGCAATAACTTTTGATAACTTTATTTGGCCATGGAATTTAATGTAGTGGAAAGAATTTGTTAATATTGAATTAATAATTTAAATGGTTTATGCATAATTAATTCTTTGCCTATCATAGTTTTAAACAGTGTTGGGGAAAGTTACTTTTAAAAGTAATGCATTATATTGCGTTACTCCCTAACAAAGTAACTAATCGCATTACTTTTTAAGAAAAGTAATGTGTTACATTACTTTTGTGTTACTTTTTCTCACCTGTGCTGGGCTTGCTTTTTTGTTTTTTAATAACAACAAAAAAGTTCTATTTTTGGCAAATGTTAAGGCCCTTTCACACCAAAAGTGAAAGGAATAAGCCTAAAGCCAGTATTGCCAATTTAGGGATTTTATCGCTAGATTTAGTGACTTCCCCACCCCTTTTAAGACTTTTTTCAAAAGCCTAGCGACAAATCTAGCAACTTCTTGGACAAAATTTGTCTAGATTCCGTGACTCACCCAACGTCATACTGGCGAGTCCACTGATCTATATTAATATAAATATAGGAACCCTGCATCTTCCCTTCTTATAACACATTATGGCCAATGTGAAGTATCGTCCAAAACATCCTCGAAAAGTACCCCTTATCGCACAATGTTGCCCTGAGGCAACGAAAAGAAAAACTGGATTTCTGAACATGCAAAATAAAAAAAATAAAAACTGCAAAAAACTCTCACACCTTACTGGACTGTTCTTTAGTACTTTCTCAACCTTTCTAATTGATTGTAATCATTTAAAGAAAAATTTTGTAAACATAGGGCTTAAGATAGGCAACTTTCTGTTGCCTGAAGGCAATGCTGTGCTGTAGAGGGCTATTTTTGTGAGGTAATTTGTAAGGTAATTTTTGCTTATTAAAATGGTTGAATTAGATCATTGAAGGTCAACAGCAAAGACATTAAATACATAAAGTACATTTGTGTCATTTAATATAGTTCATTATTACAGTTTTGTGTAAAATTCAGAGATTGCATTTCACTGTTTTTATTCATTTTGAGGAATACTGAATGTTTTCGTGCAAGTGAGATGAGTAAATGCATGCTCACATTTAGTCCAGAACTACAATAACCATCATGTTCACACAGCGCACACAACACCTCTGCACTTTACTTCTCTCAACATGGGGACAGGAGAGCTGTCAGTCAATACATGTGAAAAAGTAACTTAGATATTTTGAAAAAGTAATGCATTACTTTACTAGTTACTTGAAAAAGTAATCTGATTATGTAACTCAAGTTACTTGTAATGCGTTACCCCCAACACAGGTTTTAAACATGTAAATGTGGGATGAAGGTAGAACAATACAATCTAAACATTGAAAGCAATTGAAAAAAAAAGTAAAAAAAATGAACAATGAATGAAGGGTAAAAGTTTCCATGCAAGTCAGCATTCATTAAACATGTAAACCACCTTTTGTGTTTTTCTTTATATCCTCACATTTTAAGGGTTAAGCATGCCTTTACATTTTTTTTTTATGGTGGTCTGTCCATGTGTGTCTGCCAGGCTGATTTAATCTCTCTCTCTCTTTGTCTCAGGCCTCATTCCCTGGAAACCTGCACCTGGTATTAGTGCTGAGACCGACCAGCTTCTTCCAGCGTACCGTCACAGATCTCGGCTTCCGTTTTAGTCAAGAGGACTTCATGCTCAAAATGCCTGTATGACTCATTACAACCTCAATTCTTTGCAATCTTTGTGAACTTCAACACCACCCACCCCATGTGTTTCTGTTATTAAGGTGGTGATGCTCAGCTCTGTCACAGATCTGCTGCGGTACATTGATGAGAACCAGCTGACCTCAGAGTTTGGAGGAACTCTTGACTACTGCCACAGCGACTGGATCGTCTTGAGAACAGTAAAGGATGATGGAATAGATACATTGCTAAATACGCAGCAATATCTTGTTAAACAAGACAGTCTCTTTGCTCATTACAGGCCATTGAGAGTTTTGCGGTCATGGTTAAAGACATTGCTCAGATGCTGCAGGCGTTTGGTACAGAGCTGGCCGAGACGCATCTATCAGAGGAGTGCAGTGCTATTGAGTTCCTCCTGCTGTCACACACCGAGAAATACAGGAGACTTAAGGTACAGCTTAATAGTTTTTTGCATCAGATTAAACATGGTGTCTACCCTAACTAAGTTTATTCCACTTGCTTTTTCCAAGAAAAACATCAAAAATATTTGACGTACCAAACCTAGGGGAGTAAACTATAATTAGAGTACACAGAGCTTGAGAGCACAAAAGGTCTATTTCACTCCAGTCTGCAGTCACTTTTAGCTCCTGTCTAGTCTTTTCTTGTGTTTTTCCGGCCCCTCTGGGCTCTAGCTGTTCTTTTGTTCCAAGATTCTGTGATGTCAGTGAAAGCAGAACACAATGCTAAGTGTTGTTGTTACTATTCATGGGTGAAGGATGCCATCAGATCTGTGATGAGGGAGGGGCGGCAGCTGCTCTCAAACCTGGAGACTTCAAGGAAAGAGGGGGACGCTGACACACGCTGGGACATGACACAGGACTGGGATACCATGCAGAGGTATAGAGTTTGATCCTGAAATAGTCTACGTCTCAATACGCATTATATGTTCCTTTCCAAAAATGATGCTGTATGTGTTCCTGCAGGCTGCTGGCTCAGCTCACAGATATGGAGATGGCTTTTGATGGCTTCTTTGATAAGCACCACCTCAAACTGCAGCAGTATTTACAGCTGCTGAGATATGAGCACAGTTTTCAGGAGGTGAACAGCTCCCTAACATAGAAAATGGCTTGTTTTAAGCATAATCACAGTATACTGATATACAACCTTACTTTATACAATGCGTCAATTAAAGTATTTTAATGGTTTTTCCTATTATTCTCTTTCTGTCAGATGGAGTGCTCTTTAGAGAAATTAAGAGCACAGGAAAGGAAGATAAGCGTCACAGGAGAATCCCTGGCCCAAACAGAGCAGACCGTCAAAGAGTTGGACGGTCTGGAAAAACGTGCGCAGGTAGCTGCATCATGCCACCCTCTTCAAGTTGTACATGCAGTCACAAATATGTCACTGATATTTCTGACAGCAGTGTGTGTTTTAGGAGGAGATGAGTCGGGCTCAGGTTCTTATCCTGCATGGGCATCAGCTGGCTGCTGGGCACCACTATGCCATGGCTCTGATTATCCAGCGCTGTAATGAACTCAGACATCAGTGTGACACTCTGACCTCTGCCCTCAGTACTAAACGCAGCTCACTGACACAAGCACAGACCCTGCTGCGCCGCCTCGAAGAGGTGGGCTTACACATCCGCTCTTTATTTTTTGTAGTATCTCATTTACTATTATGAAAAAAAAAATGTTTTGATGTTTTTAATGATTTTGAAAGAATTCTTTTATGCTCAACTGTGTCTGCATTTATTTAATAAAAAATACAGTAAAACAGTAATATTGTGAAATATTATTACAATTTAAAATAACTGTTTTTTTTTGTTTAAATATATTTTAAAATGTAATTTATTCCTGTTATGGCAAAGCTGAATTTTCAGCATCATTACTCCAGTCTTCAGTGTCACATGATCCTTCAGAAATCATTCTAATATGCTGATTTGCTGCACAAGAAACATTTTTTATTATTATCAATGTTGAAAACAGTTGTGCTGCTTAATATCTTTGTGGAAACCATAATACATTATTTTCAGGATTCTTTAATGAATAGAAAGTTTTAAAAAAAATAGCATTTAAAATGGAAGTCTTTACTGTCACTTTCAATCAATTTAATGCATTCTTGCTGAATAAAGGAAAGTAATGATAAATATATTGTTTTAAATATTGTTCTGAGCTTAATAGAAAAGCACAGTCCACACCACAACTACAACAACAATGGCACAGAAGAACAATATCATTGGAAGCACTTTCAGTACAATGCTTTTCAGCTGATGAGGGATAAAATCTTTGACAGCCAATCAGAATTCATTCTGGTTTAAGGAGCTTGAGCATTTAAAGCATCAGACAACAACTGCAGCGGGCGCTTAGAATAAACAGAACGTTATTGTGTTTTAGTGTGGATGCTAATATAGTTATCGTAATAGTTATATTCATAGTTTTCATTCTTTATGTGAACAGGCCATTAAAAAACAGGCCATTTTTCGCAGCGATGACATAGACGAACCATTTTGGGTTCTTAAAAGAACCTTTTTTTTTTAACAACCTAAAGAACCTTAAATAAAGAACATTTCATCCAATTAAAAGGTTCCATGGATGTTAAAGTTTCTTCATGGAACCATAGATGCCAGAAAAGAAGCTTTATTTCAAAGGCTGTATATATTTGACAATATTCCAGTGTCTTGATCTTTATGGTTCAATTATATCTTGTTTTGCAGGCTCAGCGGTGGTGTGATGATGGCGCCTATCTCTTGGCCAATCAGCAGGTGGATAAATTCCAGTCTAAAGAAGGTGCACAGACAGCTCTTCGAGATATCGAGAAGTTCCAGGAGGCGGCGCCAACTCTCCTCGGTGCAGGCACTGATGTGCTCTTTCTGGAGTTTGAATCTGTGCTCACTCCTTATCTACAGGTAAATACTGACAGACTACAAAAAAAAAAAAAAGACTAGACACAGTTTCAATATCTGTTTGATGTACAGTACAGTCCAAAAGTTTGGAACCACTAAGATTTTTAATTTTTTTTAAAAGAAGTTTCGTCTGCTCACCAAGGCTACATTTATTTAATTAAAAATACAGTAAAGAACAGTAATATTGTGAAATATTATTACAATTTAAAATAACTGTTTTCTATTTGAATATATTTCACAAAGTAATTTATTCCTGTGATGGCAAAGCTGAATTTTCAGCATCATTACTCCAGTCTTCAGTGTCACATGATCCTTCAGAAATCATTCTAATATGCTGATCTGCTGCTCAAGAAACATTTAATGTGTACAATTGTACAAAATATTTATGTACAATATTTTTTTTCAGGATTATTTGGTGAATAGAAAGTTCAAAAGAACAGTGTTTATCTGAAATCTAATCTTTTGTAACATTATAAATGTCTTTACTGCCGCTTTTGATTGATTTAACGCATCCTTGCTGAATAAAAGTATTCATTTCTTTAATTTCTTTTCAAAAAAATAAAAATAAAAATTCTTACTGACCCCAAACTTTTGAACGGTAGTGTATAATGCTACAGAAGCTTTGTATTTCAGATAAATGCTGTTCTTTTGAACTTTCTATTCATCAAGGAATCCTGAAAAAAAAAAAGTACACAACTGTTTTCAACATTGAAAATAATCATAAATGTTTATTGAGCAGCAAATCAGCATATTAGAATGATTTCTGAAGGATCATGTGACACTGAAGACTGGAGTAACGATGCTGAAAATTCAGCTTTGCATCACAGGAATAAATTACTTTGTCAAATATATTTAAATAGTACACAGTTATTTTAAATTGTAATAATATTTCACAATATTACTGTTTTTACTGTATTTTTAATTAAATAAATGTAGCCTTGGTGAGCAGACGAAACTTCTTTTAAAAACATTAAAAATCTTAGTGGTTCCAAACTTTTGGACTGTACTGTAGATTCTAAAGCATCCTTTTTACACAGTAATTACAGAAATGTACACTTTTGATGGAAGGTGAAAGTTTTGCTTGTTTTGTATTTGTTGTATTTATGACTGAGTTGGCTGATTCTGAGAATAACAGTTAATCAGTATGGTATTCTCAATGGCTAATTCTTAAAATTTGAACTTTGGAACCTCTCAATCTTGAATATTTAGCCGCTTTTCCACTGTCGGGGCGAACGGTTCTAAGAACGGCAAGGAAGGTTTCCAGTTATATGTCCACTTGAGCTTTGTTCAGTTTTACAATTACAAACCGTTCTTAGCCCTGAATTCTCAGCACGGTTGGTTAACCAAAGAGCTCCGTTATCAGCCCCACAATGGACAATGAAACCATATCCATACGGGCTGGGCCAGATCGGCACGGAATGGAGCGGTTAAGCTACAAGAGCTATTTGGCCCGATGGTGGAAAAGCACCTTTTGGCTGAATATAAATATAAATGCCTTATTTTGTGTGTCTGTGCTGTTTCAGGCTCATATAGAGAAGACGTTTCAAAAGCACAGCTCTGTGCAGGCTCTAATTCAGTCCAGACAGAATTGCCTGAGGAAACTGGCAGACAAACACGTCCGGCCAATCCAACTGGTGGCCCCTCGCCCGGAGAACCCACCGCGCTCAAAATCCCCCCTCTTCTCCCCCAAACATGGTATGTGCTAGTACAAGACCTTAAAAAATGCTATTTAATAAATAAATACTTTAATTTAGGTCCACTTATCCTCAATATTTTTTCAGCCATGAGTTCCCAAATTTTATAAATGGTTAATAATTCTTCACAAGACTCTGTATTAAATGTTTCATATCTGAGAGATGAAGCTAGACATCATGTACATAATGTCAACATTGGTACAGTACCATACTGTCACACACATTAATATAGCTGTCAAGACGCCTAATCAGAGCTTCACTTGAATTGTGTCATGGAAACAGCAAGAAATCTATGGAAACAACCTACTATCTACATTTACAAATACACGGCTGTTCCTAATAAATCCTTGTGGATAATGCAGACTTTCTGGGGAGTTGTGAAATAAGGTGCATCTTCAATTCACAGTAAAGCTCTTTTGATCATTATTAACTCCAGGGACTCAGAACAAAGACTTTTTCATGATCTATACTCAAATGAATACCTTTATGCAAATTTGGAAGAATTACTTTTTTGTTTACCACAGAATTCAAACCTTTATTACATTATTCGTTCTGATTGGTCAATAGTTGTCAAATCTCAGCTGTCAGATCTTTTTGTGTACTAACCATTTAACTGTTTATTATTGTTAGTGACCATACTGCTGCTGAACATGTTAGCTAACCAGTCCAGAGAAAAACTAAGTTGGATTGCAGAATAATAATATAGATTAAAACTATGAATGAGTTGATAAAGGAGAGAGATTTCTGGCACTCAGTATTCAGTATTCTTGAGAAGGTTGAAGCACTTTAAGATGGAGAGATCAAGGGAAGAAGCGATAGAGACGTGCAGAGCTCACCTGACACACTGTGATCTTCAGCACAGCTGGATAACAGCCCATCAAAAGTGATCTGATAGGAGCACAATGTAAAGATGGATCTGGAGCTGAAACAAGGGCTTCAGGGAGGATTTTATTCACTGACAAAGATCATGAACTGGAATGACTTCCAAAGTCAGATCAGACTGATAATGGAAGCATTTACTGTGTCATGTCAAGTGCTGTCTGAATGTCTTTGTTGATATAAACTGATTGTTCATAGTGCTGTGGATGTTAATGTTTTGTGCTTCAGTTACTGGTCTGTTTTAGTAATGCAACCTACATATTAGTGTTGTATCCACCTGCTCTTCTTGTTTAAAACAGACTTTAATTCCAGTTTAAAGTTCACCTTTGACCTCCCACTACCAGGCAAAAGAACATCAAGGAAAAGCCCAAACTCCAGGAAGGTAAACAGTACAATTTCATTTGGTCTTTCTTTACAAATGCATTTGTGAGGTTCTTTTACTACCAATGGTCCTTATTTACTGCCATGTTATAATAGAGTATATGGATGTTTTTAAACTGTAGAAAACCTGTAGAAAATAAACTGTCACTAGTTTAATTTTGTATGTCCAGTCACAGTAGAATTCTTTAATTTTGGTCTGAAACTAATTTCCATCACATCTCAAATGATTTATTGTATTAAAGGTGCTAAAGAGGATGTTTTGTTTTATACATTTTTGCAATATTACTTGAAACTGTCTTTACTAACTGATAAAAGACTATTTATAAGGTGCACTGAAAGGAATAATATTAATATACATCATCTGCGCACGAGGTAGGGCCTTAAAAACATCAGCCAATTGGCCCTCTGGCTTGTCAATCACTGCCGTGACGTTCCTTGTGAGAGACGAGCGCGGCTGCGCGCTCCAGTAACTTTCCACACTCCACAGGCGCTGCATGCAATGTTTTTGTCAGGAGACAGGAGTAACAACTGCAGATTATGAGTTACCTGCGGTGATTCCGACATAATGAATCCACTAACACAACACAGCGAATGCCGGTGGTAAACACTCGTGTTCCAATACGAGTGTTTACGAGTTTTGGGAGGCGTTCCTTCGAAGGAGGGGGTTTGTTCTTACGCATGCGCTCATTTCAAAAACTCAGTAACAGTCTTTGGATTCTTAGTCGACGAAAAAATCCTCTCTATCAACTTTAATGTGATTTATTGTAATGGCTTTGTGGTGGAAGTTTCAAACAAACATTTGAAACATTTTTTGAAATAAAATAGATTTGCTTACTTTGCTATGGATAATTGCATTGCTTGTATCCTAAATACATTTTTAAAAAAAATTAATAAATTGTATTTTCACACATTTCACAGTTGACTAACATAAGAAAATATGTGTGAATATGTCTGAAAATGGGATTTAATTGTGATATATATTTGTATTTAGGAAACTTAAAAAGTAAATGTGAAAAATACACTCTAAAAATGCTGGGTTGAAAATGGACAAACCCAGCAGTTGGGTTAAATGTTTGCCCAACATGCTGGGCAGTTTTATTTAACCCAACTATTGTTTAAAAATTACTATATGGCTGAACCCAAAACAATAATAATCAAAAGGTGAACATTTATTAATAAGCAATTTAATAAATGTTTACTGTTTAATTATTATTTGTTAAACACATTTAAAAAAAAAAAAAAAATTTCCAACATATTTTGGGTTCATTTTAAAGGTCCCGTTTTTCGTGGTTTTTTGAAGCTTTGATTGTGTTTATAGTGTGCAATATAACATGTGTTCATGTTTCGCGTGTAAAAAAACACAGTATTTTTCACATAATTTACTTATCTGTATACCGCTGTTTCCACTGTCATAAAAACGGGCTGATGACTTCCTTGTTCTATGAAGTCCCTCCTTCAGAAATACGTAACGAGTTCTGATTGTGCCAGCGGTTCCTGTGTTGTGATTCGACAGCTCTGAGCGCACCGTGCCCGGAAAAGTCACGCTTCTTACCATAACGTGGAGATGCACGCGCTCAGTGTTATTGTAAACATGTCTTTAATTTTACCCTATCAATTTGAGCCGGAAACAGACCCGGTGATTGAACTGTAAAATGAAAATAACAGCGTTTCGACGACATGGCGACAAACACACTCTACAAACGCAACTCTTGTGTATTCCTGTGGGCGGAGGTTAGTCAAAAAACTGTTTTAGTGACGTCATTAAAGAAAGAAGTAGAGGGATGTAGTCCAAACTGGCCGTTCGATGTAGGCGACTTCTGTTAAATAAAATATCTCGCTTGGCATTGAACTTTGAGCTTTAAAATTGTACAGATTTTATTTATACTCTAACAACAACAATACACACTAACTGAAGTTTGAAACATGGGATCACGAAGAACGGGACCTTTAAGCAAGCAATACAGTAATTTTTAAAAAATAGTTGAGTTAAATAAAACTACCCAGCAGGTTAAACATGTAACCCAACCGCAGCATTAAAACAACCCATTTTCTGGGTTTGTCCATTTTCGACCCAACTTGGGTTGTTTTTAACCCAGCATTTTTTAGAGTGTACAGGAAGTGATTTATCTTCCAAGACCATTTGAATGTGATCTTCATATGACAGTTTTAGTCCTTTATGTATTTTGGTTGTTATATACAAAGAAAGATGTATAAATGACAAGTGCAGAATGTGTGGTTTGATTAAATGAACATCATGTGCTGGCGTCTAAAGGAAATCATTTAGTGTTTTCTGTGTGGGTCAGATTGAGGTGATTCATGATTATCAGATGGCCAGCCCTCTCCCCTACAGTATAGATGGCGAAGACAGCACTGACCTGCTCAAACGGTGAGTCTGCTGTCTGACACGGTCTGTTTAAATGACACTGTGACGTGTCTGATGACCCTGTGAATGTATGTGACTCCAGACATGTGATGAAGGAGCTGATAGAGACCGAGAGGATCTATGTGGAGGAGCTGCTGGCGGTGCTCCTGGTAAGATGACCTTCATTTTTCTGAATGTGGCACTGAAGACATGAGGTGTTATTGCTGGGGTTTTGTTTATGATCTCTCTCACTTTATTTGTCTGGATTCGCAGGGCTACAGGGCTGAAATGGACAA
Organism: Megalobrama amblycephala; assembly: GCF_018812025.1. Taxonomy (NCBI): domain Eukaryota; kingdom Metazoa; phylum Chordata; class Actinopteri; order Cypriniformes; family Xenocyprididae; genus Megalobrama; species Megalobrama amblycephala. The sequence continues at coordinate 9,744,986 of NC_063066.1, read as the reverse complement.
GCCGTCTCTTGCTTCGCTCCTGCCATCAAGTCTTCGCAACAAGAGAGACGTGCTGTTCGGAAACTTGCCTGATATCTACAACTTCCATAGCAGGCAAGGCCACACACAGTCACACACAGAGAACTTCATAACGCTGCTAACGGCAGGAGCAAAATGTAAACAATTACTTCAGACCGAAATATAATTCTGTTTCCTGTGCGATAAAGCAAATCAGACTTAACTGCACTCTCACAGTTTTGACTTCAAGACACCTTCATAAAACATCTTATTTTAAATAAAACTTATCGGTTTATGCAGCTGTGTTTGTCAGTGGCTTTGAAACCTGTCTTGCCTGCTGGGTCTTCATCTCCGGGTGAGGCAAATTGCCAAATTGGTTGACTGCAGGAAGCTGTTACGCCAATTAAAGCACTTTAATTACAGCTAAATGGCTGTTGGTCAAATAAGGATTTGATTAAGCCAATGAGAGCTCAGCTGGAAGGGAGCGCATCGGTAGAGCAGGGGCTCTGACAGACAACTGTGTGACCCCTCGCTGTCAGTCAGCCTTATCTACTACAGAGACGGAACCAGGCATAGTGCGACAAATAGTTGTTAAATTATTTATGCATACTAGATATTGTGCATACTACATTTGAAGTGCATATTACATTTAATACAGTACATACTAGATTTTTACGGCACATATTATGTGTATATATGTATACGCATTTTATACTGTATGTATACATTTATGGTGTAAATTAGATTTAATACATACTAATTGTAGTGCATACTTAATGTAATGTGCACTAGTTGTAGAACATATAGGATTTGTACATGCTAGATCAGCACACACTAAACATATACAATACACATACACTATCTTTCAAAAGTTTGGAGTCTAAGATTTTAAGGCTATACATACCAGTAAAAAATCTAAACATCCTTACAACAAGATAAATTTACTTGAGAAGCAAAATCATTTTAAGATGAAGAGCCTTTAGTGAATATATCAAAGAATCCTGACAACGTTGATAACATAAGAAATGTTTCTTGATCACCAGATCGGCATATTAGAATGATTTCTGGTGGATCATGTGACATTGAAGAGCGAAACATGAACACATGTTATATTGCACACTATAAACACAATCAAAGCTTCAAAAAACCATGAAAAACGGGACCTTTAAATATTGAACAAGGTAGATTTTCAAAGGAGCTTCTGAAACACTGTTGCCAAAGTGTGTGACTTGTGTCTTTTGTGCTCCAGAGTCTTCCTACATGATTTGGAAAGCTGTCTGGAGAGCCCAGAGGCAGTTGGGGCGTGTTTTCTGGAACGGGTGAGGAAGTTTAAAACACCATATGAGAATAATTTAAGGTTAGTTTTCAATGTCTTTCTTTTTTTGTTTTCACAAAACAGATCTAACATAAAAAATCTGTCTATTTTCAGAAAGACCATTTCCATTTATATGAATGTTACTGTCAGAACAAACCTCGATCTGAGTCCTTATGGAGGCAGTTCTCTGACTGTCCATTCTTCCAGGTATTAAAGACTATCTCCATCTATAAAATCACTTGCAGCTCACTGGCATGTGTCTAGAAAAAAATTCTGAGATGTGTGCTTTGTGTTTCAGGAGTGCCAAAAGAAGCTGGAACACAAACTTGCTCTTGACTCATACCTGCTGAAACCAGTTCAGCGCCTTACGAAATATCAACTCCTATTAAAGGTGTGAACTTCAGCTGAATACAAATGTGCATTTGAGATGTTTTCATACTACATATTTTGGTGCCGAGTCCGTTTGACCAGAAAATTGCTTCTCTGTATGCCTGAAAAGTGGTCTGGGATATGGTTCATGTGAGCTGTAATTGGTATCATATCACCCTGCAATCTTGTGTCATTTTAGTCCTCCAGGAAATACATTCACCAGCCACTTTATTAGATACACCTGTTCAACTGCTCAAGTTATTTACGCCTGAATTTAGCATAAACAACATGAAAGCATGGATCCATCCTGCCTTGCATCAACAGTTCAGGCTGCTGCTGGTGGTTTAATGGTGTTAGGGATATTTTCTTGGCAGACTTTGGGCAGTTCTGAAGGCAAAAGGTGTCCAACCGTTACTAGCAAGGTGTAGTAACTGAATTTATAAAAATTGCCCCATTCAAAAATGTATATACCCTTGAATCTGAACTGTCCTGTCATTACCTGATAATCCACGACTATTTTCATGTTTTACGATAGTTGTTTGTGAGTCCCTTGTAACTGTAAAAAATGGTAATTGCAACTTTTTATCTCACAATTCGGACTTTTTCCTGGCAATTGCGAGTTGGCATCTTAAAGTTCTGAACTTTTTTCTCAGAATTGCGAGATATAAACTCATAAATGCAAGTTATAAAGTCAGAACTGCATGATTAAAAACTTGCAATTCTGACTTTTTTCTTGCAATTGCGAGAAATCTCACAATTCTGACTTCTTTTCTTGCAATTCAGACTTTTTTACTGGGAAATTGCAAGTTTATATCTCAGAATTCTGACTTTATAACTCGCAATTGCAACTTGCAATTCTGCAATTCTGAGAAAAAAGTCAGAATTGTGAGAAAAACTTTTTTGTGTGTGTGTATTACATACTTTTTAGTATTCCAAAGTATTCTAGATTAAGTTATAATAAAAATATTTATATTTGTACTTTACAAAAAGTATAAATATAAAAATAAAAGCTCATTCAAAATATTAAAGGGTTAGTTCACCCAAAAATGAAATTTGTCATTAATTACTCACCGTCATGTCTTTCCACCCCTAAGACCTTTGTTTATCTTCAGAACAAAAATTAAGATATTTTTGATGAAATTCAAGAGTTTTTTTTTTTTTAATTTCCCATATAAAACCTGAAATTATCACATTCAAGGTCCAGAAAAGTAGTAAAGACATCATTACAATTGTCAACGTGACTACAGTGGTTTAACCTTAAAGTTATGAAGTGACGAGAATTATTTTTGTGCGAAAAAACAAAACAAAAATAACGACTTTATTCAACAATTTCCTTCTACCCCGTTGGCCAATACTGAACCGGCGTTCGGACGGAAACACGGAAGCGCTGTGCTGCATTCACTGTGTCAGCTGTGTAGGAGACTGACAGGGTAGAAGTAAATTGTTGAATAAAGTCGTTATTTTGGTTTTGTTTTTACGCACAAAAAGTATTCTCATTGCTTCATTACATTTAGGTTGGACCTTTTTCTGGACCTTGAATGTGGTAATTTCGTTGCTTTCTAAGGGAGATAAAAAACCTCTCGGATTTCATCAAAAAAATCTTAATTTGCGTTCCGAAGATGAATGAAGATCTTGCGGGTTTGGAACGACATCAGGGTGAAAGACATTTTATTTTTGGGTGAACTAACCCATTAATAAATCTATAATAAAACTAAAATAAAGCCTAAAATAACACTAGCAAGCATCTTTTTGTCCATTAAATCAGGAATTGTATGTGTGTCTGATAATAGGAGCTTCTGAAGTACAGCTCAGGCTGTGAGAGAGTTTCTGAACTGCAGGGGGCGCTAGCAGCCATGCTGGACCTGCTGAAGTCAGTCAATGACTCAATGCACCAGATTGCCATCACTGGATATGAGGTGACATTTTTGCCAACTTAAAGTGAGTGTGTGCGAGGTTGAGTGTCTGTGTGTGTAAATGCGTAGTTAACATGTTGTTCGTTGCAGGGTGATCTCAGCGATCTGGGCCGTGTGCTAATGCAGGGCTCCTTCAGTGTGTGGATTAGTCATAAGAAGGGTCCGACCCGCGTGAAAGAACTGGCCCGCTTCAAGCCAATGCAGCGACACCTGTTCCTGCATGAGCACGCGCTTCTCTTCTGCAAGCGGCGGGAGGAACACGGAGAGAACGCTGACAAAACGCCCTCCTACAGCTTCAAGCACTGTCTTAAGGTACGGCACACTTCCTGCTGTGAGCACATATACAATCCCAGAAAGCCCTGGCAGCATCACATGTGCATGCATCGCCGTCTGTCAGCCTGTTTGCTTATCCTTTCCATGTTTTTAAAATATTATTCTACTGTACATCACAGGATGTTATAGGATATGAACTGTATCTGTGAATATAAAATGGTGTGTTTATGATGCAGATGAGTGCAGTAGGAATTACGGAGAACGTTAAAGGAGATGTGAAAAAGTTTGAGATCTGGTACAGTGGCAGAGAGGAAGTCTATGTGATACAGGTAAGAATGTTTAAATTGACAGTTAATCCAAAAATGAATGTAATTTCAGTCTGATCATATTAAATTAATCAATTTGTAAATGTGAGGTATTTTTTCTGTACCATTAAAGTGAATGAGATATTATTTAATGGACAGTGACCATTATTACTATTATTTACCTGTACCGTTGATATGCAAAAACTTCTCATAGGCTCCCACAGTGGAGGTGAAGATCGCCTGGCTGAACGAGATCAGAAAGATCCTAACCAACCAGCAGAAACAACTCAAAGGTTTCAACACATTTCTCATGATAAAATGCCATTATGATTCCTCCACAAGTACTCTGAGTAATCTGTCATCTTCTCTCATTGGTCCAGAGGAGTTGTGTCACTCTGCTGCAGTCTCAGAGCAGATGCAGATGTCTCCGCCCCTCTCAGTGAGGTAAGAATCCACTAGTGTGCAAAACTGTAGATTGAACCCTCATATTCAACACTCACCAATCACTCTTGATCCTTTGCTTAGACCAGCTTTTTTGCTGCTTTTAGCCGTTAGATTTCTCACATGACACTTCCTTCCCAGAATCCCACCAATAGCTTTTATAGTACCCTCCCCGCTTTAGCAATTCAAATGATGTGTAAGCAGGGTCCAAAATTAACTACTTCTTCTTTTTAATTATATGCAGCTTTTGTGAATTGAGAAAGTTTGCCTGCCATAAAAATACAGGGCCATGGAATTGTATTGTTTGTGTACATCATATTCATATTACATTGTTATATTATTTAAATGATATTACATTTCATATATATATATATATATATATATATATATATATATATATATATATATATATATATATCTTTGTATATACACTACTATTCAAAAGTTTGAGGTCAGTAATTTTTTTTTTATTATTATTTTGAAAGAAATTAATACTTTAATTCAGCAAGGACTCAATATGAACAAAGGTGACATTTATACTGTTACATAAGTGACTGTAATGGAGTAATTGCCATCACAGGAATAAATTACATATTTAGAAAACCATTATTTTACATTTTAAATACATATACAGTTGTGCTCAAAAGTTTACATACCCCTTGCAGAATCTGCAAAATGTTAATTATTTTAACAAAATAAGAGGGATAATGCAAAATGTGTGTTCTTTTTTATTTAGTACTGTCCTGAATAAGATATTTTGCATAAAAGATGTTTACATATAGTCAAAAAATAGCTGAATTTCTAAAAATGACCCGTTCAAAAATGTACATACCCTTGATTCTTAATACTGTGTGTGGTTACCTGGATGATCCACAACTGTTTTTATGTTTTGTGATGGTTGTTCATGAGTCCCTTGTTTGTCCTGACCCCTTTCCAGCAGTGACTGTGTGATTTTGAGATCCATCTTTTCACACTGAGGACAATTGATGAACTCAAACACAACTATTAAAAAAGGTTCAAACATTCACTGATGCTCCAGAAGGAAACACGATGCATTAAGAGCCGGGGGGGTGAAAACTTTTTGAATTTGAAGATCAAGATAAATTTTACTTAATTTGTTTTTCGGGAAACATGTGAGTATCTTCTGTAGCTTCCGATGGGCAGTACTAAATGAAAAAAATATATATTTAAACAAAATAAGACAAATTTGGACATCTTCATCTTGTTCAAAAAGTTTTCACCCCTGGTTCTTAATGCATCATGTTTTCTTCTGGAGCATCAGTGAATGTTTGAACCTTTTTTAATAGTTGTGTTTGAGTCCCTCATTTGTCCTCAGTGTGAAAAGATGGTTCTCAGTATCATACAGTCACTGCTGAAAAGGGTTCAAATATGCAGAAGATGCTGGAAAACTGAAGAATTTGCAGGACCTGGAGGATTTTCTCAAGAACATTGGGCAGTTTAACTGTTCAGGACAAACAAGGGACTCATGAACAACCATCACAAAACATAAAAACAGTTGTGGATCATCCAGGTAACCACACACAGTATTAAGAATCAAGGGTATGTAAACTTTTAAACGGGGTCATTTTTAGAAATTCAGCTATTTTTTGACTATATGTAAATATCTTTTATGCAAAATATCTTATTCAGGACAGTACTAAATAAAAAAGAACACACATTTTGCATTATCCCTATTATTTTGTTAAATTAATTAACAATTTGCAGATTCTGAAAGGGGTATGTAAACCTTTGAGTACAACTATATATATGTATGTGTGTATATATATATATATATATATATATATATATATATATATATATATATATATATATATATATATATATATATACAGTACAGTCCAAAAGTTTGGAACCACTAAGATTTTTAATGTTTTTAAAAGAAGTTTCGTCTGCTCACCAAGGCTACATTTATTTAATTAAAAATACAGTAAAAAACAGTAATATTGTGAAATATTATTACAATTTAAAATAACTGGGTACTGTTTAAATATATTTGACAAAGTAATTTATTCCTGTGATGCAAAGCTGAATTTTCAGCATCGTTACTCCAGTCTTCAGTATCACATGATCCTTCAGAAATCATTCTAATATGCTGATTTGCTGCTCAATAAACATTTATGATTATTTTCAATGTTGAAAACAGTTGTGTACTTTTTTTTTCAGGATTCCTTGATGAATAGAAAGTTCAAAAGAACAGCATTTATCTGAAATACAAAGCTTCTGTAGCATTATACACTACCGTTCAAAAGTTTGGGGTCAGTAAGAATTTTTATTTTTATTTTTTTGAAAAGAAATTAAAGAAATGAATACTTTTATTCAGCAAGGATGCATTAAATCAATCAAAAGTGGCAGTAAAGACATTTATAATGTTACAAAAGATTAGATTTCAGATAAACACTGTTCTTTTGAACTTTCTATTCATCAAATAATCCTGAAAAAAAATATTGTACACAAATATTTTGTACAATTGTACACATTAAATGTTTCTTGAGCAGCAGATCAGCATATTAGAATGATTTCTGAAGGATCATGTGACACTGAAGACTGGAGTAATGATGCTGCAAATTCAGCTTTGCCATCACAGGAATAAATTACTTTGTGAAATATATTTAAATAGAAAACAGTTATTTTAAATTGTAATAATATTTCACAATATTACTGTTTTTACTGTATTTTTAATTAAATAAATGTAGCCTTGGTGAGCAGACGAAACTTCTTTTAAAAACATTAAAAATCTTAGTGGTTCCAAACTTTTGGACTGTACTGTGTATATATATATATATATATATACACTGAACAAAATTATAAATGCTACACAATGTTTTTGCCCCCATTTTCATGAGCTTTTTCTATGCACACAAAACCACCAGTGACCACCAGTGAAATGGGGGTGACCACCATTTGCCTCACGCAGTGCAACACATCTCCTTCGCATAGAGTTGATCAGGTTGTTGATTGTGGCCTGTGGAATGTATGCCACACCTGTGAGGTGGATGGATTATCTCGGCAATGGAGAAGTGCTCACTAACACAGATTTAGACAGATATTTGAGAGAAATAGGCCTTTTGTGTACACAGAAGAAGTCTTAGATCTTTGAGTTCAGCTCATGAAAAATGGGGGCAAAAACAAAAGTGTTGCGTTTATAATTATGTTCAGTGTATATACATAGTAGATTTGAATCGGTCGTCACTAACATCAGTGAAGGTCAGATTATCATTATTAGAATTTGACTTAAATCATATAATGTTGCAGTTTCTAAAAAAGTTACTGGCCAACCATTTTTACTCTAATTTGGTGTTTCGCGAGTGTTAATTCTGGACCTTGTGTGTAAGCCTGACATATTTCTTGTATTTGTATATACGAAACCCATACACATTCAGATTGTTTCATTTGAACAAATCCTAAGTAAAAGTGTTTGAAAAAATTTCTGATGATGATGATGATGGGGATGAAGCCGCTGTGTGTGGTTGCCTGTCCTCCCACAGGGCCGTGCGGCCTTCCCGTGGCGTTCTTAAGGGCTGCCTTCCCCACCTGGACCTTGTGTCCCTGTCGGGGGGCGTGTGTGTGTGCCTTCGCGCTCGGAGCCCACGCCTCACTCGCCCCTCCCAGCGACAGTGACGCTCAGTGGTAAAGCAGGCGGGAGGGGGGGCCGATCCGATCTGTGCTCCGTCACATACAGGGCTGCTACGGCCACATTTTACCCACCATCGCCGTCCCTTCCATACACACCTCACCAGCAGTTCCCTGCTCATCAGTATAACAGGCAGATGCTTTACCAGCTCATCTCTGCATCTGTTTTGCATGACATGCAAACAAAAGAGAACACCAGAAGAGTTTGGTTTGACTCCATTGTTTTTGGCTGTTGAACAACGCTTTGAAGACAGGCCTTTTTTTGAGATCAAGACAGATATGCTAACCAGCTTAGCCTGTTGAGTCGTATCTCGACAAATCAAGACTCTTTATTTTCACTTCATTTTCTTATCAGCACGTCTGTAATGAAAGAATCATGAAAATTACTGCCATCTGTCCATATCTGCCAGCTTCTTATATGGTTTGTGCTGAGCTGATGGCTGGTTTGGCTCCTGTTTCATGTATAAGAGATGGTGTTTGCGTGAATGATTGTTTATTTACTTCATGCTCTGCTCTTATCCCACAGCAAACAGCAAAGAGCGTCAGTCAGCTCAGAGGGGACTGAGTCAGGCCACAGCAGTCCAGATCCGTTCAGCTGCTCTAGCCAGCACCAGCGCAACAGACGCAGTGAGTACTAATTAAACACCTGCACATACTGTACACACTTAACTGTGCCATTTAAGTATACAAATGCAGACGTGAATGTGTTAGGCCAACAAAATGCATGTGGTCTCTTTGTGCAAACTTCATTTTAAGTACTTACCAACATATACTTATAAACACTTCCAAAGCAGCATAGTTAAAGTGTAATTCTTACTGTTTTACTTGATTCTAGACATCACTCTCAATGTAAAACCATCATCCCCATCACCACAAATTTCACACACAAAGAGTAAACATGAAGAAGCATGTGATTTCTTCACCCAGATACATGTTGTCTAAGCTGGCGCAGGCTGTCAGCATCAGTTGGGTTAATCAGACACTATATATTGAATTCTGAGTATTTCATGAATCAGAATGCAAGGGTTTATACTGAAGCATGCGGTGTGTTTGTGTAGGCTGGCCGGGTGCACCTTATTCTGTAGATATCTGTGAAGGTCTGGAGGACTGGAGTGCAGCAAACAGCCTCTCTAACCCGTCTGACACTGAGGAGGAGGACGCCTCCCATCTGGTGAGACATCCCACACTCATTTACTTATTTCAGATGTGGTAACTTGTGTAGGGTGACGCATGTTTTTTTAAAACCTTCACTTGTTCATCTGTTTGTTTTAGGTTCCAGGCAGATACAGGGCCTTTGTCGACTGGAGGAAAACCGGGCTGGATAACTTGATCATTAAGTGTGGTGATGTCATACAACTACAGCATGAGGAAAATGATGGCCAGTGGTGAGTGATGTGAGGGGGACATAAAGGAATGTTCTGGGTGAAATGCAACTTAAAGGGATAGTTCATACAAAATTGAAATTTCTGTCATCCTCATGTTATTCCAAATCTGTACAATTTACTTTCTTATGCAGAAAACAAAAGAAGATACTTTGAGAAATGCCTCAATGTTTGTTTGTCCAAATCAGTAGTTGATTAAAAATCAACATTGATTAAAAACATCATCTTTTGTGTTCCACAGAAGAAGCACAGGTTTAAACAACATGAGGGTGAGTAAATGATGACAGAATTTTCATTTCAGGGTGAACTATCACATTAAACTCAATAGAATCGTGAATTTGATTCTTTCAATGTGTTAAAAAAATGTGTTGAGAAATGTAGTCCCATTATCAAAAAGAACAATTTCAACAAGGGTTGGGGAAAGGTTTTGTGGCAAAATTCAGAATTAAAGAATTAAATTCAACACAAGTTGCTTTACTTGTTAAAGGTGCCATAGAATTTAAAATTGAATTTACCTTGGCACAGTTGAATAACAAGAGTTCAGTACATGGAAATGACATACAGTCTCAAACACCATTGTTTCCTCCTTCTTATGTAAATCTCATTTGTTTAAAAGACCTCCGAAGAACAGGCGAATCTCCACATAACACCGACTGTTACGTAACAGTCGGGATCATTAATATGTACGCCCCCAATATTTGCATATGCCAGCTCATGTTCAAGGCATTAGACAAGGGCAGGACGTCTGGATCTGTGCACAGCTGAATCATCAGACTAGGTAAGCAAGCAAGAACAATAGTGAAAAATGGCAGATGGAGCAATAATAACTGACATGATCCATGATAACATGATATTTTTTGTGATATTTGTAAATTTGTCTTTCTAAATGTTTCGTTAGCATGTTGCTAATGTACTGTTAAATGTGGTTAAAGTTACCATCGTTTATTACTATATTCACGGAGACAAGAGCCGTCGCTATTTTTTTATTATTAAACACTTGCAGTCTGTATAATGCATAAACACAACTTTATTCTTTATAAATCTCTCCAACAGTGTGTAATGTTAGCTTTAGCCACGAAGCACTATCAAACTCATTCAGAATCAAATGTAAACATCCAAATAAATACTATACTCACATGATCCGAAGCATGCATGCAGCATGCATAACGAACATTTTGTAAAGATCCATTCGAGGGTTATATTAGCTGTGTGAACTTTGTTTATGCACTGTATTATAGTCGAGAGCTCGGGGGGCAGGGAGCATGAGATTTAAAGGGGCCGCAGCCTGAATCGGCGCATATTTAATGATGCCCCAAAATAAGCAGTTAAAAAAATTAATAAAAAAAAATCTATGGGGTATTTTGAGCTGAAACTTCACAGACACATTCAGGGGGCACCTCAGACTTATATTACATCTTGTGAAAAAACATTCTAGGGCACCTTTAAAAAACTGCAGTTACTGTATATGAAATTCAATTTATTTTAATTCTACTTCTTAACATTTAAATTCAAAATGTGAACCTGTTTGTTACCTCAGTTTAAATTCAGTTATTGAATTGGAATTCAAAAGGCAATTTCAATTGTGAATAAAGCAAAACTTTACAGGGCAAATAACACATTTTTACTAACAACTTTACAGGGCAAATAACACATGCATTACTGAATAATTCATGCAAGCACTTTAACAAAAAATGAGATTCACATTTCTGCTTTTAAGCACTCCATAAGCTTTGTAGATTTTGAAGCCAAAAAAAAAAATGCATTCATCCATCATTAAAGTAATCCATACTTAAGTTAATAAAGGCCTTCTGAAGTGAAGCAAAGCATTTTTTTTTTTTTTAAGAAAAATATCCATATTTAAAACTTATCTATAATAACTGGCTTCCGGCAGATGACCGGATGCATCGATTTGCAGCAGAAGAGTAACCTGTGACCTGACATATGATGCAATGATGAACGCGAAAGCACAGAGGATAGAGCAAAACAAAACACAGGTCAAGAATTAGAAGTCTAAAACGATAATTTTTAAAGAGAAATGTCGGAGGATTTCGAAATAAGAAAAGAGGAGCTTGAGTATGTTGTACAGCCTTATTTGTTTAAACCGCGGAAGGCCCCTCACTTCAGAAGGCCTTTATTAACCCCCTGGAGCCATATGGATTATGTTTATAATGGATGGATGATTTTTTTTGCCCCCCTTCACTACCATTATAAAGCTTGGAAGAGCAACGATATTTTTATATATAGATCTCCAATTGTGTTCGTCTCAAAGAAGACAGTCATATACACTTAGGATGGCTTTAGGGTAAATAAATCATGGGATCATTTTCAGGTGAACTATCCCTTTAAAATGCTTATGGTAGTTCAATATTAAAGTGGCTTTAAATGTTAGTTTGGTGTAAATTCAGTTCAGTTATGAACTGTCACAGGTTGGTGAAGAATCTGAGTCGCAGACAAGAAGGCCGTATCCCTACTGCCAACCTACAGGGCATTCTGGGAGACAGCATCAAGAATCACTCCAACCGGCTTGGAGGTGAGAGTCTATCTGGACATCCGCTGCCTGTTTAGTGTAGTTCCCTGAAGAAACAAAAGTTTCCTTGTTGCATATGACCCATGCTGCCTTATCTTCTCTGCAGACCCAGGGAACCGTAAAGCACGGAAGCTCAGCTCGCCGTGAAGAAATCATCCAGTGCTATATCGGACCTTCACATTCACACTTGGTAGCTCAGATTGGATGTGACTACATGGATTCAGACTTGACCAGCAGGATTGTATTCCAGCGTTCTTGTTCTGACCGTCATTGCGATCAGACACTACTAAAATGCAAAATACATCGTTTTTTTACACCTTACAAGAGATCTGCACCATTTCAGAAAACCCAGAGAGCGCTCTTAAAGATCTGTCCTCTGCCGAAACACTTCAGTCCTCCTGACTACGTAAAGCCTAGAACATTCTGACTCTGCAATTGTCCCAGTAGACTTGACAGTTTTTTTTTTATGAATCAAGGCCCATGAAAAACACTTCTGATCTGGCTTTGTCGCTGTCTTCATGGTTACCTCTCCTAGAAGACCAATGAAAACATCCCGTTCGTAACGGACCTGGATTTTTAAACTGTGTGCGTTTGTGCTGTTATTTATCGTGTACTGTTACTATTGTAGTATTTATCCTCTTTGAACAAACAGAGCTCTACCTGAGAGCTTCAATGCCAAATCATGTAGTGCCATAATGCCTGTTTCCCAACTTTATTTAATGTAGATACCTCAAAAAATATTTCAAAGCACTTTATTCAGGTCACACAAATTTGTGGTCTTTTGTGTCTCTCTACAGCTTTAAACCAGTTGAATTTTGCATGCCGTCAATTCTTACCTCTCTTATTTAGTAAAATTCTCTTGTCAGGCACTTTACATGCAGAATCTACTCCACCAGCTTGAAGACCTGGGGGCTGTCATGTAAATGTTGACTTTATAGCCACAAATATGAGTCATGAGGGGGCGAGCGGAGCTCATGTGTGTTTCTTGTCACAATCATGGCGCCATGTGCGCCTGCAAAATCAGAGCAATGTTAATGGTGATTTCTTATTAAGTGAGATCATACAGCAAACATTAAATATACCCACTGTTTTGAATAATTAATTAAACATTAATTGCAGCCTTATATGAATTTACTACACAAAATCAGGCCCACAGTTGGAGGGCTGACTTTGATATATACCAGCGTTTGAAGTGCAAATGAGCTGTGTGTAGCAGCAGGAGACGCTGTGGAGTACATATCTCTTATGTTATTAATTTTGCTATCAAGTTGTTCCCTTCCAGCGTGGAGCTTCAGGCACACATCCAAAATCAGACCATGTAAAGAATATATATCTGTGTTATATTAAGGTCCTTTCACACCAAGAATGGTAACTATAAAGATAACTATAACGATAATTATATCAGCGTCTACGCCAGTGGACGATGCAGTTCCCTTTCGATACTTCACTCGTACTGCGTATGGGGAAAGGTCTCCCTTTTTCCCCGCTGCTGAAGCCTTTTTCAATAACGCAGTGTAACTGCACCGTCATTGGTTCACTCATAGACAAGTTGTTGAACCAATGGCGGCGCGGCATAGCTGCGCGGCCTATGGCGACAAAGCGCGCGAATATTCCCGCCGAAATGGGCGGGGTATAGGGCTATATAAGCAGGCGTTTCGCCATAGGATTTCAGTGTTTTCTCCTTCAGCGACGACATCTACTTCTCTTCGCTGATCTCCGCCTGAAGCCGAAGAAGCTCGCCGCCTTCTGCTCTCGCCGCCGTCTGAAGAGGCTCCCGCAGCGGACTCGCCTGGACTCGCCGGTGGAAGAAAGCGCCGGCGCCCTCGCGGACTGCAGCTTCTAGCGCCGTCGCCGAGCCGCCGCCTCCCGCTTCCCGCTTCCGGCCGCTTCCTGTGCGTCCCCTGCCGCCATCCGGCGCGCCGCCTGAGAGCTTCATCCGCGGCTTAAACGCCGCTCTAAAAGAGCGATTTTCAGCGGTTTTCACCGCTCTAAGAGCTTCCGCGGCCCTCGCCGCTCTAAAAGAGCCACCCAATTGCCGTTTTCACGGCAGCGGCGTCTCACGATGCCCCGCCACTCATGTGGTACTTGCAGGGCCCCCCTGCACGACGACGATGGACACAGCGAGTGTGTCGCTTGCCTGGGCAAGCCCCACGCAGACGGCGCGCTCGCTGGAGACTCATGCCCGCACTGCGAGTGTATGAGTCTCGCTTCCCTGCGCTCGCGGGTCGCCTTCTTCACTGAGGGCGATCTCGCCGCTCGCGCCCTCCCGTCTCCTTCCTCCCGCGAGCCGGCGAGGAAAAGACAGCGGGGTAGAGCGACTCAGCGCCAGGAGTTGAGCGAGCTCACGCCGGCCCAGCCCCCGCGTGCCTCGCCCTCTCCTCCCAGGGAACTCTCTCCCGTTCTGTTCTCTCGCCCTGAGCAGCGTCCCTCCGCAGAAGCGAGTGACCTCGTCTCATTCGGGGGAACAGACGACGAACAAGACGACTCCATGTCTCTTGCGGCTTCCGAAGCGGAAGGATGGGCTGGCGAGCCGGAAGACCCCGCTCCACCGCCTCCCTTGGAACCCATCGAGCATGGCCAGGGCATGGATGCCGAGCTCTTCCGCATCCTGTCTAGGGCCGTTGAAGAGCTGGACCTCGAGTGGGCCCCTCCAGAGGAGCCGTCTCGCAGCCGCCTGGACGAATGGTTTCTGCCAGGCCGCCGCCAAGCACCTCGCCAGCGTTCAGCGCCCTTCTTTCCTGAGGTCCACGAAGAGCTGACGAAGTCGTGGCGCGCTCCTTACTCTGCCCGCCTCCACACTACGCACCGCTCCGCCCTCACCGCCGTCGACGGCGCCGAGGAGAAGGGATACGAGCACTTGCCACCCCTAGATGAAGCGGTGGCTGCTCACCTCTGTCCTCCCGCGGCTGTGGGTTGGAAGACGAAGAGGGCCCTTCCTTCCAAGCCCTGTCGGACCACCTCTACTCTGGCTGGACGGGCTTACACCTCGGCGGGCCAAGCTGCCTCTGCGCTCCACACCATGGCCATATTTCAAGTATTCCAGGCCAAACTCCTCCGCTCTCTGGATGAGTCTGGAATCGACGCGCCAGCCTTCAAAGATCTCCGCAGCGCCACGGATCTTGCCCTGCGAGCTACGAAGGCTACGGCCCAGGCCATCGGTCGTTCCATGGCCAGCCTGGTCGTGTTGGAGCGCCACCTGTGGCTCAACCTAACGGAGATCAAAGACCTAGACAAGACGGCCTTCTTAGACGCCCCGGTCTCGCCTTCTGGTCTCTTCGGGCCTGCAGTGGATGGCTTCACTGAGCGCTTTACTGCCGCGCAGAAATCGTCTCAGGCTATGAGGCATTTCTTGCCTAAGCGCTCCAGCTCCGCTTCTGCGTCTAGCCGCCCCAGGACTGCGCCGGCTCAGCAGAACAAACCAGCCCCACCTGCAAAACAGGCAGCGCCGCCCCAGGAGCATCGCCAGCGCTCGCGCCCTGCGAAGCGCCCTCCCTTCCCGAGGCGCCAGGGACCCCGGCCCAGGATTGTGCTGGACCCGGTGCCTCCGAAGTCGTCCTGATTCGTCGGACAGGAAGAGGATGGGGGACCGTCCCGTTATGACCGGACCACCCCAAAAGCTCCCACGAGTAATTTCCCCTCCGCCTCGTTTATTTCCGGGCGTGGGAAACAAACTCCAAGTGACAGCTGGGCCCACACCTGTTGCGCCCACTCCAAACGCCGTTTTCACGGCGAACAAATTTTTACCTCATCACAAAAAGAGCAAATTTCCTCTTCCACCCCTCGCGGTGTACGACCCTCTCAACGACGGTCTGTCACCCAACATTATTCAACCCCTAGCCACTCGGGCCGAGGCCTGGCAGGCCATCCCCGGTGTGTCAGAATGGGTCATGGGGATCGTAAACCAGGGCTACTCGCTCCAGTTTGCACGACGGCCCCCCCGCTTCGCTGGGGTGCTTCAAACATCGGTCAATCCGGACGACGCTCATGTCCTCCGGGCCGAAGTCATGTCGTTGCTGGAAAAAGGAGCTGTGGAAATGGTTCCTCCGTCAGAGAGCGAGACAGGCTTTTACAGCCGCTACTTTCTGGTCCCCAAAAAGGATGGCGGTCTCAGACCCATCCTAGACCTCAGGCTTTTGAATCACTCCCTCATGAGACGGAAGTTCAAAATGCTGACGCTGAAGCAGATCCTCGCGCACATTTGCCCCGAGGACTGGTTCTGCTCGCTGGACCTGAAGGATGCGTATTTTCACATCCAGATAGCCCCCCGTCACAGACGATTCTTGAGATTCGCATACGAAGGGGTGGCATACCAATATACGGTCCTGCCCTTCGGGCTGTCTCTGGCTCCCCGCACTTTCACCAAGTGCATGGACGCGGCGCTTTCCCCTCTGAGACAGATGGGAATCCGGGTTCTGAATTATCTCGACGACTGGCTCATCTTAGCCCGTTCGCGAGACGAGCTGGAACGCCACAGATCCGTGCTCCTCAGCCATCTACAATGCCTGGGTCTCAGGGTCAACTTAGCCAAGAGCTCGCTATGCCCCACTCAACGAATCTCGTTTCTGGGAGCAGTTTTCGACTCGGTCCGTATGACGGCAGTAGTCTCGCCAGAGCGCGCCCTGGCAATTCAGCAGCTCACGGCATCTGTCACGAACAAAGCCTATCTCCCTCTGAAGTTTTTCCAGAGGCTGCTAGGGCTGATGGCTTCCGCCTCCCCGGTGCTGCAGCTAGGCCTTCTTCGGATGCGGCCTCTTCAGTACTGGTTGAAGTTCCGGGTTCCTCCCAGCGCATGGCGGCACGGCCGCCTATGTCTCAAGGTCAATCGGGCCTGTCTTCTAGCCCTGAAACCTTGGATGGATCCAGTATGGTTCCAGCGCGGAGTCCCTTTACAGGCGGTCTCACGGAGGACGGTGCTCTCAACAGACGCCTCCAACTTGGGCTGGGGCGCTGTGTGCGAGGGCAGACCGGCCTTCGGCTCGTGGAGCCACGAGGAAAGCCATCTACACATCAACTGTCTAGAGATGCTAGCAGTGATGAAAGCCCTTCAGTTCTTTCAGGCTTACTTGACGGGACGTCATGTTCTAGTTCGGTCAGACAGTATGACGGTGGTGTCATACCTGAACCACCAAGGCGGTCTTTCGTCCAGCCGCTTATGCGCTCTGGCGAAACGTCTGCTGGAATGGGCTCTTCCGAGGCTTCAGTCGCTCAGAGCGACTCATGTTCCTGGCAGGAACAATCTGGGTGCGGACATGTTGTCACGGAGCAACATCCCCTCCGACGAGTGGATGCTCCACCCCCAAGTGGTCCTCACGATCTGGGAGTTCTTCGGGAAGGCAGAGGTAGACCTCTTCGCCTCAGAAGACAACTCTCATTGCCCAACATTTTTCTCGAAGGAAGTAGATGCTCTGGCCCACACATGGCCCAGCACGCTCCTTTATGCTTTCCCTCCGATCGCACTGATCCCCCAGGTCATCAGGCGTATCAGAGAAGACCAGCACAGAGTCCTTCTGGTGGCCCCGCTCTGGAGGAACCAGGTTTGGTCCTCAGAGCTATTCAGGCTCTCTCTAAGAGCCCCGTGGCCGATTCCCCTGAGACGGGACCTCCTCTCTCAGGCAAACAGAACAATTTGGCACCCACAGCCGCAGCTCTGGGCTCTGCACCTCTGGTCCCTCGATGGGAGCCGACTAGCCTCCCCGAGGACGTCCTAAATACCATTTCTCAGGCTAGAGCCCCGTCTACGAGGCGCCTCTACGACCAGAAGTGGTCAGTCTTTGTTGATTGGTGTTCAACACGCAACATAGACCCTGTGGAGAGTGACGTATCTTCCATACTGTCTTTCCTCCAAGAACGCTTGGAAATGGGGCGCTCCCCTTCCACGCTTAAGGTTTACGTAGCAGCCATTGCAGCGTTCCACGCTCCTATTGCTGGCCAATCAGTGGGACGAAACGGGCTTGTGATCCGTTTTTTGAGAGGTGCTAGGCGTTTGAATCCTCCTCGCCCTCTCACTATTCCCTCCTGGGACCTCTCGTTGGTCCTCAGGGCCTTGAAAGGAGCCCCATTTGAACCAATGGGTTCAGCCGACCTCAGGCCCCTAACGCTAAAAACCGCTCTGCTACTAGCACTAGCATCGGTAAAGCGTGTTGGCGATTTGCAGGCCCTCTCCGTGAACCCTGCATGCCTCGAATTCGGGCCTGGTGACTCTAAGGTCGTTCTGAAACCTAGGCATGGCTACGTCCCTAAAGTGCTCTCAACTCCGTTTAGAGCTCAGGTCATCTCGCTCTCTGCTCTTCCTCCCTCGGCGGACGAACCAGAGCTGCAGCTACTCTGCCCAGTCAGGGCATTGAGGACCTACATAGACCGATCACAGTCTTTCAGACAGTCGGATCAGCTCTTTGTTTGTTTTGGCGGCCGCACCAAAGGGTCTCCGGTCTCGAAACAACGCATTTCCCGTTGGATAGTGGATGCTATTAACCTGTGCTACTCCTCACTGGGCACTAATTGCCCCATAGGAGTCAGGGCCCACTCCACTAGAGGAATGGCTTCCTCGTGGGCTTGGTCCAACGGAGTTTCCATCCAAGACATCTGTGAGGCGGCCGGCTGGTCTTCGCCGTCCACCTTTGTCAGGTTCTATCACCTCGATGTCCCGACCTTACAAGCTCGGGTCCTGTCGGTGTGATTAGCGGCCTCCAACAAGTCCCGCTTCACGCCACCATAGGAAGTATCTTCCTTCAGTGTAACCATGGGTTCGGTTAGGCTTTGCCTCCGCTTGTCCTTTTGGCCCCCCTCTGGGTTGGCCAAATGCAAGCTATATCGTTCCCAGCCGTGGCACGGCGTGGTTGAATTCGTTCCCCATACGCAGTACGAGTGAAGTATCGAAAGGGAACGTACTCGGTTACTAACGTAACCTCGGTTCCCTGAGATACGGAACGAGTACTGCGTCACTTGCCGTGCCACGAGGCTGCGGCTCAGGGTCGTCGCTTCAGTCGATTGACACTGAAATCCTATGGCGAAACGCCTGCTTATATAGCCCTATACCCCGCCCATTTCGGCGGGAATATTCGCGCGCTTTGTCGCCATAGGCCGCGCAGCTATGCCGCGCCGCCATTGGTTCAACAACTTGTCTATGAGTGAACCAATGACGGTGCAGTTACACTGCGTTATTGAAAAAGGCTTCAGCAGCGGGGAAAAAGGGAGACCTTTCCCCATACGCAGTACTCGTTCCGTATCTCAGGGAACCGAGGTTACGTTAGTAACCGAGTACGTTTTCTGCTTTAAAGGAAGCTAAACTTACATTGCTGTATTGTTTTTAATCATTCATCAGCTGGAAAAAAATCTCTCTGTGTTGTTATCTTTAGAGTTGTGGTGTGGACTGCTATTCTTTTACTTTCAGAACGGATTTTAGAAGTATCTTTATCTTTATTTTATATAGCTTTCCTGGTTGAATGGGCCTTTAGCCATATGTACTGTCAGTTTTTCGTATTTACATGCTTATTCATGTCCTAATGTCTGAGACCACATAGCATTTAATCCTGTTTTTTTTTTTGTTTTTTTGTTTTTTGGGGAACTGGCTTCTAAATTATTCTTTTTGAGGGAATGTACCTGTATTGACTGTTGTATTGTAACAATGTTCTGTTTAAATTTGTACAGCCTATTGAAAATTAAGAAATACATTTTTTTTAATCAACTTGGGGTCAGTAAGATTTTTTAGAGTCCCCTGTAGTCAATAATTTTATCCCTTAAAACTCATCTTTGATCACCAAAATTACATATTTAAATGTTTTTTTTGTTGTTGTTTTTTTTCATTTTTTTTAAAGCCTTAAAATACCTTGAATGTAACTCTACACCCTTGCCTCATTTAATATACACGGATCTATGAATAAGATAATTAGCCCCGCCTCCACTCACTCGCACGAGCTCAGATGAGATCCACTCGGTCAACTTACTGAGGTAAACGCTGCACAATGATAGAGCTTTTTACAACGTCGGACACATCACGGTAATTAATATAATTAGCGTTTTGGTTTTGCTGATGCTACACAAACCATGTTCACATTTACGAGTTAGACAGCTTTCTTCTAACAATCAGTATCCTTAGAAATGCTTTGAACAACTCAGAACGTCAGTGGAGAAAGGCATAAAGTTCATAACACTGTAATATGCATCATACACCCGCCATATTGCTAAATCTACCTGATTTTTCATATCAACAGAAAAATATACTGGGATAACCTTCCTTTGAGACTCCCTTGCACGGTCAGTTAATGATATGCTAAAGCCTGCTGGCACATTAACTTGATTGGTTACAAGGTAGTTTGTGACGTCAGAAACACCAGCGATTTCAAACCGCAGGCTTCTTTGAGGCCCCGTTTACTCTAGTGTGTTTTCGTTTTAAAACGCATAAGTTTTGCTACGGTTATGCCTGTCATTTACACAACGCTGGCATTTTCGAACCTCGAAAACGGAGACTTTCAAAAACGCTGCAGACCACGTTTTAGTTTAAAAATGCCGGGGTTGCGTTTCAGTGTAAACAGACCAAAATGCAGACTTTTGAAACCGATGACGTGGCTGCCCACGTTTGCTCTGCGTATCCTTGACGACCGTGTAAACAATACCGTTACTGAATTGCAATCTTTGCTGGCTTTGTTGTAATTTTTAGCAGCCATTGTGCAGTTAAACTCAGCATTTTTTTAAATACTGCAGCTGCCTACATGCACAAGAGGCAACTATTTGTTTACACTTATACACGCATGCCCAGTGTGCAACTGTGCATGAACAGTCATGTGACATGCATTTTCGGCCTTGTTGTGTAGACGTGGATCGTTTCTGAAACGCTGTGGAAACGCCAGTGTAGACGAGGATTGTTTTCATTTTAAAACGCCGTTTTAAAACAAAAATGCACTAGTGTGAACGGGGCCTGAGACAATCTTTGGTTTACTGCAGTTTTAAAGAGAAAATACTCACCAATGGTGTTGACTTATGAATTTGCACATGGTTTGTCTTAAAGCATATTAAAAACACCACATAGATATATAAACAACATTAAAAACGTGATTTTCACCACAGGGGGACTTTAATATTTTTGAAAGAGGTCTCTTATGCTCACCAAGGCAGCATTTTTGATCAAAACTATTACAAAATATTACAATATTCAATATTACAGTATTACACACTCCAGTCTTCAGTGTCACATGATCCTTCATAAATCATTCTAATATGCTGATTTGCTGCTGAAGAAACATTTTTTTTATGATCAGTGTTGAAATATTGTTGAATATGCTGCCTAATTTTTTTTGTTTGTTTTTTTGTGGAAATCATGATGCACTTATTTTCAGGATTATTTGATGAATAGGAAGTTAAAATAGAAATCTTTTGTAACATTATAAATGCCTTTACTGTCACTTGATCAATTTGTGTCCTTGCCAAATAAAAGAATTTCTTTAAAAAAAAAACAAAAAAAAAACTTTATAACCCCAAACTTTTGAATGGTAGTATTTATATAATAATAATAATAGTTTAATTTACATTAACAAGATGTGAAGTCAAAGGCACATATACATCATAAACATTAACTTTATCTCCCAGAGATTGGCCTGAAATGATGAAAGGATCTTTCACAGGTGAGAAGTGAGTGATCCGATGCCTCCGGTGTTTATGGGTAATATCCAGTGATTTTCAGAACTAGGGCACGAGTCTTTTTAAGAACGCTGTTGAAATCTTAAGTAGGTTTCTAGTGTCAGATATTTTCAGTTATCCCATCTCTCACGCTCTTCTAGTTTTCCCTCTTAATGCGGTGGCAGTTCAAAGCTTGAGGGGCTACATTTTGTTTCCTTTGCTGTTTGAATGAGAGGTTCTAACCATGTAGCAAGACAGTACTTTGCTTAATAACATACTTGCTTTCATTAGACCACAGGAGAAAACAGTGCTACTGAGCATGTGTCTACTGAGTATAATTATTGATTATTAAATGTCCTTATGGGAAAGTGAAGATACTAAGTAATGCATAATTGATGAAATGCTGCACAGGCTTTAATGATGAAATCTCATTAGCCAGCCAGGTTTTGAGGGGCGGAGCATGATTACAATCTATTACAATGGGATCAATGGATTAGGAACAATGTAATTTTTTTTTTTTTTATTTGACTTGATTAGGCAAACATCAACTTAAATATTAATCAAAACCTTCTCTCAAGGTTTGAGCGTTGCTTTCACCATGTCTGAGATGACATTTTTAAATGAGACTCAAGATCATTGGTCCACATTTTTAAGCAGTACTCCTTTAGTAACACCCATCACATGCTGTATCCAACGATAATAGTTACCAACCTGTGTGTACACACCATACTTCCCTTTCTTGGCACATTCTTCTCCCCAACTGACAATGCCTGTGAGGAACCAGGTGTTGTGGTAGCGCATGGCATGAGGTCCTCCGCTGTCCCCCTGACAGGCGTCTTTAGGAGAATCCGAGTAGCCCGCACAGAACATCAAGTGTGTGATTTGGTCACTGCTGCTCTCCTTACACACTGTTCTGTCCACATAAGGCAATTCAACCTTCTGTAAAGTCACTGCACTTCGTCCTTGGAAGCGCAGACGGCCCCAGCCGCTGACGGTGGCCAGAGATCCAGACTGCAGCAGTGAGTTGGAGAAGAGCATGGGTCCCAGGCAGATGGGACGTATTGTTGGAGTTAACCGGATGGGGGTGCGCAGCCGCAACAAAGCAATGTCATGATTGTAGAGGCTTGATTTGGAGTCATAACGAGGATGAGAGAAGAAACGGGTGACGTCCAGATTCTGTTCTGTGTCTTCAGTCTTGGAGACGTCATGTTCCCCTGTGAAACATGGTTGTTAATAATATTATTAATAACTGGTCTTTGATCAGTAAAATTTCAGTAAAAATATCTAAAGATTTGTAAAACATTCTATTTACTTGATAAGCAAAGCTGCATAAGATAATGTTTTTGAAATGAAGTCTGTTATGGTCTCCAAGGCTGCATTTACTTGATCAAAAATACAGTAAAAATTTGTGGAATATTATTGCAATATTTTGTTTTTTTATAAGGTGTTTTTTTTTTGTTTTTTTATAAGGTGTTCCTATTACAGTGTAATTATGCTAAGTACTGATTATCTACATGTACTTATAATAGGGTTAGGCTTTGCTTTAGGGTCAGTTGCATGTAATTATGGATAATATATAGTTATTACTATAGTAACTACATGTAACGTGTAACAAGGACCATGTAAAATAAAGTGTTACCTAATTTTTCTATTTTAATATATTTAAAAATGTATATTATTACTGTGATGGAATTTCCAGTCATGATTCTTCAGAAATCATTTTTAATATGCTGATAATTTTGTTTTTCATGATTCTTTGATGAATAGAAAGTTCAAATAAACAGCATTTATTTGTAATAGAAATCTTCTGTAACATTATAAATGACTTGACTGTCATTTTTTGCCTGTCTTGAGTAGTAATTTCTTTTTTTATATATATAATCTTAATTACTTTTTTTAAATGGTAGTGTATATATTTTAATATATTTTTATAATTTATCTTATTATTGTTTTTATTGCCCTATTGGCAAAATGTGTTCATGTTTTAAAGATCAGTCTAAAAAAAAATATATATATATATATATATATATATATATATATATTTTTTTTTTTTTTTTTTTTCTTAACAAAGTCTTTATTATCTTCAAATGATTTTGTTCTTATGTAATTTTATCTTGTTGTAAGGATTTAGATACTTTTACTGGAATTTGAAGTGTATAGCCAAACAAGGAATTTGTATTGTATTTTATTTTATTTATTTTTTTACATTACATGTTGTTTTTTTGGTTTGGTTTTTTTTGGTAACGCTTTATTTTAAGGTGAAGTACGTACTTAAATAAGTACTGAGTAATATTAATTAACTACATGGACTTACTAGAGAGTTGTGTTTAGGGTTAGAGTTTGGTTTAGGGTTAGTAACTTGTAATTATGCATAATTTATTATTATAGTTATTACTGTAGTAAGTACATGTAGTAACGTGTAACTATGTCACCTTAAAATAAAGTGTTACCTTATTTTGTTAAATTTTTACATTTTTTTTTATAATATGCTATATAATAAATGTAATTGGCGCCATATATCAGTTTATATTAACCTGTTTCATTGGCTGTAAAATTCTGCTGTTGTTCTGTTGTAGGGTCTTACCAACTCTGATGAAGAAGGATCCATTCTGGCTCCCTACCAGACAGTGCGCTGCAGTAATGACCCATAAAGGGCTCAGAATGGAGCCTCCACAGAACACCTGCTGTGTTGAGTGAGACACCAGCGCCACCTAGGGATCAGCAGTCAACTGGGATAAATGACATGATTTTAGGAGCATAAACAGTTTATATATACAAGAAACTGTTTACTCCTAGATGATTTGATCAAAGACATTTCTGACTGTTAAAACACCTAAAATTTACAGTCTTTACCTGCCAAGGGATTTCTCCAGGTAAGGCTGGATTGCCACCAACAATACGGCTTTTTGGAGCACTTACTGTAGGCATCGTCAAATACTCAGCAAATGTCCATTCAGGCAGTTTAACACGAGGTGACGAGATTTTCGCTTCTTTCTGTTTAGAACCTGTTGGGATTGTCCGATTGTCTGTTTTGAGTATGCTGGAGGTTGATTTGATTGTACGATTGGAAGACTGTGCAGATGTGTTCGTTACAGAAGTGGGGCCACTGGCAATTATTCTCACAGCTGTTTTAATAGCTCTGCCACATGGGAACTTCACTGGTAATACATAAAAAAAAAAAAACACATTTTGGTTACACTTTATTTTAAGGTGACATAGTTACATTGTACTTACTCAAATAAGAACTGAGTAATATTAATTAGCTTCATGTACTTACTATGAAGTTCTGGTTAGGGTTTGGTTTAGAGTTAGTTACTTGTAATTATGCATAATTTACTGTTATTACTATAGTAAATACTCCTTAAAATAAAGTCTTTATGATATTTCATCATATAATACTGTATATGAGAAGCTTTAAGAATGAAAGTAGCTCTTTGAGATGTTTTTGTAGAAATCAGGACAGGAATTTAAGCAGTAAATAAATCACCTATAGGCTCACACGTGAATCCGTCGTCTGTGAGCTTGTATCCGGATGCACACCGACACTCTGTCCCACGAGACTCCAGCAGAACACAGAAATGCTCACAGCCACCATTATCAACATCACACTTTTTGGCAGTCACTGAGAAACAGCACAGAACATCTTTTAACACTGTAAACACGGTGCGCTCAAACTGTGTGTTTGAGGAAAAAGAGATCCTGTCTCACCTATTTCGCAGTTTTTTCCAACAAAGCCTGGTAGACAGTTACAGGTGTATGTGCCCATCTGGTCCTCACACGTGCCTCGGTTCTGACAGGGTGATGATTTACACTGGTCCCCATCTAACAAAAAATTTGCACTTAAATTTGCACTTAAATCTACCTTATTTGTCCAATAGGGTATTGACACAAATGTCAAGATTCTATTCGATTTCGATTCACAAGCTTGCAATTTGATTCGAATCAGCATCAATTATTTTGGATATATCAGGTACATGGTACATGGAAGATTTTCTCAAAGTAAAAAACGTCTCAACTAATGCTGTAAACTAGTGAGAGTCACTTGATAGCTAGACTTTATAATAATACTGAAGGTTAAAAATTAACTGATTTGTTTACATTACACTCAAGGAAGTTTTTATAAAAATAAAGTTATAATGCTAACTTTACAATCACATAATTATATTACTACTGCAGATTTTTGAAATATTAACATTTAAATGGTAGCTGTCATAAAAACTTGACGGATTCAAACATGCATTAAATATCGAAGAACATTAAAGAATTATAATGAATATGTAATATGGTGCATATATATCCTCTCTAGAGTTCATTTTCTAGCTGACTAACGAGTTTATGGTCACTGAATATGGTTTTTCTGAGGTAAATTTAACGTTTTATGTTTTATTGACGTCTTTTAGCGGTTAAAACACTGATTGAGCGATTACATGAGACATGATACGGATTTCGGTAAGTTGTACGGTATCTTTTAAAATACCTTCAGATGTTCATTCACATTTATTTTGCGCTGTAAACGGTATAAAAGCGGAGGAATGGATCAGTTCACGTGCTCTTCGCGTTGCCGCTTATCTTGAACCTGTCACGTCACATTAAACGGCGCCAAATGGTATTTATTTTTTGAATTTCGTAATAAAATGGACAGAATTTGAAAGCCGAGACTTTGTTTCATATCAAAATTAACAATGCACAAAGATTATTGCGATTCATTGGATGGGAGGCGCACTACAAATTTCTGTTCATTCATCAACTGCAAACAGGAAAGACCAATCGATTCTTGAAATTTAAGAATCAATATCGGTTCGTAAAAATGAGAATCATTTAATATCGAGAAATCGATATTTTTTACCCAGCCCTATTGTCCAATAATTAGGTCTAAAACTTTGTATAAATTGTTTCCTTAATTTCTGAGTTAAAGAATGAATGGTATTAATATCCATTTCAAATATTATCCTATAATTTATGTCTTTAGGTGGAACAGAAACCAACACACATTTGCCTCCCTGTTTAGTGTAGGTAAATATAAAAGTTAATGATCTAACAGACTTACCAGTATAACTCGCCCAAAACTCCATCTGAAAAACACACATTTGCTGTTACACAATACAATGACAAATGACGAACCACAACTTTTCTACTCACTGTCTTTTCGTCATTTTCAAAGGCTTCTCGGGCCTCCTCCAGGACACACTTTTCCTCCATACACTCCCTCTCCACATTCCCCTGCAGAAACTCCTCGAACAGTCCTGTGTTTGCTCGTCTGCGTCTCAAAATGCTGTCAGCTTTCTCTCCATCTAGAAACACTGAACTTGGGGCTGTTACAGAGTTTGAAAGTTACTAATCTTTAGAGGGGAACTACTCAAAGCTTTCTTTTTAATTTGATTATTAACCCGCAGAGAGTAAGGCGGCAAATGCCAGGTCTGTCTGTTATGTTTTCTGTCAGCTTTCAGAAGTGTGATTTATGAGGTAAATGGTTTTGTAGGTCTTACCTGCGAAGGCCTGCAGCCAAATATATGGGAAAAGAACAAGAATAAATGAAGCCATGTCAAACCAAATTCAGTCCCTTATTATTCCACAGTGATCTGACAGATAACCCGATCCTACGCTCCAAAGTACACACTGGCACAGGACATTCTGTCGAGAGACAGAAATAAAAGTACAACAAAATAAAATTGATTTTACTGAACATTTCACAATCACACTTAAAGTTAATCAAAATTAATACTATTTCACTATCATTATGTTTTCTTATTCAGGGTACTTTCAAACTGGTGGTACTGTTAAATTTAATGTTAGATAGTTTTTAAAAAAAAAATAATTATTATTTGTTTTTTTACATTCATATACCATTTTATTTTGCTTTATGAAGACTGGTGTAATATGTAAATCTCAGATATGCTGTTAACTTAACCTATTTAAAGTAATTGCAATGCAAATATGTAAATTTAATAACATGTATTTACTTTGTAGTATTTATAATATTACATTTAATATTTTCCCATACAATATAGATGGATTTTTGTACATTGCTTTTATATTTTAGGAAGAGTGTCCATCGCAAACAGATCGTCATGTTCGGGAGTCCTTGGCATGAAAAAGTTTCAAAATCAAATCTCCACTAGATGGTGCTGCTGGTTCCAATGACTAGATCAATAATGAAACATAGGTTTTACTTCTTCTTGACACAGTTTAGCATTCACTGGTTTCCTTTTTCACTAATAGAGAAAAGAGATGACACTATAATGCAATATTGTATGCGATATTTCTCCACAGACGGGCTCTGTATTGGGGACTGTGGGAGGGGCTCAATCGGCATGTTGGAGATCAGCCCAGTACGCTTCAGTTCACTGTAAGTGCTCTTGATGTCTTCTCTCCCCATGGGAATCGGTTATCTTCTCAGATGGAGCTTTTTTATTGACTGTGGGCTTTTCGTTTTCATCCATCCATTACGAGGCTGAATTATTCATTTCTAAGTAATTAACACTGGTCATCAATCCCACTGTATGAGTGCCAATCAATCTGTAACTGAGATTTTTCATTGCTGAAATGGGCTTTGGCTCACAGCCTCTCAAGGAGCAATCAACAGACTGTTATTGCAGCTATAAGAAAGAACATGAGTAAAATGACTACATCACTCAAAACTTTCTCATTACTTGGAAAAGCTTTACCCCCAGTTAGCCTTGAATTCACAGCCATTTTTAAAAACCAACACCACCACCAGTCAGTGAAGCTGAACTCTCTAAACGCAGAGATACATTCAGACATTAACTACTACCACGGCGCTCTGGAATACTTTGTGATTGGTCCATCGCGGACTGGCCCCCTGTCCAAGGTGTTTTCCCGCCTGCGGCCCGAGATGCTGGGATAGATTCCAGCCTCCCGCGAATCTAGAGAGGACATACAGTATGGAAAATTTCATACAACGCAACTGCCGCCATCTTGCGTCTCAGTTATCGTGAAAGTTACCTCAGATGACCTAGGTATTTGTATACCTGTAATATTGTTGCACTGTTTGTTTTGGACTATTTTTTTTTTTAAAGTTGTCGGTCATCCAGGTACCTTTTGCCTGCTGTTTTATGAATACTATGAATTCAGGCATAGGTATAGCCTACTACTTGGCTCACATACTGTTTTTACCTTAGTAGGGAAGTAGGCATATTCAGACACAGGGACGGTCATTGTACTTGACCTGACAACTTGTCAACTTACTCTAGCCTACATGACGTATTTCTTGTATTTGATGTTTAAAGGGTTAGTTCACCCAAAAATGAAAATAATGTCATTTATTACTAGGGCTGTGCTCAGAATATCGATACAACGATATATCGTCATGAACTCCTGACGATGCGCGTATCGATACAGCAGCTGCCGTATCGAGTCTGTCTTGCTTTTAAATCTAGCCAATCACGTGACGTCAATTGACGCTAGCAAGCAACGCAAGCAGACATTCACGTTTCTGTGAGCTTTCATTCGTAAATAATCAAATGTTTTGTCGCGGATGTGAACAGGAAATGCGCTCTCGAACGGAGAAACACGCGATCTCCAAATCATCGATCAAAGCGTGCTAACGTTTTAGGACAGGTCGATGGTATATAAATCATGCCCGAACGTTAGCGTTTGTCAATCAAGCCAAACCGTCCATTCAGAAACCGAGAAGTTTGGAGGCTGATATCTCAGGTTGACGCGCGAGCTGGCTTGACTGAAGTTTTCGTGAGGATATAGTTTATGGACTGTTTTGATTTCGGTAATTACATCTAGAAAGGTAAAAGCAGTGATGGCATATATAATAGATATATCTGAAAGCGAAACGAAAATGATATTGGCCTCGTCCAGTGGGGAGGACGCACGAGAGGATACCTGCGCATTTAATTGGTATGTGTATACTGTAATACTACATTTACAATGCTTATCAGTGGCGTGCACTTTGATCGTGAAAGTGAAAGTGCCCTTTGCGGTCACATCGCATCATTTAAATCTTGTTAACATTAGTTAATGCACTGTAAACCAACATGAACAAACAATCAACAACTGTATCTTTTATTAACTAACATTAACAAAGATGAGCTAATACAGTAACAAATGTAGGCTATTGCTCATGGTTAGTTCATGTTAATACATTATCTGATGTTTAATAAATGAACCTTATTGTTAAGTGTGTATTGTAAACTCATGTAGCCCATATTTTGTAGACCACGTTAATAAAAACGTATGTTGTTCTAGAACATATTTTGAGTTGATATCCAAAAAAATCTTTTTTACAGATGGAAAAAAAAAACAGGCAGTATAGACATTATTATAGCCGATATAATTAACTAACTTAGTTTTCTTACAGTCAACTTACTGTTGCAAGTGAAATTAGTCATTGAGCTTTGTTGATATGCTTCAGTGTCACTATAATTGTCAATTCAGTTACTGAGGGAGTGACTTTAAAAGCAAAAGGAAGAGCCATTCTAAGCTTTTTTTGTGACAATTTTTTTATATTTAATTTAAATCATTGTTTTTTTTAATGACAAAAACAAAATAGTTTTTTCAGTTATCACGACATGTTATAACACTGGTTATTCAATAAACGCATATTACTGTTACTAAACTCTGCTCAAAAGAAATTTAAATTCTAAATTGAACCATATCGTGATACGTATCGTATCGTGGCTTTAGTATCGTGATGCGTATCGTATCGTGACATTGTTGGTGATACACAGCCCTATTTATTACTCATGTGACTTTGGCGCTCCGAACCGCTGATTCGACACAAAAGATTCATAACGCTCTGAAGCTTCATGAATCAGTGTTTTGAAATCGTCCATCACTATAAGTCGTTATTTTGTTTGTTTTTTTGGCGCATCAAAAATATTCTCGTCGCTTTATAATATTAATATTGAACCACTGTACTCACATGAACTGATTTAAATATGTTTTTAGTACATTAATGGATCTTGAGAGAGGAAATGTCATTGCTGGCTATGCAGGCCTCAGATGAGCCATCGGATTTCAACAAAAATATCTTAATTTGTGTTCCGAAGATGAACGAAGGTCTTACGGGTGTGGAACGGCATGAGGGTGAGTAATAAATTACATTATTTCAATTTTTGGGTGAATTAACGCTTTAAGTAAGCATGAAGACTGCAAGTTGTGAATAACTTTTCATTACACAAAGAGACACAATTGTAAAATCGCATACTCTTAGTTACTTATTTTGAATAATAATTACTTTGCGACTGCTAAAAAATGTTCTAAATAATATGAATGTGTGTAGTATGAACTATGAATGAAATGTGGACATACTACATCCGTCAGGTTGTCATTATCACGTGACCTATAAGCGTCATTTGCGTCGCTTCACTGCCATTCACAAATCCTCTCCAGTGTCCTCATGGGATAGTAAAGTAAAGTCTTTTATGAGTTCTGTGAATTCTTTTGTCACATACTGTTTTTCGCCTACTATACAGGGAAGTATGTGCGATTTTGGATGCATCCACAGTGTTATATAAATGCAAGTTAAGCTTTATTTACACATTTTAGTTTCAATAGCCTACTTAGTTTGCAATTTAAAATAAACTTGTAAATATCTGGTCAGTAGTCCCTACTGTATGTAACAGATGACAGTTTAATTGTAATGCTTCTAATTAACTGATAAAAAGCAGTTGTAGACATTTTACAGATACACAATTATCTCTGTACCAATAAAATGTAGAATATAACTCTTTATGTTTCACTAACAAATAATGCAATAGCCTATCTAACACTGTAAAGTTTTACTCAAATCTTGCAGTTTCAGGGCAAATAAGTTTCTGAATGTGATGAATAATGGGATACGCTTAGCTTTACAGAGTAACAGCTTTTGCTTGATACCAAGCATGTGGGATGATAGCAGGGCAGGGTGATGTGGTTATTGTGGAGCATGTGGGAACTACAGCTGATTTATAACACAGCACCATTGATTTCAGCAGTGATGTGCGTCTGTCTAGCTGCCCTGTGCTGCTGGGAATTGGTGCCGTCTCCAATTAGATTAGAGTCTACTGCGAAGGATCAGCCCAGTGCAGTAGATAATAAAAATGTAACGCCTGTTCAGTGCAATCGATTATGGAGAGCATCTTCACTTTGGGTAGGTAAGCAGATTGCAGAGGTCCCAGGCCTTGTGAACTCTGCGTAAGTCCAGTGTAGCTCATTAGAGTCCCCAAGCCATTTGTACAAACTTATTTTTGGCTTTCGAAACAGCACCTGACTGGGTGTATCGTAATGTGCAGATAGAAGGGATGAAGAGAGGTGTAAAGTTGTGAATTTTGCGGTGTTAACTATATCAGGAAATAATAACAGGTACAAGACTGCACTGTTTTCAGATGCTTCATGTTCCCATGATCCACACTACATTATTAAAGGAATAATTTCATCATTATTTTCTAACTCTCATGTTGTTTCAAACCTAGTTTCTATTTTGAACACAAAAGGAGATGTTAGGCATAATGCTGCTCTTTTCATGCAATGATAGCAAGGGACTGTTGAGCTACAAAAATAGATCCAAAGCACTATACTGTAAAAGTGGTACATACAACTCATGTATTATATTGGCAGTCTACTGAAGTCGTATTATAGCTGTGTGTGAGAAAAAAAATGAAATTAAAGTTTTGTTTAAAACTCTACCTTATATCATAAATCTTACTGTTTTGGATATATTTAAACACTGTGCATCAAGACATGCTAAACATTATTGGTTCTTGTGTGTCTTGTAACCAATCTGGATGTGCCACATTTAAATATGCGCTTATTTAAATAGCACAAATGAGATTTGTGAACTACAGCACCAGGAAATATTATCTGGGGATAATAAGAAATAACTGTAGTCTGTTTCTTGCATCAAGCTATTGTTTGACTTCAGAAGACTAAAAGCATCTGGTAAATTAATAAATGCACCGATCATTTATATGGTACTTTAATGAAGTTGGGGGTTTTTCTTTCATTTTTGGAGCTTGACATGCCCTGCTTTCATTTGTAAGGAAAAGAGCAGCATGAATATCCTTTCTAACATCTTTTTTGTGTTCACTATTAACTCTAATGCTCAAAGTAATTCATTGGTTTGAGTAGGACAAACTTAAATTAGACAAATTAGTTCAGTAAATTATATTTTTTAGTAGTATTTAGCACTTTCTTTTTCTTCACGAACTGACATATTTTAAGTAAACTGAACTGTTTCAATGATTTGAGTTTTATGAACTTATTTCTTTTTTTATTTAGATGAACTTGATTTTTACTGAAACTGGGTTGGGATTTATATTTCCCAGAATGATTTGCCCATGGCACTCAAAAGGGAGAGTAAATGTTAAAATTAAGTGTTATTTCATGTTTTTTTGTGCAAGATTAATGTTAAGAGGGAGATTTAGTAGTGATTAATGTTTTGTTATGCTAATAAGTTTCTGTTAATGTGGGTTTTTGGAGAGTTACCATCAAGTGGTGCACGCGGCTTGGTTTGAGAGCAGGTATGTTAAAGTTTTTATATTGCTGTATTCATTCAGCAAACCATGTTAGCAAATTATTAAGTTATCATTTTCTGAATTAGCTTGTTATAGCTATAGCTACACTGTAAAACCTATCTGTGAAATTCACTAAATGAAATAAGTTTTACATTATTTTACATTACAAAACATTGACGTCAATTTGATGATTTTTTTTTTTTACATCAATTGGACATCAGTGTGTGGACATCAAATTGACATCAAAAAATTTGTCAATTTGATTTTTTTTTTTTTACATCAATTGTACATCAGTGTGTGGACGTCATATTGACATCAAAAAATTTGTCAATTTGATTTTTTTTTTTACATCAATTGTACATCAGTGTGTGGACGTCATATTGACATCAAAAAATTTACGTCAATTTGATGGGTTTTTTTTTTTACATCAATTGGACATCAGTGTGTGGACATCAAATTGACATCAAAAAATTTGTCAATTTGATTTTTTTTTTTTTTACATCAATTGTACATCAGTGTGTGGACGTCATATTGACATCAAAAAATTTACGTCAATTTGATGGTTTTTTTTTTACATCAATTGGACATCAGTGTGTGGATGTCAAATTGACATCAAAAAATTGACGTCAATTTGATGATTTTTTTTTTTTTACATCAATTGGACATCAGTGTGTGGACATCAAACTGACATCAAAAAATTTACGTCAATTTGATGGGGTTTTTTTTTTACATCAATTGGACATCAGTGTGTGGACATCAAATTGACATCAAAAAATTTGTCAATTTGATGGGGTTTTTTTTTACATCAATTGGACATCAGTGTGTGGACGTCAAATTGACATCAAAAAATTTGACGTCAATTTGATGTTTTTTTTTTTTTTTACATCAATTGGACATCAGTGTGTGGACATCAAATTGACATCAAAAAATTTGTCAATTTGATTTTTTTTTTTTTTACATCAATTGGACATCAGTGTGTGGACGTCAAATTGACATCAAAAAATTTACGTCAATTTGATGATTTTTTTTTTACATCAATTGTACATGAGTGTGTGTACGTCATATTGACATCAAAAAATTGACGTCAATTTGATGTTGTTGTTTTTTTTACATCAATTGGACATCACTGTGTGGACGTCAAATTGACATCAAAAAATTGACGTCAATTTGATGTTTTTTTTTTTTTTTACATCAATTGGACATCAGTGTGTGGACGTCAATATTGACATCAAAAAATTGACGTCAATTTGATGTTTTTTTTTTTTTTTACATCAATTGGACATCAGTGTGTGGACATCAAACTGACATCAAAAAATTTACGTCAATTTGATGGGGTTTTTTTTTACATCAATTGGACATCAGTGTGTGGACGTCAATTGACATCAAAAAATTGACGTCAATTTGATGTTTTTTTTTTTTTTTACATCAATTGGACATCAGTGTGTGGACATCAAACTGACATCAAAAAATTTACGTCAATTTGATGGGGTTTTTTTTACATCAATTGGACATCAGTGTGTGGACATCAAACTGACATCAAAAAATTTACGTCAATTTGATGGGGTTTTTTTTTACATCAATTGGACATCAGTGTGTGGACGTCAAATTGACATCAAAAAATTTACGTCAATTTGATGTTTTTTTTTTTTTTTTACATCAATTGGACATCAGTGTGTGGACGTCAAATTGACATCAAAAAATTGACGTCAATTTGATGATTTTTTTTTACATCAATTGGACATCAGTGTGTGGACGTCAAATTGACATCAAAAAATTGACGTCAATTTGATGATTTTTTTTTACATCAATTGGACATCAGTGTGTGGACGTCATATTGACATCAAAAAATTGACGTCAATTTAATGTTTTTTTTTTTTTTTACATCAATTGGACATCAGTGTGTGGACGTCAAATTGACATCAAAAAATTGACGTCAATTTGATGATTTTTTTTTTACATCAATTGGACATCAGTGTGTGGACGTCAAATTGACATCAAAAAATTGACGTCAATTTGATGATTTTTTTTTACATCAATTGGACATCAGTGTGTGGACGTCATATTGACATCAAAAAATTGACGTCAATTTGATGTTTTTTTTTTTTTTTTTACATCAATTGGACATCAGTGTGTGGACGTCAAATTGACATCAAAAAATTGACGTCAATTTGATGTTTTTTTTTTTTTACATCAATTGGACATCAGTGTGTGGACATCAAACTGACATCAAAAAATGTGTCAATTTGATGATTTTTTTTTTTTTTTTTTTTTTACATCAACTGGACATCAGTGTGTGGACATCAAATTGACATCAAAAAATTTGTCAATTTGATGTTTTTTTTTTTTTTTTACATCAATTGGACATCAGTGTGTGGACATCAAATTGACATCAAAAAATGTGTCAATTTGATGATTTTTTTTTTTTTTTTTTTTACATCAATTGGACATCAGTGTGTGGACATCAAATTGACATCAAAAAATTTGTCAATTTGATGTTTTTTTTTTTTTTTTTTACATCAATTGGACATCAGTGTGTGGACATCAAACTGACATCAAAAAATTTACGTCAATTTGAAGTTTTTTTTCCGACATCAATTGTACATCAGTGTGTGGACGTCAAATTGACATCAAAAAATTTACGTCAATTTGATAATTTTTTTTTTTTTTTTTTTACATCAATTGGACATCAGTGTGTGGACATCAAATTGACATCAAATTGACATCAAAAAATTTACGTCAATTTGATGATTTTTTTTACATCAATTGTACATCAGTGTGTGGACGTCAAATTGACATCAAAAAATTGACGTCAATTTGATGTTTTTTTTTTTTTTTTTTACATCAATTGGACATCAGTGTGTGGACATCAAATTGACATCAAAAAATTTACGTCAATTTGATGTTTTTTTTTTTTTTTTTACATCAATTGGACATCAGTGTGTGGACATCAAACTGACATCAAAAAATTTACGTCAATTTGATGGGGTTTTTTTTTACATCAATTGGACATCAGTGTGTGGACATCAAATTGACATCAAAAAATTTACGTCAATTTGATGATTTTTTTTTACATCAATTGGACATCAGTGTGTGGACGTCAAATTGACATCAAAAAATTGACGTCAATTTGATGTTTTTTTTTTTTTTTTACATCAATTGGACATCAGTGTGTGGACGTCAAATTGACCAAAAAATTGACGTCAATTTGATGTTTTTTTTTTTTTTTTACATCAATTGGACATCAGTGTGTGGACATCAAACTGACATCAAAAAATGTGTCAATTTGATGTTTTTTTTTTTTTTTTTACATCAATTGGACATCAGTGTGTGGACATCAAATTGACATCAAAAAATTGACGTCAATTTGATGTTTTTTTTTTTTTTTACATCAATTGTACATCAGTGTGTGGACGTCAAATTGACATCAAAAAATTGACGTCAATTTGATGTTTTTTTTTTTTTTTTTTTACATCAATTGGACATCAGTGTGTGGACATCAAATTGACATCAAAAAATTTGTCAATTTGATGATTTTTTTTTTTTTTTTTTTTTACATCAATTGGACATCAGTGTGTGGACATCAAATTGACATCAAAAAATTTACGTCAATTTGATGATTTTTTTTTTTTTTTTTTTTTTACATCAATTGGACATCAGTGTGTGGACATCAAATTGACATCAAAAAATTTGTCAATTTGATGTTTTTTTTTTTTTTTTTACATCAATTGGACATCAGTGTGTGGACATCAAATTGACATCAAAAAATTTACGTCAATTTGATGTTTTTTTTACATCAATTGGACATCAGTGTGTGGACGTCAAATTGACATCAAAAAATTTACGTCAATTTGATTTTTTTTTTTTTTTTTTACATCAATTGGACATCAGTGTGTGGACATCAAATTGACATCAAAAAATTGACGTCAATTTGATGTTTTTTTCCGACATCAATTGTACATCAGTGTGTGGACGTCAAATTGACATCAAAAAATTGACGTCAATTTGATGTTTTTTTTTTTTTTTTACATCAATTGGACATCAGTGTGTGGACATCAAATTGACATCAAAAAATTTACGTCAATTTGATGTTTTTTTGTTTTTTTTTTACATCAATTGGACATCAGTGTGTGGACATCAAACTGACATCAAAAAATTTACGTCAATTTGATGGGTTTTTTTTTACATCAATTGGACATCAGTGTGTGGACGTCAAATTGACATCAAAAAATTTACGTCAATTTGATGATTTTTTTTTACATCAATTGTACATCAGTGTGTGGACGTCATATTGACATAAAAAAATTTGACGTCAATTTGATTTTTTTTTTTTTTTTACATCAATTGGACATCAGTGTGTGGACGTCAAATTGACATCAAAAAATTGACGTCAATTTGATGTTTTTTTTTTTTTTTTTTACA
Organism: Megalobrama amblycephala; assembly: GCF_018812025.1. Lineage (NCBI taxonomy): Eukaryota > Metazoa > Chordata > Actinopteri > Cypriniformes > Xenocyprididae > Megalobrama > Megalobrama amblycephala. Next base: position 9,707,317 of record NC_063066.1, on the reverse strand, counting down.
TCAATTGGACATCAGTGTGTGGACATCAAACTGACATCAAAAAATGTGTCAATTTGATTTTTTTTTTTTTTTTTACATAAATTGGACATCAGTGTGTGGACATCAAATTGACATCAAAAAATTGACGTCAATTTGATGTTTTTTTTCCGACATCAATTGTACATCAGTGTGTGGACGTCAAATTGACATCAAAAAATTGTACGTCAATTTGATAATTTTTTTTTTTTTACATCAATTGGACATCAGTGTGTGGACGTCAAATTGACATCAAAAAATTTACGTCAATTTGATTTTTTTTTTTTTACATCAATTGGACATCAGTGTGTGGACGTCAAATTGACATCAAAAAATTGACGTCAATTTGATGTTTTTTTTTTTTACATCAATTGGACATCAGTGTGTGGACGTCAAATTGACATCAAAAAATTTACGTCAATTTGATTTTTTTTTTTTTTACATCAATTGGACATCAGTGTGTGGACATCAAATTGACATCAAAAAATTTGTCAATTTGATGGGTTTTTTTTACATCAATTGGACATCAGTGTGTGGACGTCAAATTGACCTAAAAAAATTGACTTGCTTGTTGACTTTATCCTGCTGGTGTGGCTTACTTGGAAGAAATAGTGAGGATTACTGATCTAGGTGGTTATCCATGCTTGTTTAGTTTCCACTAATAAAAATGTTTACATTGAGAATACATGATCATTTTAAGTTAAATGTATTAGTTTACTCAAATATTTTAGATATTTCAATTTAATAACAATTAAAATGTAGAGTACAAAATAAAAATCTGCCAGTTCTGCTTACTTAAACTTTGAATTTCTTAACTTAAAAATTTTGATGTAACCGATTGAGTTTTGCCAACCATTTTTTCTGAGTTTTGCCAACTTTTTCGGGTTTACAATGTTCCATGGAAGAAAGCAAACACAGGTTTGAAACACTATGAGAAAATGATGACTATAATTTTTTGGGAGAATTATTACTTTAAAAATCTTGGCACAAAAGTACTTGTTTATAGCATTATACTATATGTGTCCATTTAGTATCATGTACATTTAGTAGCCAGAACAAGTAGAGTAAGTATATTGTATATTGAAGTTGTTTTAGATGATGCACTTAATAAAACCGCAAACTGAGGTTGAGTTTCACATGAATTCCTTTAGTGAGATTGATTATTCTCCAGAGACGGCGAGGCAGCAGGCCAGACCACAGATATATAGCAGCGAACATCACAGTGAACAGTGAGAACAGAGAAACATCACACCAAACGGCACAGAGAAGACTAAGAAAGGTTGTAATTACTTCACTTTCCTTTGTACGTTTTTGGAAGAAAGAGAGAAAAATAAACTTTGCACCATCTCAGACGAATGCAGACAGCCTAAGAATAGCAGGCTGTCTGAGAATAACCTTCACATCACGCACGCACACAATATCTGCCTCTGTTTCTGCGGTTACAGGGATTAGCAGTGACTCACCATGTAAGTCCTTACTGTTTCCCTCCCTCTCGGAGAGCGCAATACGGACATCAGTCATTCCACACCGTGTGTTTACCCTGCTGCAGGTCCTGCGGGATCATGGGAGCGTGTGTGGGTGTGTTTTCAATCACAGTGGCATAATGAACCAAAGCTATTATTTATGCAAATTATATATAATTTTATTGAAGAACCACTTCACTTGCAGAACTTTGCCCTCCTTTGGGTCATGTGCTGGGTTACAAGTCTTGATTTCTGCTTCTGAAGTAGTCACTTCATCAAAGCAATCTTAAAATTATAAAATTAGGAACTGTGAAATAACAATGAATAAATTAAATGAAGAATTTGCTTCTTTTTTTTTTTTTAGTACTTTTAGTAGTTCAACGTAAAAGTTATTTATTTCAGTTAGTTGTCAAGGCAGCATTTCAAAGTTTCATTTTTTTTAAGTTTAAGTTTTCATCTAATATTTAGATTTTATATGATTTCAGCTTTATTTCATTTAACAGAAAGCTTTAGTTTAATCATGTAGTTTAATAATATTTATCAAGAACAACACTGGTTGTTGCTGGCGTCATATCAAAGTAACTATAAGGTTTTAGATTAGAACCACAATTCAGGCAGATTTTAACAGAAAGTACTGTATATTATTGTCGGGGCAGGTTGTCACATTTTTGAAGGGCAAGTCATTTTTTTTTAAATTACCATTTTTTAATTAAATTGAAAATGAATAAATTAAAATATATTTTTGATCAAATCTTCTTTTCATTTTTTGCTTTTTCATCAATTGTTTTGTGTTTCATTAAGCTGATAATAAGCCATTAAATGGCAGGTTTCCATTGAGACAAAACCATAGTAACTGGGTAACCATGTGTCAAAAATAAACCTTAAAGAGATAGTTCACCCAAAAATGAAAATTCTGTCATTAATTACTCACCCTCATGTCGTTTGACACCCATAAGACTTTCGTACATCTTCAGAACACAAATGAAGATCTTTTTGATGAAATCTGAGAGATGTCTATCCCTCCATAGACAGCTACACTGCAAAAAATGCTGTTCTTACTTAGAATTTTTGTCTTGATTCCAGTCCAAATATCTAAAAATTCTTAGATCAAGAAGCATTTTCTTGACAAGTAAAAATTATTTTCTTGTTTTTGGGAAAACTTTTTCCTTAAAACAAGCAAAATAATCTGCCAGTGGGGTAAGTAAAATAATCTTATATCAAACCAAAAATAAGCAGTTTCAGTTTGGATTAAGATTATTTTACTTACCCCACTGGCAGATTATTTTGCTTGTTTTAAGGAAAAAGTTTTCCCAAAAACAAGAAAATAATTTTTACTTGTCAAGAAAATGCTTCTTGATCTAAGAATTTTTAGATATTTGGACTGGAATCAAGACAAAAATTCTAAGTAAGAATAGCATTTTTTGCAGTGTATGTGACTACCACTTTGACGCTTCAAAAGTGGTAGTCGCATAACTGTCTAACTGTCATAATTTGTTCATAAAGCGAATGGAGTCCTTTCAGAAAATTTGGACTAAACCACTCAATTCATATGGATTAGTTTTATGATCATTTTGTTAACTTTTTGAAGCGTCAAAGTGGTAGTCACTTTGCCATCTATGGAGGGGCAGAAAGATTTCAACAAAAAGATCTGCATTTGTGTTCCAAAGATGAACGAAAGTCTTACAGGTTTGGAATGACAATGAGGGTGAGTCATTTTCATTTTTGGGTGAACTATCCCTTTAAGAGATGTTGAAAATAGTGGCCTAAATAGTGGTTGAAAAAAAGTGTGACTAGCCCACATCTCCCCTTTATTCTCTGACCTGAGAATCAGGGGCTACCTAAGGTACAGTAGCACTGGTTGTTCATATGACAAAAAAGTGAAAAGAAAAAAAGAGTATCTGTCCCCTTATAAGATATTTAATCATGTCAATGACATGTTAAGATATGTGTTCCAGTGTGTTTAATCAGTTTGGACTGATGACCGCTTGTTTAATCTCTCATGCTAGACATGTGTCATGACATGGAAGCATCCCATTTATTTTCTTAAGGTGAGTATGGGGGCATTTACTGCTGCTGGCTCTGACATCTGTCTCCCTTTCCACCATTAAATCACACGGAGCGCTCAGACTCCCTTCCTGTGGGTGCAGTACTGCAGTTATAAATGGAACCTCTGCAGGCTTGAAGAATCTGCCCATGCCTTATATAGTCTCCTGGATGTGGCCATTGACATTAATCTGGTATTTGTTCGAGTGCACCTTTGTTAATTAGCACAGTCATTCTGTGAGTCTGAAAGGGTAATGTTTCACACCCACAGCCCCTGTGCACCACTCCAGTCCGGCCCAATCTAAGCAGCTGACATTTAAACAATCTGCTTGATATTTAGTGGGAGGATGAAAAGAAATAGCCACTTTATGTGTGCTCAAAACCGTAAACACATCTTTTGACTCTCTCTCTTTCTCAATTTACAGACTAGCAGTGCTTCATTTTATTGGATGGGTCTTAACTGAAGAGCTGTGATGAGCCATTGCAGTGGAGATGTCTTTTGCTCTAGAAATGTCTGAATTTGACACTGAGTCTGAAAGTAAATGAAAATCCCACTGACACTGAGAAATTATTTTGAGTCTACTCTATGGATGATCAACAGTTAAGATTGTAAATGAACTGCTAAGTTAAAATATAAACCATGTCTAATTTGTAACTTTTGTGGTAATGGGCATTCAAATTTTTGTCAAAAAATTTACTTTTAAGACCTCTAAAACTGTTTTTGGGACTCCAGTTCATTCGTCCACCCTGTCTAAATTAAAAAAAAAAAAAAAAAAAAAAACTAATCAAGACCAGTATCATTGGTATTACATATTATCGTTATCATTATCAGCAGCTGGTGATTAAAGTGGCTAATGCCTAAAAACAGTGCCAATGCTCCCATGTAATTCTCCGATGACCCAGTTCACAAGTTTCCAAACATTTTTAAATGCAGGACTAATTTTTAGATTGCAGTGGGCAACTGCAGATAATGTTCTTACCACAGTACACAAAATCTTCTCCCCATATTTAAGAAGATATTCTGCTAAGCTGTTAACATTTTAGAAAGTTCTCAGACCTCCGGGATTCATCAAATGCCAAAACAAGACAATCGCACATACTTTGTTCGTTCATTATCATGAAGAAAAGTTCACATTGTGCCTAACAAAATATCACAACACTTCCAGCTCTATAACAGAATCTTTTTCTTCCTCTAGTTTCTTCCCGAGTGTGTATTTCCAACCCTCTGCAGCTTTGCTGTTTAGACTAGTCTTCTGGGGATCAGTCAGGCCAGAGCTCCTCAGCTCCGAACCCTCCAGGACAGACCTACAACAAAGCCTAATGTTTACCCATGGAATGTTAAACAAAACTCTGCTCAAGGCTCTATAGCAGAGATGGAGGACTACAGAGGAAGAAACAAGAGGGAGATAGCGAAGGATAGGGAGTCATGCCTGTTCATTCCAAGGGATATTTCATGTATCAAGCTCAGGTTAACTAATTGACAGGAAAACAAATAGTGTTTCTGCCCTGGCCTTTCCTTATTTCTTAAAGGTCCCGTTCTTCGTGATCCCATGTTTCAAACTTTAGTTAGTGTGTAATGTTGTTGTTAGAGTATAAATAAAATCTGTAAAATTTTAAAGCTCAAAGTTCAATGCCAAGCGAGATATTTTATTTAACAGAAGTCGCCTACATCGAACGGCCAGTTTGGACTACATCCCTCTACTTCCTTCTTTAATGACGTCACTAAAACAGTTTTTTGACTAACCTCCGCCCACAGGAATACAAAGCGTTGCGATTGTAGAGTGTGTTTGTCGCCATGTCGTCGAAACGCTGTTATTTTCATCCCGCAGTCCAATCACCGGGTCTGATTCCGGCTCAAATTGATAGGGTAAAATTAAAGACATGTTTACAATAACACTGAGCGCGTTCATCTCCACGTTATGGTAAGAGGCGTGACCTTTCCGGGCAAGGTTCGCTCAGAGCCATATAGAGATGGCTCTGGGTTCGCTAAGCTGCTGTCGAATCACAACACAGGAACCGCTGGCACAATCAGAACTCGTTACGTATTTCTGAAGGAGGGACTTCATAGAACAAGGAAGTCATCAGCCCGTTTTTATGACAGTGGAAACAGCGGTATACAGATAAGTAAATTATGTGAAAAATACTGTGTTTTTTTACACGCGAAACATGAACACGTTATATTGCACACTATAAACACAATCAAAGCTTCAAAAAAACCACGAAAAATGGGACCTTTAAGCCTCGTTCAGACTGTCAGTCCAAATCTGATTTTTGTGGATATTGAAATCCGATCAGATTTAGCAAGTGTGAACAGCAAAAAATCACATAAAATGTGATTTTTACAAATACGTTTCAAGCTACATTCAATTGTGGTTTGAAATCCGGAAATTTCCGGAAATCCGTTTCTGTCTGCCTGCTCTGATCGGATTTTGCCTGGTTTATGACTAACGTTCACACTGTCAGTCCAAATCCGATTATTTGTGTATCCAATTGGAATCTTATCTAAAATTATGATCTGAAAACATTTCTCTGTTATATTGTCATTTTCTGCTCATCCTTTCACTTTGCAACAACACAACCTCATTTCAGCAGCAACTTTCAACATGTTTCCTATAACAACGTATGACGTTTATGTGTTACATGGTGTGAGAAAGTCCACGGAAAATCCGATCAGAGCAGTCAGACTGAAACAGATTTCCGTTTTCTGAAATGCGATTTGAATAGGATTTCAAACCACATATGGAAGTTGCTCAAAACGGATTTGTAAAAATCACATTTTATGTGATTTTTTTGCCATTCACACTTGCTGAATCTGATCGGATTTCAATCGGATATGCACAAAAATCTGAGTTCTAGGAAATATGCTTATAGGGTTAGTTCACCCAAAAATGAAAATTATTTCATTAATGACTCACCCTCATGTCGTTCCAAACCTGTAAGACCTCCGTTCATCTTCGGAACACAGTTTAAGATATTTTAGATTTAGTCCGAGAGCTTTCTGTCCCTCCATTGAAAATGTATGTACGGTATACTGTCCATGTCCAGAAAGGTAATAAAAACATCATCAAAGTAGTCCATGTGACATCAGTGGGTTAAGTAGAATTTGTTGAAGCATCGAAAATACATCTTGGTCCAAAAATAACAAAAACTACGACTTTATTCAACATTGTATTCTCTTCCGGAATCCTTTCCATTGAATTGATTCCATTGAATTGATTCCATTGAATCCTTTCATCTGTCGGCGTTGGTAATGCACTTTTACGTCGCCGTGATTGTTTTTGGCGATTAGGACATCCACGACATTTTGAAGCATCGAAAATACATTTTGGTCCAAAAATAACAAAAACTACGACTTTATTCAGCATTGTATTCTCTTCCGGGTCTGTTGTCAATCCGCGTTCACGACTCCGCTTCTTCTTCTTCTTCTTTCCTGTTTTACTGCGGTTGGCATCCAGCTTATTGGTGCATTACCGCCCCCTTCTGCTCCGGAGTGTGGTTCACGACTCCGCAGTGACGCTGCTGATGTAAGAAGCTGCTGACGTGTATCTAGTGCGCCTGAGCTTCGTTTACAGTCTGAGGGAGACGCACACTGTATTCAAGCTATTCTACAATGTTTGTATTTTGGTATTGCTACATTTTTTAAAATGGTGCGTAAGTGTGCATGTCGCGGATGTCCTAATGGCCAAAAACAACCACGGCGACGTAAAAGTGCATTACCAACGCCGACAGATGAAAGGATTCAATGGAATCAGTTCAATCAATTCAATGGAAAGGATTCCGGAAGAGAAGACAATGCTGAATAAAGTCGTAGTTTTTGCTATTTTTGAACCAAAATGTATTTTCGATGCTTCAACAAATTCTAACTAACCCACTGATGTCACATGGACTACTTTGATGATGTTTTTATTACCTTTCTGGACATGGACAGTCTACCGTACATACATTTTCAATGGAGGGACAGAAAGCTCTCGGACTAAATCTAAAATATCTTAAACTGTGTTCTGAAGATGAACGGAGGTCTTACGGGTTTGGAACGACATGAGGGTGAGTCATTAATGACATCATTTTCATTTTTTAGGTGAACTAACCCTTTAAAGCTGGATGAGCAGAAAATAACATCATAATGGAGACATGTTTTGAAATCGGGTTAGAGACGACAGCATGAAATAGAACCCAATGCAGATATTCCAGAAAACGAAAGAGTGGCATAGGACACACAAAAATCAGATCTGAACAGTTGCGATACACAGTGTAGACAGCCAATAATTTTAGATTGGATTCCAATCGGATACACAAATGATTGGAATTGGACTGACAGTGTGAACGTAGCCTTAGATTCTTACATGTATCTCTACCTTTTTACACCTTTTGAATAACAACAATGTAAGATAAAATTTTTATGGTATGTATACACCATGGGTTGATCACACTCACTGACTGCCAGAAAGCAGTAGATCACCAAAGGTTTAAGCCCCCGATATACTTCAAGCAAAATTGAAGAATGAACTGTTATGACGTCAACTTCGAACAAAATCAGGCCAAAACAAAGTTTGTTTGGAGTTCGTTTTGCGAGTTCAAAACAGCTTGAACTTTCTGGAAAAGTTTGCTTCAGTTGGTAAACACCTTCAAGCTGCCGTTGGTCCATGGCTATTACATAATAGGTAGGGGCTCCACCCTGTTTGATGTAGAAATCTTGTCCGGTTCATTTCCTCTGTTGAGTTTGTCAAGGTCAGACGTCTGCGAGTGAAAACAAACACTGGAGAGTTGCTTTATAGTAAAAATTGAAGTGTAATTCTAATTGAAAGCAACACTGATACTGTTTTTTCATGTTGTAAAAATGTTTGATTCTGAAGTGTTGTATTGCAAAGCTCATGGAAATGATCAGATGTTTTCTTAACTGCTGTTTTCTCACCGAACGAACTTCTCTGTGAGTATATAGGGGCCTTTATGAGTGATGACACTTTGGGTAGAAAAAGCAGCCGTAAACCCAGTGGGGACAATTGTGCCAATTTTAGACTGAGGGGATGACAGAATTGTGGTGTCAGGTCAAGGCTTTTGACCTCAATTCTAACAGTTGCCTAACCCCATTGGGACCTGTCGTTGCTAGCATATGTGCAGCATACAGCACTGGAAGAAAACAGTGCTGATGCAGCAAAGACAGTGAAAATTAGAGATCCTCTCTTAGATATTTAATAAATACCTTTGTGGGTGGTGGGCAATTATCTATACTACAATGTCAGCCATATAACCCTTCAGTGTGTATGCTCTTGGTATGATGTCATACTGTTGTAGCAGAAAACTGATCATAACAGTAAGTTAATTACTCCCTTATCAGCCTCGCCCACAGCACTGGACATAACAATATTTACAAAATAAGTCTTCTAACCTCAGCATAACAGCAGTCCATAAATCACTTGCACTTAAAACTTGCACTTTTCTCTCTGTCCCAGAAAATTATTTTAGGAACAATCCCATATGACTTCTCTAAGATAACACTTTTCAAATGACATATTTTCCCATCCAGCATTCGGTTTGTAAAAAAAAAAGAAAAAATCTATTTGATTGACCATTGACTAGCTTGTTGATTTGAGCTCAGATGTTCATAGACTTTATTTAAAGTACACTTAAAAATACTCAGATTAAATAAGACAGAAAAGTGTCTATGACTTCTTTGATGAAACTAAAAACTTCTACAAAAGTTATTCTTGTGTTCTCCAAAGTCACTTTGAAGTGTGTGCTTCCTAACAAAACAAGTTAGAGAAAATCACCATGACTGTGTCCTGGCTGTGCAAGTAAAGCTGCCATTAATGTCAGCCCATAACTGAGCGTTCACAGCTGAGATTTTCTTCATGAACATTTGGATAATTGTTGCCCACATAATACCATCGTTCCAACCATTCATCAGTAAAAGCATTTCAAGGACACCTCTGGAAATCAACACCCCTGACTCACCGCTGTGAAATAATTCATAGTCTTTAATCTTAACTACTGTTATTTTAACAAGGTTGATTGAGTGAATACTGAGTGGCACATTGGACAGTGTGGCAGAGTCACATTGGATCTAAAGGCATGTAAAGACCTGATGTATCATAGTTTGACTCGATCATTAGGATTGAGTTTGCTATTACTGTTTAGGGAAATTAATAGAGGGGCTAAAAATATATATACTTTATACAGCACAAACTGTTTTCACTAACCGGTTCTGGATTTCATTTTTTAATTTGAACAAAATCTGTGAGTAAATATTGTATATTAAATATGGTAAGTCTGCAATTTTATTTGCGACATGTCATTTACCATTATTAAATGTGACCCTGGACCACAAAACCAGTCATAAGTCGCACGGGTATATTTGCACTGAAAATATGCATGGCTAAGGACTTCATTTGGACAACTTTAAAGGTTATTTTCTCAGTATTTTGATTTTTTTGCACCATCAGATTCTAGATTTTCAAATAGTTGTATCTCAGCCAAATATTGTCCTATCCTAACAAACCATACATCAATGGAAATCTTATTTATTCAGCTTTCAGATGATGTATAAATCTCAATTTCAAAAAACGGACCCGTCCAGGGTCACAAATTGAATTGTGTATATTAGCATTACTGCATATACCCTGGTCTCTAGACATCAGTATGGGAATCAGTCATTGAAAGACCTATAGCCGACCATTAATCAATATGGCCCTAACAAATCATTTACATTAAATGTAACAACAAACCAAGGTTGAATAAGTGATATGTTAATTTAATGCATGAAGTCTAATTTATATAATCAGGGTAGAAAATCAAAATGCCACTGAAGTGGAACATGTGTAACCGAATCAAAAATGCAATGTTTTCACACATCTCACTATTTCTCTTAACTGACAAGTCAGTTGCAGCGTAGTGATATCATTTTTCAGTCAGACGTTTTCATCATGTCATTCAGCTGGTGACCCCATTCTTCATTATTGATTAGGAGCACACTGACCTCCATGACCTTTTGCTTCTGATTGGACATTGTAAATATTGATTCCCCGTTTGGAAATCTGTTCCTCTCTTTAATGCTACCAGACCCTGCACAGAAATTTCTTATGCATCTCTCACTTCTCATGAATATAAATGGAGGAGGCCATTAATCGACACTGAAGTCCTGTCTTACCACAATGTACATGCAAAGATACTGTATGCACGTCACTGTTGTACAGTACACATATTGTGAGGTAGATCTCGTCATAAGGAAATGCCAACATAATATACTGCACACCACAATTCAAAATCTATAAATTCTCCAAACAGTATATTTAATCGAAAGTGATTCTGTTCAGGGAATGTAGTTGTTCAGTACATAAAAACTAAGCATTTATTGTTCCATATTATTTGAATAAGCACAATGTGTTCAGCATTAATGATGGTGGTACTTCATTTCAGAGGACGATGACAGATTTGAAAGGAAATAATTACAATGTGAGAACAAGAGACTTCCAACACTAACTGTTTTGTAAATAACTGTCACTGCAGTAATTCAAGCATTTAGCTCCAATAATACACATAACTGTCAACATTGTTGTCCACCATAAATCACCATTTTAACATGTTTAAACAAGCATAAGGCTGTCAACTCAAATCTAGTAGATTTTATTGGTGAAAGCTTTTTTGTTTGGTCAGCAGAGATGTTTGAGCATCAACAGAGGAAGGTTGAAGGGCAAAGGGAGGTTAGAATAGCCTTCAGCTCTCTCAGGATGCGAGCTCTTGCCTGACAAACTGCAAACCCAGAAGATACACTGCTCAGATAATCCACTTTAACCCACACATCTTGGATGGCCTCTTTTTATGCCTGCCATCTTCTTGAATTCTCCAAGGTGACTTTGTAGATTGCAACCTAAAAATGCCATCATTATTTGTGGAGGCAAACTTCATTCTGCTGGAAATCCAGCTGCTACAAATGATGTTCCCATTCTCCCCCCTCCAGTAAAACCTTTACATTTTCCCTTTTGTAGGATTCATTTGCCCATTTGAGAGGAGTTGCTGTGTATATGTAGTATTAAATAGCCTAAGACTACAAAGTTTAAACATCGTGAGTGAGGTTAGAAAGTTACATAGCTACTGGAGGTGGGACCTATAGTAATGGTTCAGAATAGTCTTCCATAACCCTTGTTTGTTGTATAATTTGGTTCGAATTATCAAATGAGAAAGCAGCACTGTCAGTTTAAAGCTCTGGATAGCGTTTTAAGAAAGTCTGGAAGAAACTTTGAAAGGCGTCCAACTGTCGCTAAAAATAGCAAGTATGGATCCTGAAACCATCGCCTTCTGTTTCCTTCCACTCAGAGCAGCAAAGGAGTACAATCCGTCAGGTGATAAACACAGGTCTGATGTCGTTTTTCTGTCAACTCCAAATTAGCAGGGACAAAGAAAGACCGGCATTTCAGAGTGAAACTGTGGTATTGAAAAAAAGGTCTCAAAAGCGGACAAACTGATCTTCAGATTAGGCTACGTGGAGAACTTTACTTCGTGGTCGAGTTACCTAGAGTGGAACAATTCATCGGTCTTGATCTCTTCATCGATTAAACAGGTAAGATCTTTTGATTGATCTTTTATATGAGAGACTGTGTCAGGACTAAATTTAAGACCATTCTCGCCTCGACATTTTCCAATTTGATTGGCAAATCTGAAAATGCGTTTTCACGTGTGATCGCATGATGCAGATTAAAAACATGTATTAAATCTTTTTTTTTTTTTTTTTGCCTGATAATTAGCCATTAATACAAACGTATCGGTTCACATTTAAAATATGGTGCATATACAGTCTAAAAAGTATTGCTGTTTACAGTTTTTAATCCTCAACAATGTGTTTCTCGAGATATATGCAGATATCATATTCATACTGTAACTCGTAGCTTATAGAGTAAATGCCTGAGCTTCTTCAGTTGCCTTTGTGAATATTGTTAGGATAAGACTGTGCATTGTCCACTCTGGGGACTTTATTAATGAAGTTTTGAGTGCTACCAGTATTTTATAAGGAGAATTATAAACGGATATATATAGACAGGGCTACTTTAATGTTTTATAACAGGATTCAGAGCGAATTAGTCATTCATGTTTGGTCATATTAAACGGTGCGATTTATACAATGACTTTCAGGGGGTTCAACCGGGGGGCGGAGGGAGGCGGGGTGTTAAAAATGGATGCCCCTAGTGGTTAACATTGGTACCACATGTATCCTTTTTTATGCTGTACAAAGCCACTTTCATCATGAAACAACATTTAGGCCTATACTTATTGAAATGTAGGCCTACATAGTTCATATCCATATAACAATTAAGGAAGTTTCCATGGGCTTTGTTATTAACTTTTTCAAGCGTGAGTAATTTCGAGAAAATAAGGTGCTTACATTACATTTTTATAGTATAATTATATTAAGCTAAATTTCATGAGCGACTGAAAAGATGAATTGGAAATTAATTGGAATTCTGGGATTGTTGGAATTTATAACATTGTTAAAAACAAGAAATATTAGCCTACCTTTCTTGAAAATATTTACTACATTTTCTACCGTAAACCGCCATTATTATGGATATCAGTTTTATTTCCTCTACATAGTGTAGGTGCTAATTCGTCTTTGACTCAACAATATCTGTTGCTCACACTACATTATGCCTTGTTTTACATCAAACCCAGTTTCTGTAAACGCTGGCAACAGGCTGGTATGTGTGAATATCTCTGTTACAGTATCAAAAGGTGGTTCCTCGTTATAGCAGCGCTCGCGACCAGTGTGTCACAGCTGACGTCGACTAACACTCGGTGGAAGCCCCTCTCCTTCCATCGCGCTTTTTGTTCTCTGGTTTGCTTCATTCGCGAGGGTTCGTCTTATTTGCATCACTTCGAGCTTCATGCGGGAGCCGTTTTTCTATATCAATGTGCATTAATGTAGGAGACAACGTGGAAGAGATAAGGTGAGATAACCTTGTTGATAACAAATAGCACAACGTGAAGGTCTGCGTTTGATTGTGACATTGGCGGACTTGTTACTAACCACGCGCTTTGTAAACTCGACTTCTGTTGTCTGTATGTTTAACTGCATTGACGGCTGTTGATAAATGTCGATAGAAGGTACGAGAACCATCACTTTCTCTCTGATGTTTTCCAAAAAAAAAAAAATTAAAAAATGTACTTTTGTTTATTTACTATGCGTTTCTTGCAGAGCTCTTATCTCCTCACCTGGCACCTTTGTTTTGGATTTGCCAAGGATTTTCTAAAGCGACAGTGGGTATACACGACTGAAGGATTTTACTCTAAATCGGGATCTATACATCCAAACTGGGATCTATGAGCGGAAAAGTGGCTAAGTCTAAAGAAGAAAAGGATGCTTCAAAGGGTAAGAACAGTCTTAAATCGTCTCGATTCCTCGCCGTGCATCACAGGTTTAAAGCGACCGTGAGCTCATTCATCTCCCACTCGTTGCATTGTTGCTCAATTGTGAAAACATAAAAGCAGTAATGGAAATTGGCCAAAATACACGTGAAACGTTGGTCTAGGACAAACGTTTATATATCCACTGTATTAAAACAATAATGAATGATTAGCTGGTCAACCGAGCATAGGACAAAACTGCCACCTAATAATAAAGACTGAAAATCAGCTTCCCATTCAGTCTGTTCTGCAGAGATGAATTATTGGGCTGTCGCTTTAACGTAGCCTGCAATAAAAACAATGATTATTCTGTTGAAAGTCCTTTTTTATGTTTTCTTCCTTGCACAAAAGGTAGGTCTGAGTAACTATTCAAATAGGCTATTTATCACATTTGCAAAGATCTGCGCTGTGTGATGACGCTTAATCGTTTGTTTGGGTAGCTACTGCGCAAATGACCTATTGCGTAAAACTGAGCTTCTGCATGTCTCTGGAACAGCCGCGCTTTAACGGGATGTAAACTGGCCAGCCATTGCCATGGAGACAAAGGGGCTACAGGGTTGCCAAAGAAACCTCCGCGCGATTAATTGATGTGCATGCTGTCTGCCGAGGGGTTTTCGTTCCAGTTTACAACGACATGAATATGCTGTGGTCCTTTGTTCCGACTGATGATAAACCCGAACTTGATAGCAAGCAACTTTAGAAGATATTTAACGAAATCGAATCTGTTAGCCTACTTTGTTCCAATAAAACGTTTTGTATTGATTAGAGTGACTTTCCGACTCACAGATCTTTGATTCTTTTGTGAAGTTAGTTTAATTATCCCATAGGCTTACTGATACAAAGGTAGTGTTGATCAGAAATAAAGATGATAAAGTGATAGATTTAGATTTTATCACGGAAAATATTGTTTACAGCAAAATATAAGTAAAAACAAAACTCGCATGTGCATGAGGAAAAAAGAAGGAAATCATTCCATTCCCCTCTTTAGGTAGAGTAGACTGACAGACAGACAGCTATCTCATCATTATGTTATGGAAAATATAGCATATCCTTGTGTATTTTTTATCATTAGAGTTTATAGTAAATGTACAGCAGACTTGGTTGAAAACCGACAGGAGTTAATTTTTCTTTTTGTTTTAGGCAGCATGTGTCAAAGCGTTGTATGTGACTCATTGACTCAGCATGCCGGCTTTCATCTTATTTGTTTAACTTTGGGATTCTCACCACCCCTTGTTCTTTTGTTAGTTACCTTGGATTTAATTTGTGAAATTTTAGGTTTTGGTTTTCTGCACTCTGTATTAGAACGAGCAGTGTTGCCATTGAGATCATTTTTGTTTTCATAGAAACTATGTGAAGTCATTCACACTTTGTGTGGTTGGTAAGTACACTGTAAAATAGATGTGGGCAGTTGTTGCATTAAGGGTTGTTTCTACTTAAACTTACCCATAAAAATGCTTTTGGCTGGTGTAGCTAAATGATGTCAGGTTGATTCAGTCACATAAACTGCAAATGTTGACTTAAAGGATTAGTTCACTTCAGAATTAAAATTTCCTGATAATTTACTCACCCTCATGTCACCCAAGATGTTGTCTTTCTTTCTTCAGTTGAAAAGAAATTAAAGGGTTAGTTCCCCCAAAAATGAAAATTCTGTCATTAATTACTCACCCTCGTGTCGTTCCACACCCGTAAGATCTTCGTTCATCTTTGGAACACAAATTAAGATATTTTTTCATGAAATCCGATGGTTCAGTGAGGCCTCCATTGCCAGCAAGACAATTAACACTTTCAGTGCCCAGAAAGCTACTAAAGACATATTTAAACAAACAGTTCATGTGAATACAGTGGTTCAACCTTAAAGGATTAGTTCACTTTCAAATAAAAATTTCCTGATAATTTACTCACCCCCATGTCATCCAAGATGTTCATGTCTTTCTTCAGTCAAAAAGAAATGAAGCTTTTTTCCAGGATTATTCTCCTTATAGTGCACTCAATGGCCTTTATATAAACAAATGATCGCCTTCCAAGTGGTTCCGCCAAAACCGCACTTTCATATTCTTCAAAAAGCTTACACTGTATGTCCTACGCCTTCCCTATTCTACTTACGGAACGAACGCAGCTCCAGTTCCATTTTTTCCGTAAGTAGAATAGGGAAGGCGTAGGACATACGGCGTAAGCTTTTTGAAGAATATGAAAGTGTGGTTTTGGCGGAGCCACTTGGAAGGCGATCATTTGTTTATATAAAGCATATACATTTACATTTAGTTTCACTAGATAAGACCCTTATTCCTCGTCTGGTATCATTTTAATCCCTTTGAAGCTTCACTGAAACTGTAATTTTGACCTTCAACCGTTTGGAGGCCATTGAAGTCCACTAAAAGGAGAATAATCCTGGAATGTTTTCATCAAAAACCTTAATTTCTTTTCGACTGAAGAAAGAAGGACATGGACATCTTGGATGACATGGGGGTGAGTAAATTATCAGGAAAATTTTATTTGAAAGTGAACTCATTCTTTAATGTTATGAAGCGTCGAAAATACTTTCTGTGTGCCAAAAAAGCAAAATAAGGACTTTAAACAACAATTTCTAGTGATGGGTGATTTCAAAACACTGCTTCAAGCTTCAAAGCTTTACGAATCATTTGTTTCGAATCAGTGGTTCGGAGCGTGTATCAAACTGCCAACGTCACGCCCCCCCCAGTGGTGAACCATTGAAATTTCAAAACACTTATGATGTAACAAAGCCTTGTTTACTGAAATCATGTGACTTTGGCAGTTTGATACACGCTTCGAACCACTGATTCGAAACAAAAGATTTGTTAAGCTTCAAAGCTTCATGAAGCAGTGTTTTGAAGTCACACATCGCTAGATATTGTTGAATAAAGTCCTTATTTTGTTTTTTTGGCACACAAAAAGTATTCTCATCGCTTCATAACATTAAAATTGAACCACTGTATTTACATGGACTGTTTTAAATATGTCTTTAGTAGCTTTCTGGGCATCTGAAAGTGTTAATTGTATTGCTGGCAATGGAGGCATCACTGAACCATCGGATTTTATCAAAAATATCTTAATTTGTGTTCTGAAGATGAACGAAGGTCTTATTGGTGTGAAATGACATGAGGGTGAGAAATTAATGACAGAATTTTAATTTTTGGGTGAACTAACCCTTTAAGGTTTTTGAGGAAAACATTCCAGGATTTTTCTCCATATGTGGTTGAAGGTCCAAATTGCAGTTTCAGTGCAGCTTCAAAGGGCTCTACACGATCCCAGCTGAGGAATAAGGGTCTTATCTAGCAAAACAATTGGTCATTTTCTAAAAAAATAAAAAAATATATACTTTTTAACCACAAATGCTCTTCTTGAAGTAGCTCTGCGACGCGCCAGGCATTACGTAATCATGTTGGAAGGTCACGCGTGACGTAGGCGGAAGTACGGTCGAAAAACTCTCATTTTCTCCTCCAACTTCAAAATCGTCCGACATCGTTGTTTTACCATTTTTTGTAAAGGCCGTTTGACTTATGGGACATTCACACCAGACGCGACTTGCACGAATAGTGCGAATAAATCACGCTATTCGCGCGTAATTGGACGCTTGAACATTTTGAGTTTACTCGCTTCATTCACGTGTGAAATTCGCTTCATTCGCATGTGAAATTCACTTCACAACAGACACGAATGAGCGTCATGAGAGGGGCTCTACCTCTCCTTTAAATATGTGTCCCTCAGACTCTTCCATTTCTTTCTGCACACTTCCTCTGAATAAACACAACTCGTCAGTGGGATAGTAGTTGTAAAATATGGCGAATAAGCTCAATTTGTAGCTTGTAGACCAATCGTTTTGCTAGATAAGACCCTTATTCCTCGTCTGGGATCATGTAGAGCCCTTTGAAGCAGCACTGAATCTGCAATTTGGACCTTCAACCCATTGGTAGCTGTTGAAGTCCACTACATGGAGAAACATCCTGGAAAGTTTTCCTCAAAAACCTTATTTTTTTTTGACTAAAGAAAGACAGACATAAACATCTTGGATGACACGAGGGTGAGTAAATTATCAGGAAATTTGAATTCTGAAGTGAATTAATCCTTTAACCAGTTAATTTAGATATTAGTCATTAATTTACAGAAAGTACTTACAGTGTGCAAGCTTTTGACACATTGTAGTTGTGGTGATCAAGTCTGAATCTGGCCTGAAATGCGCACAGATTGCATCCCGCTTCTCTCTTTCTCTCTTTTTTTTTTCTGTTTATCGCCACTATCTCTCTAATAAAGAAGGCAAAAACTCAAAATTAATAATGTAAACTATATGCTCAACATTGATTCTATTATGATTTTTTTAGCCATATGCATCTTATTTAGGGCTTGATAAATATCAGAGTACCCTTGCAATGTAATTTAGGCCAATGGTGCTGAATGCTCAAGGGCACCGGCTAATTAGCCGGAGGATGAATGCCACAGGCTCTGGACTGGCTGAGCAGGGCTTGCAAGTCTTTCATATTTTCTTGCAGATGAATTCATCTCCAGGCCAGATGCAGTGCCAAATCAATAGGCATCCAGAGCATAATTTAGAGAGGCTTCATTAATCACAAAGCAGCAGAAGCTCTTTTTTTTGTGCCCTGCTCTGACACCTGCTCTAATCTTCTTGGCATAGCGACACCCTGACTGCTGCAGCATCCAAATTGGTGGAGTGACTGAAGGTGGGAAAAAAATAAAATAATAAATGCTGTCTTGATCTGCTGGACCCAAGTAAATTAAATAGCTGAATATGCTTTGTGTATAAAGGGATGTTTTGTATAGTTCCAGTAGGTTAAATGCTGCCAGTAACAGAACAGACTTTGAACTTGTTTGGATGTAGCCACCCACGTTTCACCCACAAAGTAAGGGGAAACACATACTTTGACATTCAAATGCAAAAACGCTGTAAGTTCCTGAGGTCCAGAATTAAAGCATTACATAATTAAAGGATTAGTTCACTTCAGAATTAAAATTTCCTGATAATTTACTCACCCCCATGTCATCAAAGATGTATTTGTCTTTCTTTCTTCAGTCGAAAAGAAATTAAGGTTTTTGAGGAAAACATTCCAGGATTTGTCTCCATATAGTAGACTTCAACAGTTACCAACGGTCCAAATTGCAGTTTCAGTGCAGCTTCAAAGGGCTTCAAAATCTAGCAAAATGATCAGTCATTTTCTAATACAGTAAAACAGTAACATTGTAAAATATTATTACAGTTTAAAATAACTATTTAATATTTTCTGTCATAATATATTTTAAAATGTAATGTAAAAAGTTGTATTTTTCGCAGCCATTACTCCAGTCTTCAATGTCATATGATCCTTCAGAAACATACTGTATGTGATTTCCCCCACACCCCAGGATTCTTTGATAATTGGAAAGTTCAACAGAACATCATTTATTTGAAATAGAATCTTTTGTAACATTTTAATGTCTTTACTGTCACTTTTAATCATTTGAATATGCTGAAATACTCTTAATTTCTTTTATTAACCCCAAACTTTCTCCATCAACAAAGGTAGTTTGCATCCACATTTTACCACTTACATTTAGTGTGGAACAATACAAGCACAGACTCCCCGTTATCACAAACTGACCAGTGTTGTTATTAAGCAATAAGGTACTCAAGGCTAGTGCTGTATTGTGAATGAGTCACGGCTGAAGGGCGTTGTTAGGCATGATGAGAAGCGGAGTGCCTGCAACCCCTTCAGCCGTGACTTATTCACGATACAGCACTAGCCTCGAGTACCTTATTGATTTTATAAAATGGTTACCACACAATACAAATATTGAAGCCAAAAATATGCATCAATGCAACTTTCATGAAGTAAACTTTTACGAAAGCTTTCCTTTGGGGGGAAAAAATGACATTTTTTCACAATAAGTTACATTATTACGCCATTAGATGGTTGCAAAGACTGTCTTTATGAGTGTGTCAGTCAGTAGCGAAGACTTTTACATTAAAAAGACTGAATTGTTGTGAACACGGAACAATACGCAACTGACAAATGCTTTGACTAGTGCTGTCAGTCACGGGAAAACCCCTTAACTGTTAAAAGGACAGGATAATACATCGGACATTTAAACTGATTTTTTATTATAAGCATAGGACTGACCTGAAGGAAAATGCTAAATCTGAATGCAGGTAATAAACTCGCTCACTCGATCTTTATTCTTCTACATAATACAGTAGAGCTTTAATGAACAATATCAGTTGAGAACATACAGTTTACGTTGCTAAGAGTGGTTGCTAAGGGTATTGTGTAGTGATACACAGAACCGTTGGGTGAAGCGGTCATGTTTTATCGTGAATACAACACAGCTATTGAGCAATCAGAATCAAGGACAGGAACGAACTAACCGTTTTATAATATCAAGTACTTATTTTAGTAAGCAAATAATGTGCACAATGCTCTGCCAGAAACTTAATAGTTTTTGAAGGGTCTGACGTTTGTATAAGTGTTTTGTAAAGGCTGTGTAAGGACAGTGTGATTCAGGACAGTGCTACACGTTGTAGACTACAGCTTCCTCAGCGCTGACAGAAATCTCAGCATGAAGCCCTAGAGCAAGACTCTATCTGCATTAGAGAGCTGTCACTCTGCATTGCCGCCTTGCTCTCTGAAATGTTTGGGAATGTCGCGGGCCTGTCTCTATAGCTGTTCCCTCCACCTCGTAAATGACGGCCATGCTGGTGAAAGCGGCACGTGTAGTGCTCTCTGATTGTCCGGCCGTTTCTCGCTTTAGCTTAATCTCCAGCTCCTCACAAGACCCCACCGTTTGTCATAACAGCAGTCTCAAATCATGCCTGAAAAGAAAGAAGAGAATAATGCAAATTTGTTTTTGTTTTGGAAAACTGTCATAAAATGTCAAGTGCCTCTCCTTGCTTTGGCAATTTGCCTGTGGGATGCATATTCATGCTGGAATTAATATTCAAGCAAATCATGGTTATGTCACCTTCAAACATAGAAGAGCACAAAGTAGCCAGGGGTGTCATCTTAATTAAATGCTGTGACCTTAAAGTCTTCAAACACCTGGGGTGATGTGAGAGGAGCAGTAATCCAGAGAGCTCTGGAGGTGAGGTGACTGAAGGGACTGGAGGTCTGAGCTACCCTCTTTGTTCCTGTGGAAATCAGCTTTGCTTCAGATGGCAATTTATAGGTCGCATTGCTCAGATCAGAAGGTCTGTTCACTTTTCCCAGTCTCAGCCTTAGTGCATGGGCCCACAATCTACTCGCTGACCACTGATGCATATATTGCTCACAAAACTGGACAGCGCTTTTTTGATCTGGCAAGGTCTTATCTGATTGGCTGTCTTTGCGCAACTTCTGAAAGTAAAGAACACACGGGATTTATCAGTCTGCCTTGCAAACAAAGTTGTGTTTTCAAGGATACAATATATCCCCTAAACATCATACAGTATAATACAAACATGATCTGTGGTTGCTGGTTTCTCTCTTGTTCTTTTCAGCCCTTTTACAAACCTTAAACCTTTGATTTCTTTGTTTTTTACTGTTAATTTGTCATTTGAATAATTTGGACATTTTAATATAACGTTACGCCAATGCTGAGTTCACAAAAAATTTCAATTTATAAGAGGAAAAACAATTGATGAGAAAGAAATGGCAGAGAGAAAGAGAGCGAGTGACCTTAAATGGTCTATTGTGCTAGAGTTTTCATATTATGACTGATGACAGCAATGGCCTAGTGATGGTTGTAATGGGATTTATGCAGAAATGCATTTATAGGGATTAAAACCCAATCAGTCTTTCTGTGTTGTGCATGTAGGCCACTGCCACACATCCGGAAGTATTCACCTTCTCAGCGTTCACCTTCTCAGCGTTCCTCCATTCCCTTTAGTTATAACGAATCCTTTAATGGTGAGGATATTCAGCAGTTCTGTATTTAATATTTTCCTGTCTGTATCTAGTGTGTTGTACATTTCTTAGATAACAGTATGTCGGGTGTTATTTTCAGGTGAGTCATAATCTCTGAAATAATCACGTTCATAATCGCATCTTACTGATCTAGTTATCTGTATTATTTGTTGGGTTCTTTCATTACACTAATGGCTTGATTCAGGGACATTGTTTTTTGTAGGTGTGGGATTACGTTGCAATTCAGGATTTTGGATTACAGGTCTGAATGGAATTGTTTGAGATTTAGAAATGCATTTTCATGCCATTTGTTGATGTAAAGATAAGCCGCTTCGTTTACTGTCATTTATGGACAAAGGCAATTTTTATGTTGCCCTCTGAGTTTTGAAGTACACAAACCATTGTCAGTTGCTGCGTCCCAATTCAGAGCCTTCATCCTTCGAAGGCCGCATTTGAAGGCTGTTTGTTTCCCAGGCAATAAAGGATACAACAGATGGATCCTTCGCAGCCTGCAGAATTCATTGCGTGCCGGTGAGAACAGGATTTTTTTTTGGGACACACCTCCAAATCTGTTCCAGTCACTTCCATGGCCACAGGTGTATAAAATCAAGCACCTAGGCATGCAGACTGCTTCTACAAACATTTGTGAAAGAATGGGTCGCTCTCAGGAGCTCAGTGAATTCAAGCATAGTAGGTTGCCACCTGTTTAATAAGTTTGTTCGTGAAATTTCCTCACTACTAAATATTCCACGGTCAACTGTTAGTGGTATTATAACAAACTGGAAGCAATTTGGGAACAACCGCTCAGCCACGAAGTGGTTGGCCACATAAAATCACAGAGCAGGGTCAGCACATGCTGAGGCGCACAGTGACTTTCAATAGCTACAGACCTCCAAAGTTTGTGTGGCCTTCAGATTAGCTCAACAACAGTGATAGAGAGCTTCATGGAATGGTTTCCATGGCCGAGCAGCTGCACCCAAGCCTTACATCACCAAGTGCAATGCAAAGCGTCGGATGCAGTGGTGTAAAGCACACCGCCACTGGACTCTAGAGCAGTGGAGACGTGTTCTCTGGAGTGACGAATCATGCTTCTCTGTCTGGCAATCCGATGGACGAGTGTGGGTTTGGCGGTACTTGCCTGACTGCATTGTGCCAAGTGTAAAGTTTGCTGGAGGGGGATTACGGTGTGGGGTTGTTTTTCAGGAGTTGGGCTTGGCCCCTTAGTTCCAGTGAAAGGAACTCTTAATGCTTCAGCATACCAAGACATTTTGGACAATTTCATGTTCTCCAACTTTGCGGGAACAGTTTGGGGATGGCCTCTTCCTGTTCCAATATGACTGCACACCAGTGCACAAAGCAAGGTCCATAAAGACATGGATGAGCGAGTTTGGTGTGGAGGAACTTGACCGGCCTGCACAGAGTCCTGACCTCAACCCGACAGAACACCTTTGGGATGAATTAGAGCGGAGACTGTGAGCCAGGCCTTCTCACCAACATCACTGCCTGACCTCACAAATGCTTCTAGAAGAATTAAAAAAATCCCATAACCACACTCCTAAACCTTGTGGAAAGCCCAGAAGAGTTGAAGCTGTTATAGCTGCAAAGGGTGGGCCAACTCCATATTAAACCCTACGGATTAAGAATGGGATGTCATTAAAGTTCATGTGCACGTAAAGGCAGGCGTCCCAAAATAGTGTGTGTGTGTGTGTGTGTATATATATATATATATATATATATATATATTATAATATGCTATTTATATATATATTATATATGTATATATATATATATATATATTATAATATTAGACAGTTGAATATAACTTTTAAAAAAGTAAAGGACAAATGTTACTGCTGCTTGTCAATGGCAGCTGTCACAGTTGCTATTGGCCTTATTGGCCTTTGAAGTCAGTGTCCTTCGAAGGATGCAGCCTCTGAACTGGGACACAGCTAATCTGCTCCTTTTGTTTAGTTTTCACATTGATTGTATGCACATACCATGGGTGGGTCTGAGCCTCAGACCTAAATTTCCAAGTTGCACTTAAAAGACCCACTGTGCTGAAAATCAAGTTGTTAATGTTGTTTTATGTCTATGTGATGTTTCAATATGCTTTGCAAACCATGTGCAAATTCATCAGTCAACACCATTGCTTAGTATTTTCTCCTTAAAACTGCAGTGAAACAAAAAAACTCTCAGTCTCAAAAACGCCCCAGTTTTCTACCGTCACAAACATGTAACTAATCCCGTCAACATGTGGGGCGGGCTTTTCCACAGTGAGCACAAGAACACCTTCAAGAAAGGACAGGAAAAATCAGGTACCTATAGCAATATAGCGGGTGAATAATGTATATGATGTTTATTACGATGTTATAATGAATTTTGTCTTTCTCCACTGACTTTCTATGATGTTCAAAGCATTTCTAAGGATGCTGATTTTCAGAAGGCTGCTGTCTGACTCTGAGATGGTGAACATGGTTTGTGTAACATTAGCAACGTATTATTAGCTGTTTGATAACGTAGTCAAGCAAAAGGCTAATTATAGAGCATATAGAGCGATACATAAAATGCATTACCATTCTAAAATATAGACTTGTAGAAGACGACCCTGTATAATTCGCTCTTCCTGAATCTCTTTCTGTTTAAAACATATATGGCTGAATTAAACCAATATCAGTTTGCCGTTATGTTTACTACAGTTGACCGACTGGATCAGGTAGTCCAAGCTGGTGTGATTGAGTGGAGGCGGTGACTAATTTGCATATCTTTGGGTCTCACGTATACTAAATGAAGCAAGGGTGTAGAGTTACATTCAAGCTATTTTATGGCATAAAGAAATTATTTTCACATGGGAAAATATTTAAATATGCCACTTTGATTATCAAAGATGAGTTTTAAGGGATAAAATGATTGACTACAGGGGGACTTAAAGTAAATAGTTCACCCCAAAAAAAGTCAATTACTCACCTTGGTTTTGCTATGTTTCACAGAACCAAGATATGCTGCTGTTGTTGTAATGTAAACAACAGGACAGTTTTGAGTGTCATTGTCTGGAGCAGGTGTGCTGCTGCCGACTAAAACAAACTCTTGCTTGTATATACTCTTGTGTGCTGTTTATTTTTGTTCTTTTTGTCATTCTTCACTTTTATTTTGCGCAAAGCATTATTTTGCTGCGCTTCAGCTATGATAGAGACATGCTAATACAATTGCAGAAAAAATAACATTACGATGTCCAAAAATCAAATTCAAAAGTACATTGAGCTTAATTTATCGACACAGAAGTCAAGTTTAATGTGATTGTTTCATCCTTACATCTACTATAATACAATATATTGTTAGTCCCGAGATTCTTAACTTCAGTGAATAAATACATAGATTTGCAAGAAATGTTTGTGTGCTCTAATGGTCTGGTGGTAGAACTTTTATTAAGCGTGTCAGAGGTTCTGGCTTCTCATCCACCCTTGTATAGTTTATTCTTTTTTTTCTCATTAAATCCAAAGATGTTCATCAGTGATTATACATCAAGAGCAGAGACACATCTGTGTGCATTTTGTTTTGTGATTTCACTGGAATAGACAAAGAGTCTCCGCATCAGCATTAAGCGATAGATTGAATCGATTATCGGTGTGAAGACAAGCGCAAAAAAAATTACATCTCGTGGCAATATCGACACTGGCAAAAAGTAGTGGGGACATGTCCCACCTTACAATTTAATGATCAAGCAAATCTCTTAAAATAATACATTTAAAAAAATATTTAAAATGATTTGTTCTGTGACAGGGTTTATATATCTAACCTGCAACATAGAAAACTCAGGTTTGAGATTTGATTTGGGCTCCTTTCAAAAGGCTCGAACTTGGACTCGGTGTGAACATGTCTGAGACAAACTATGTAGACACACACAGAGTCCATGTGTCTGGAGGGTTGTACTGAATTGCTTTGTCATGAATCTCAGCGGTTTGTCTCAGCAAGTCACAACCTTGTGGCTGAAATGGAGAATGTGATAATTGTTATTTGAAAACATATATGAGTTCTTAGACATCAAACTGGCTTCAGCTGCTTCTAACAAGGTTACACAGTGCATTCATTATACATCTTAGCCATGGTATATGTAGGGGAGTGAAATTTTCATCAGACTCCTGCAGTTTAGTTTTATTTTTGCTCTCCAGAGCAAGTATAAACCTTGCAGCTACAGAAACTCTAAGTGCATAATTACTGCAACGCTGATTTCTGCGTGATGTCCAGTGATCTGCGTCACCTGCACTGACAAATATTTTACCTCAGTCACGCATGACATTTCAAGTATAGTGGCAGTGGTTCAGTTCTAAAACCACCATGACACCTTGTTGATTTATGTACCTGTGTCAATGACACCCTGAGCTGGCTGCTCGGACTCAGAGCCTGCTGTGGATATTGTGTTATGTTTAATTACACTTCCCTCGGGCCTGAACGTGGTACTGCTTAATGGGATTTAATTTTCTGCTGCAAAGCCTACAGAAGACAAGTTGTTTGTGAATTAACGGTCAAGTTTCTCACTCAGTGATTGATAAGTATTTCAGTGTTATCAAATTAAGGGAATGACTCTGAGTGACACTACGCTTTTACATCCAAGCAGTTAATGATCAGAGCGGCTCGGTTTACAGTAAATGCTGCTCCACACAAACTTTTGTACAAGTTTGGATTGCTTATAACATGCATTTGGGAATGCAACATTTGGGAATGCAAAAATTGAATTAAGACAGACATAATTATTAGTATTGTAAATTTACAGTTGTACTGTAAAATAAATTATTAAATATATTATTATTATTATGGTTGCTATTGTTATTGTTTTTATTATTTCTTAAGTACTTTTTATTATTATAGTCATGTTGATATACAATCACTAAATATTTGGCCACATTTTTGTGCAGCATTACAAACAAGCACAGCAAACCTTGAGTTTTTTTAACTTCATATTTTAAATCATAAGTGCAATTTTATAAAAAAAAAAAAAAAAAAAAATAGAAAAATAAAAGTAAATAGATTTTTTTCCCCCTTAAAACATACAGCCCTAATAGCCCGTCAGCAGAAGTATAGGACATTGAGCACACTCCATTAAGGGCAGTGATTCCCAGACTGGGGGGGAGGTTGGGCAGAGTTATAAAAAGGGGGCAAGGCTAAGGGATAGTTAACAGTCAGCAGATTATGCAAAAGAACCCTCTCCAGAGTGATACAAGTCCTCACTGTGAAATTATCCAAATTATTATGTGGCTACTTTCCACACAAGTAAATAATTGAACACAAAATATTAATTTTAACGTATTTTATTACCTCAAGATGAATCGCAATACCCGCTTGAGCGGTCTGTTATCAGTTGTAGCAGCAGTTGTTGTCATGGAATAACAGACTGCTAGATGATGCGATTCAGAAAAGCAGAGAGCAGTAGGAAAATATAAATGAATGATGCATGGTTCTGCATTAAGCATGGGCAAGTTTGTGAAAGTACGGCTAGTACCAGATAAATGTAAAGCAGAGGATGAATCTTTCAAACATCACAACTATCAAAACAACGTGACTACACCAAACGTAAGCACCACACCGCGATGTGACAAAAGCAAATAGAACCCATTATAATCAGTGATGCTGTCTACACTGGACGTGGCACGACGCAATTCTCAACAGTAAACTGATGCCCCATTCTGTTTCTGGCATACTCCAAGTGCTCACCCAACTTCTGACACAAAGGATGAATGAATTTGCAACATTCACTTTGTCGCATCCAGTGTAGACTGCCTCAAGTTAAGAAAAGATGATGAGGCATATTTCGACCTCAGATTTATCAGTACAACAGTGGGTAAAGAAGAGAGATCACAGTGTTTTGCATGCTTCAAAGTATTAGCTTTTGACACTTAGAGACTTCAAATCGCAAGTGCAATGAGAAGCCCATTGAAATTGTAGTACTTCATTAATTACAGTTTTTTTAAATAAATCCTACAGGAAGCAAGATCATGTCTGAGTGTCTATGTGGGTGTGTGTCAGTGTGGGGCTTGAAAGTATCTTTCTCTACAAAAGGGGGACCACTGGTACAGAGAAAGGGAAATGTCTGTACTATCATTTGTAAATCTGGTTACCCCAAATTAAAGTCATTAAAAGCTGACCACGATGTACATGGCAAAAACGTAATTTAAGACAAGTCGTTCTTGAATCATATGGATGGAAATCCTAAACTAGTCCTCCACTTTTGTCCCTGATGTCAGTTCCCATGGGCATTTTACTGCCTGCGATCTGCCATAGTTCAATAAAGAGATCCATAATTAAACTCTGTGCTTTAAATGGTAATTCCCATTGGTTGTTGGGGTCCAGCTGCTTTTTTTCCCATCTCGATCATCATCGACAGTGTAAGAAATGGCTGAAATTTTGCAGCGCAGGGCTGAAGGGCTAACTGAGGTCACACATATAATAATCAGGTGACTCAGAGTCCTGCTTCTTTAACCTTTAACAATTTAACAATTGTCCTTTCGTTACAGTGTGAGAGATGAAGACTGAGGAGAAGATGCCACCCATCCAGTCTGTGTAGTTCTGCTATTCAAGTAGTTTAGTGAAATGGCTGTTAAATCAAATAGCTGTGATTATGACTCTGTGTGTGCATATGTTTGTCACATGTTAATAGTCTGTTTCCTGGTGTCCCTTACTGTTCTGAGGATTAGTCATTGGTCTGATCATGAACAAATTAAAGCTGGGGGGCAGATTACAACAGGGAGGTAATAAAGCATAACAGGGCTTGAGATGATACAGAGAATAAGAAATAGAAACAGAGAATAATTGCTGGAGGTTATCTGTGATATATACAGGGTGTAATGCTTTGTGCCTGAAAATGGCCTTGACAGCCTCTCAGGCACAAAACAGGGCACATTTTACCAATGCACAAGTTTATAAAAGCAGTATGTGGATGCTTTCTGATTACATACATGTAGAGGAAGATTTGATTGACATTCAACCATCTTTTCATTACAAGTAGAGTGTGTTGAATCTCCCAGTGCCTCTCTTTACAAATTGTCCAGTAGGAATGATTAGAGAGGCCCGATTGCCATCACAAAGACTCCATTAGTCCACAGTTTGACACCATTCTGGCCAGAGCAAACATTACCTAAATTTGCACTGTTAGTGTCTGGAACCACTTCCAGCATCTCTTCAAGACAAGCATAATTAAGCACTTCTGTGGAGGTAAATACTTTGCACTTTCTGGCTGGATTTTTAACTTGAAGTCTTAAAGCAGTAGCTGGTCACCTGCAGAGTCATAAATATCGGTTTAAAGTGTGAGCCAGTTTGCAACTTATTTTGGCCAATAACTGCCCATGCAGACTACACTAATCAAGCAAGTTCTGACTGACATGTAACCATCAACCTTGTACTATTTTGGCATGGGTTCACTTTAAAAAAAGATTTTTGTAAATAAAAAAAGATTATTAGAGTACAGCTTACTAGAAACTGTTATAATGGGCCAGTGGTCTCTGTTAAATGTTGTTGACTGGTAAAAACTTCAGAAGTTGCATGTAATCTTGGCATTTAGATTGGAACTGGCGATTTCATCCAGCTTTTGCCATTTTTGTCTGTAAATGACCGTGAGAGGTCTGTGGGTGTGCCGTCTAAGGTTGAGATTAGCTGGTTGTGTGTCACAGGATTAATGCATTTACTGTGCTCTTTGGATCTTTGATTTTAACACTGTTGACATCATTGATCTCTGGGGTCACGCGGGTCAATAGTTGTTGCATTCAAATGCTGAAACGCAGTTCTTCCTGTAGAGCGGTGGACCCTTCAGCAGCACATGGCTTGAAATCAGACAAATATCCAGTCCAGGGATCCTTCTTTAGCAGTTTATTTCAGGTTAAACCAGGGAATTTAACCCATGTGCATTTCATTGCATTGCAGTTCCTCTTTGAGTGATTTAGAGTCTACCAGATTTGAAGAGAATGCAATGACTCTCTATCTACCTTGTTATTGTGTTGTAATGATATTTAGATGAGTGATGAGCTCTCCAGTGCTCAGGGGTTGCTGTTTACATCGTTTCTCAAATGTCTGAAAAATGTTGTAGATACTCAGGTTTTTGGATATACATATACCAAAAGTGTTTTGTGTACACTGACATCCACTTCTGTGTCTCCAAGCTCAGTCTCATCCATGATAGACTCATGAAGAATGGAAATAAAACGTTGCGAGGATGACAGCAGCTAAAAATAGCTTCGCTCTTGTTCTCTAAAGCACACAATTCACACACTCTGGAGTGACGATTATGAGGGGTGTGTGTGCATGCACTTCGGTGTTAGGAGGAGCACGCACACAGGGGAAGGAATCATTTACATAAGCAGACAGCCAAGACAACAAATCAGAAATAAGTGGGAAGCAAACAGTCACAGACTCTCAACTGTCGTGCACTGTAACATGAGGGAAAAAAAAGGATAGATGTCTTAAGCAGTAGTTCACCCAAAATAGAAAAATATTTTAACATTTACTCACCCCCAAACCAGTACCTGTTTTTAATTTCATAAAAAACCAAAAGGAGATGTTTTGAAAAATGTCCTGGATGTTCTTTTCCACAATGAAGAGGTGGATGGAGATGGGATCTGTCCATATTGATGCTATATTGTAGCTTTGTGTGAAGTTTACCTACAGTTGTTGGTTATTTCATTTGTCAGCCCAGCATCACATATTGCTTCTAATCTTTTGATTTCTCCTTAATATAAATGCATACCTAATTTTGGCCATGATTTTAAAGTAGCTTAAAAAAATCCCTATATTAGTTACTTTTTTTACCCTAGTTTTCTAATCTAATCTAATCAACTGCGCTAGCATATAATCAGTAGTGTGCATGGCATTTGAATGAATTACTATAAACTGATCTTAAACATTGTAATTTTTACAGAAAAATAATGTCAAAATGCTACAGTAAAACCCTGTTCATTGTAAGATATCTTACCATATATGGTAAAAAATTGTAAATGTTTTTTTTTTTAAGTTATATATTATATTATATATCATGTCACATCCTATCTACTGAGAAACCTTCATCTGATTGATTTTTGAAGGTATAGATGTATCCTTCGCTGCCTATGATGTCCCACAATCCTGTGCGCTCAATTCCGTAACATTAAGCTAAAAATTAAAATGGAGTCTGAAAGTTGCGTTTGGTGTTGCATTTGTGTAAATATACGTTTTTTGGGGGTTTTTTTTCACTTTTTGATTTCATTTTTAGAAAAATTTGTATTGTAGTAATTAAATATTATTCTTCCTCAGAAGTCTATTCCGAAATCAGTTTTGGGAGACGCAAACGCTGCAAAGTCGCTGCCTGATAAGTCAGGGAGGCAACAAGTCCGCTGCCTAAGCTTTCAGACGCAACCTATGCACATTTACTGTAAAGTAATGTAATAATATGTATGGTTTTTGAGGTAAAAACTACGAATTAGGTTGAAAAACAATACAATACAACAGAAGTCTTTGCATCAACTTTTTATTTTTACGTTTTTTTTCTTAATTTTCTTCTTATTTTTGTTAGTAATGTGCATTAGTGTATTTCTTACATTTTCTGTTAAGTGTCATTTTAGTGTTGTGATGATGACGTGACAAGACGAAGTGAAAAGAAAAAGTATATATATTTACAATTATATCACTTAATGACTTATACGGTTAAAAGTTGTAAAATATACAGGCAACAACACGCCACTCCGTTATACCGAAACATTTTTCTCTGTGAATTTCTGGTGATCACAGCTGCCTTTTTTAACCATAAATTTAACAGTATTTTTAACAGTGTAGATTACACAACAGAATATTTATTGTATTTATTGTATAATTGCATTTTTAAGCTTTCGGATAGCGGAAAAGATGCTCTCTTAACAGTCTCTCTTTGGAGAGCGGTGACTGTCAGTAAATACCCAGTGACAGAGACAGAAGCAACTGATTTCATTAAGTCAGGCCCATTTGCTTGTAATGAAGTGCAGCATTTGAAAGGCTGACAGGCTTATAAGCCAAGCACACAGTACGTGACGTTTGTTGCCCTTTGATGTTTTGAGTCTGCAAAGAATTCTGTGACAAGAAGTCTCAGAATGTAGCCAGCTTGCTCCCATTGCAGATGCTCTTTTAATGTGCACACTTGTTATACACACTAGCTATGTTTCCATCCACCTATTTTTAATGCACATTGGGGATATTGCATAAAAAATGCTTGATGGAAACGCATACATTCTAAAAATGCACATAAAAACGTATGTGCTCAATTGAGTCAGGTACATTTTTTATCTGACAAGAAAACGTGTATAAACTACGATGGAAACACATTTACCAAATAAATTCCTCGATGCGCATCAAAAAGTCATGTGATAATGCACAAATATGCACAGGCTGGTGAGCTGAAATCTTGTAGTGTGCACTTGGCATTACTGAACACATGCACATATGAGGAAATCGGATGGACAGAAATCATTGACAGTCAGAAAGTCTAGTTCAGATATGCCTGACAAAGTGAAAGCACTTCAGTGCATTAGCATGTCTCTGACTGATGTGCGTCTGCAGTTTTGTCATTTTCTTTAGCAAACTGAGCATGTCTTTGTTTATGTATTTCATATAATCCATTACCTCCATCCTTCTGGACTATCAGCTGAATGTCGCAGATGTCTAAAAGCAGTGTCTGGCAGCATTCTAGCAGTGTCTGTCCTTTCTCTTAAAGGCATAGTTCACCCAGAAATGAAAATTCAATCTGTTCATCACATAAAGTGATTGTGTCTCTTCAGAAAATTTGGACTGAACCGCTTAATTCATATGGACTAGTTTTATGATCTCTTTATGAACTTTATGAAGCGTCAAAGTTTCAGTTGTGTAGGCTGTATGGAGGGACAGAAAGCTCTCAGATTTCATCAAAAAGATCTTCATTTGTGTTCTGAAGATAAACGAAAGTCTTATGGGTTTGGAATGACATGAGGGTGAGTGATTAATGACAGAATTTTAATTTTCGGGTGATCTAACCCATTAAATATTTGAAGATATCTTTTTTAGAAGCTCTTAGAAGTATGAAATGGATTTTATTTCATCCCTGGCTGCTTTTCCCATCACAGCTCAGGTTAGTCACTATAGTGAAGGGGCTGTACATGATCTTGTGCTGTCTTTGGGTAAGTAGCCAACCATGACATCATTTTCCTAAATGATTAGTCACATGGCATTCATGGCTGAGGTGACTGGCTCAAATAAACATCGTTAACACACTGGTCCAACAAAACGCAACAGCCAGTGCAGTATATTGGTGTTCAATGAGGCAGTGTGAACTAGTCTTTAGTTAGAAGAGTGTGTAAAGATGTAGTAGTGATAAAGTCATTGGGTTCACTTATGTGTATACACTGAGTATCAGAGAGTCAGACAGCTGAGGTCACAAAGGCAATGAAGCCTCACAAAGCAATGTGTTAACCTCCCAGGCATCCACATAATTGAGCCTTTGCTGTGTTCAGCATCTCTGTCTCTCTCTGTTCTCATTCCTTTCTCCTCATCCTAGAGGGTGTGGGATGATTCCTGGTGAGTCCACAGGCAAGATACCTGCTTTGCACATCTCTGCTTTAGATCGGTCTACCACAGACGCCTACGTGTTGTCAAGGTGGAGGCATTGATACATAGTTGTACATAATGTGATATGCAATAAAACAGTGTGGCTTTAATCCAAAACCATGCCTTTTTCATGCCTCTTTGCTTTATCTCCATCAGCACCTCTTTTAGTAATAATGCAGCCTTGCACTTTTTTCTGTTGTCTGCCATGTTGTGTTCTTGTGAAATGATCCAGCACGTGCTATATAAAGACAATAATTTGGCACCAAATGCTGTAAAAAGTGTTGTTTATGCCAGTGCTATGTATTGAGAAGGACAGTGTTGGTGGATCTCTGTAGTTTAATGACTGGAGACTCCCTTCAGAGAAAAGGCAGCTTCTGTAAGAGATAACAGGACACCACCTGGCACAACTGGAGCTCCTCATTAACTTACCACCAGCTCAACACACACACACACACACATACCCACACCCACACCTGCACATGCTTATCTCCACATACAATGACCTGTATGTAACATCATCAGTATCTGAAAATATTTATTAAAGGTGCCATCGAACGTTTTTTTACAAGATGTAATATATAAGGTGTCCCCTGAATATATAAGGTGTCCCCTGAATGTGTCTGTGAAGTTGCAGCTCAAAATACCCCATAGATTTTTTTTAAATTAATTTGTTTAACTGCCTATTTTGAGGCATAATTAGAAATGCGCCGATTCAGGCTGCGGCCCCTTTAATTGCTTGCGCTCTCCGCCCCCTCCCGAGCTCTCGACTCTATCACTGCATAAACAAAGTTCACACAGCTAATATAACCCTCAAAATGGATCTTTACAAAGTGTTCGTCATGCAGCATGTCTAATTGCGTAAGTATGGTATTTATTTGGATGTTTACATTTGATTCTGAATGAGTTTGATAACGGCTAACGCTACACTGTTGGAGAGATTTATAAAGAATGAAGTTGTGTTTATGAATTATACAGACTGCAAGTGTTTAATAATGAAAATAACGACGGATCTCGTCTGTCTTAACAGATGGATCTTAACAGTACATTAGCAACATGCTAACGAAACATTTAGAAAGACAATTTACAAATATCACAAAAAATATCATGTTATCATGGATCATGTCAGTTATTATTGCTCCATCTGCCATTTTTCGCTGTTGTTCTTGCTTGCTTACCTAGTCTGATGATTGAGCTGTGCACAGATCCAGACGTTAATACTGGCTGCCCTTGTCTAATGCCTCGATCATGGGCTGGCATATGCAAATATTGGGGGCGTACACCCCGACTGTTACGTAACAGTCGGTGTTATGTTGAGATTCGCCTGTTCTTCGGAGGTCTTTTAAACAAATGAGATTTACATAAGAAGGAGGAAACAATGGAGTTTGAGACTCACTGTATGTTTATTACCATGTACTGAACTCTTGTTATTTAACTATGCTGAGGTAAATTCAATTTTCAATTCGATGGCACCTTTAAATATAAATAAATAAATAAATAGTTCACCCAAAAATGAAATTTCTGTCATTAATTACTCACCCTCATGTCGTTCCAAACCCGTAAGACCTTCGTTCATCTTCAGAACACAAATTAAGATATTTTTGATGAAATCCGAGAGGTATATGATATAATCAATATAATCAACACTTTCAAGGTCCAGAAACGTACTAAAGACATCGTTAAAACAGTTGACGTGACTGCAGTGGTTCAACCTTAATGTTATGAAGCGACGAGAATACTTTTTGTTCGCAAAAACAAAACAAAAATAACGACAATTAACAATCTCTTCTCTGTGATTGTCCTTACGCAGTTGACGCAATAAGCATAGTGAAGGCTTCCGTGTTTACGTCCGAACGGCGACTCATTATTGGCCAAAGCTGTTCACGTGAGCAGCATGACGCATGTGTGATGCTGACACAGGAGCCGGCCAATAAGGAGTCAGCGTTTTGACGTAGAGTCTGGAAGTGCTGGACGAAAACAACATATGAGAATGACACAGAAGAGAAGATATTGTTGAATAAAGTTGATATTTGTGTTTTGTTTTTGCACACAAAAAGTATTCTCGACGCTTCATAAAATTAAGATTGAACCACTGTAGTCACGTCGACTGTTTTAACGATGTCTTTAGTACCTTTCTGAACCTTGAAAGTGTTGATTGTATTTAAGTCTATGGATGAGTCATATACCTCTTGGATTTCATCAAAAATATCTTAAGTTTTGCTCCAAAGATTAATGAAGGTTTTGAAACGACATGAGGGTGAGTAATTAATGACAGAATTTTAATTTTTGGGTGAACTAACCCTTTAATTTAAGAATGCTAAAAACAGCATCTGTGATTGCGAAATAATGACATTGCTATACTGCACCATTTTGCTGTGCCGTTACTGAATTGGCTCAACAGAAGAGCTCTAAATCTGGTTTAAGAGTCTGATCACTGCACACGTAGCTCAGAGCGGTGTTTGCTTTGCTCAAGGGACAGATGGCCCTTCTGCCATCCTGCTGTTCTCCTGTTCCCCATCTCTATGTTCTCATCCTGTCCTGGCACACAGAAAGAGTAACACTCTTTGGCCCTGACAGCCCTTTTCTATATTTATCACAGTTTCAAGCTCTTCTTCAGCCTCTGGCTTGCTACGCTGCTTCACACCAACTGTAGGGCTCCAGGTGACCGGACCTAGCACACTGGACGCTACACTAATCACCCTAATATGATGTTATTCTAGCACCTTCTCCACACGATTCTGTTGCGCTTTCTGCTCAGCTTGAGAACAGGACTTAAGCTTAGCTTGGACGCCAACATGTAGATGTAGTGAAGCAATACAGGATCACTTATGCTGAGACAAGGGACTTATGATTTATTCAGAGGTTGAGGTGGGGGTACACGAATGTGCAGGAAAAGTTATTTTTCCAGCCCGCGGAGAAACTGATGACCTTCCGCACACGCTGGCTGCACACTGCAGTCAATGAAACCTCAGGCTCTGAAAGCACCGCACCGCACCACATGTGAGAGAGAGAAGCTGAGAGTGAGAGAGGGTGAAACGAGTGATAGCATGCAACTCACATCTTCATGTTTCTGTTTCACAACATCTTTCTCCTCTTGTATGTGTACCTGTAAACAGAGGACGTGACAGCAGTTCAGACTGCATGTGGTGTGGATGTGTCTCTCTTTGCTTCTCTTTCAACTTCCTTCACAGGAGCAGCATCCAATCTAAGCTTGTTTTTGTCTGTGCATGTCATAGCACATTATATTTATAAACCTCACACACTCTTGCATCACCCAAAGATATATTCTAATATCTCAATTGTTTTTCTTAATCAACAAGATGTTTATACAATAAGATTTACATATACATTTACTTATACATTTCATAGTTCTAATACGTTGATTTGGTGCTCAAGAAACATTTCTTATCAATGTTGACAACACTTGTTTTCTCTTTTAATTTTTAGACATCTGATACTCAAATGACAAATAATATAAAAGAAGAAATCTCTGAGCATTAACACTTTGGTAGTGGCTTTCTGTGGCATTTCCTGAACAGGTTTCATCTTTAAACATTGTTTACTATAACACATGACTTTCTTGTTACCATAAACTGTTCTATGTCTTCTTCAATTTATCCATCTAGTAATGAGATATGTCCTTTGCACATCCTGTAATTTGCACACACTGTTTAAATGTCTGGTTGCACTGTAGATAGTCCTAATAATCTATCTCATGATGACTTATCAGTAGTGACCACATGCCTTGTAACCATTTGTTAGCACTAGATCTTTAGTAGGGCTGAGTTTAATTATTTGTCCATAAAGAATAAGTGAGTGCTGAAATTTAAGCAGGCCGTAATTACAGGATTGCAACTATTATATATTAAGAAGCATTTTTACACTATTCTGAGATGCCGTTAAAGGCTGCTAAAGCTAATTAAGTTGTTTGTCTTTTGAAATGCATTATCTCCACCCACTTCCACGTGTTAATGAGCTGTTGTGCCTTCACACT
This sequence comes from Megalobrama amblycephala, assembly GCF_018812025.1. Lineage (NCBI taxonomy): Eukaryota > Metazoa > Chordata > Actinopteri > Cypriniformes > Xenocyprididae > Megalobrama > Megalobrama amblycephala. Next base: position 9,669,962 of record NC_063066.1, on the reverse strand, counting down.
GCTCTGGAAGATCATTGGAAATGGGACTTCAACACGAGCGGTCTGGCTGAGTTTACCTTGTGAACGGGGGATCTGTGATCTCTTTATGAAGGAGTATAATGTGATGACTGTGCGATTCACAGTGCATGAGAGCACCAAACACATCGCTGCCACATACTGAGGACAGTCTGAAATGTTGAGCGTCGTGTCCAGTGTCAGAGAGCGTCTAGCATTAAAAAGGCAATTCACCCTCACCCTTAAAGGTCCCGTTTTTCGTGTTTTTTTGAAGCTTTGATTGTGTTTATAGTGTGCAATATAACATGTGTTCATGTTTCGCGTGTAAAAAAAACAGTATTTTTTACATAATTTACTTATCTGTATACCGCTGTTTCCACTGTCATAAAAACGGGCTGATGACTTCCTTGTTCTATGAAGTCCCTCCTTCAGAAATACGTAACGAGTTCTGATTGTGCCAGCGGTTCCTGTGTTGTGATTCGACAGCTCTGAGCGCACCGTGCCCGGAAAGGTCACGCCTCTTACCATAACGTGGAGATGCACGCGCTCAGTGTTATTGTAAACATGTCTTTAATTTTACCCTATCAATTTGAGCCGGAATCAGACCCGGTGATTGGACTGCGGGATGAAAATAACAGCGTTTCGACGACATGGCGACAAACACACTCTACAAACGCAACTCTTGTGTATTCCTGTGGGCGGAGGTTAGTCAAAAAAATGTTTTAGTGACGTCATTAAAGAAGGAAGTAGAGGGATGTAGTCCAAACTGGCCGTTCGATGTAGGCGACTTCTGTTAAATAAAATATCTCGCTTGGCATTGAACTTTGAGCTTTAAAATTTTACAGATTTTATTTATACTCTAACAACAACATTACACACTAACTAAAGTTTGAAACATGGGATCACGAAGAACGGGACCTTTAATAAGTTATTACAAACCTGTATGGCTTTCGTTCTTCAGTGAGATTCATTCTTCAAAATGAGAAATTCTAAAGGATGTGTCTGTGTTGCTTTTCGACTCTGTGCTAGATACATTATAAGCCATTATTGAACATAAATATAAGAAATAACTGCGTAACTACATTTTACTGCTGAAGCCACTGGTATTTTGAGTATTTCTGTATGATGTACCACATTACCACTGTAACAAGTCGGAGCTCTCAGAAAATTCTTCTTGTAAAAAGTCTTGTAATTATGGTATGCACCTTTGCACAGGTTCATGGTACAGGTTGATGGCAGCATTTTAATTTTTGGGTGCATTATCCCTTTAAATGAGTAGTAAATTCCTTGCTATTAGTTTTTAAAGCTTACATTTCATGGCAATGTAATTTTTATAAATGAACAGAGCTGTCTTGTGACTGTAATGGAGGCTTTTATGAGGATGCTTCTGATGGATTATATGGAGGTTGTTGTGTCAAAACTGGGAGAGCTTAGTGAAGACATATCCTCAAGAGTTGACCTTAAGCCTCTTCTTCTGCTACTCCTCCTCAGCATTTCTCAAGATATCTGCATTCAGCTGACTTTGAATTTTTCTAGTTCTATTGCAGCCTCTGACACTTTACCAACAAATACTGAAAGTCTATCCACAAATCTGTTATTCTTTTTCCTATAATTTCTGTTTCTGTTTCTCTTTACTTTGATGTCAGTGTTCATCTGGTCTTCTGCTGGTTTGGTCAATGTAGTGTTAGTGCCGGATCACACGGAACGTGAGACACAGGTCAGTGGAACGGAAAAAAAGCGCAAAGTCTAGAGATGCATTTTTTTTTTTTAAGTTAAACTTCTTTTAAATTGAGCGCCGCGTTTTTAGAATGCCGTGTCGTGCACAAAATGCTGCAAAAGATGTGTGACGGGAGCGCAGCGGTTAAAGATGTCCATCTACCACCTGTTTACATTAAAAACAATGCAAAGTAGGACAGTGGAATGCAAAAACACATTCTGTGTGAATGGCCTCTTAAAGGTACGGGTACTGACCGTCTATTCTGTCAGTAGTTTTTTGTATAATCGCCTGTGTGAATGTGGCTGAACATATGTGGGAGCTGTTTTCATTGTGATTTGTGGTCTCTTAATCATTGTTGTGCACATGTGTGCAAAAGACAGAAGGAGAGAGAGATATGAGCGCAAGCTGCAGTCCTTGCATCTGCTGTCAGTGTTTTGTAAAAGAGTAGTTCAGCTCCCAGCCCTGTCCTGACGAGTGTCTTTTCAGATAACTCTGTATACACACTGCAGCTGCTAGGCACACATGCACATTTCAAAACTATTAAAAGTTCACTTCAGAATTAAAATTTCCTGATAATTTAATCACCCCCATGTCATCCAAGATGTATGTCTTTCTTTCTTCAGTCGAAAATAAATTAAGGTTTTTGAGGAAAACATTCCAGGATTTTTCTCCATATAGTGGACTTCAACAGTTACCAATGGGTTGAAGGTCCAAATAACAGTTTCAGTGCAGCTTCAAAGGGCTCTACACGATCAATAAAACAAGAATAGTTTAGACATTGTGCTGATCGCAATCAGATAAAGGGACATAAAACTGCAGAAGGTAAAAATTACAACACCATACTATACATCTGTAATTCAAAAGTAAAAAAGCCGTAACATATAAACACATATTTCTGATGATATCACACATGAACTGCTGGCCACATTTGTACCGTTTAATGTTTATATGGATAAATGGGGTTGGAATATTTGATTTCCCTCAATGACAGAATTTTAGGACAGACCAGTCAGGACAGATATTAGCGTTAAAGAACATCAGGTGCAATGACTTGTGAGCAGAGGATGTGAGGTAACATTAAGGTCACCGTTAAAGAGTCATGTCAGTTTATGAGGCAGAAAACAGTTGATGGTCCGTAATACAGCGGCAGGCCTGAACCTCGAGGTGGCAGACATCACACCTACTCACAGACACAGACAGAGAAGAGAACATTGATGGCATGGTGGAGGAGGAGGAATGGAGTGTGAGAGCATTGCTGATTTCCAAATCGTGTTGCTAACATCTACGCTTATGTCACCATCACAAGGTGACCAAAAAAGAGAGAAAGTGACACAAAACCTGTGTTCTGTGTGAATGCTAACATTTGAACCAAAAGCACTCACATACAGGTGCTGGTCATATAATTAGAATATCATCAAAAAGTTGATTTATTTCACTAATTCCATTCAAAAAGTGAAACTTGTATATTATATTCATTCATTACACACAGACTGATATATTTCAAATGTTTCTTTTAATTTTGATGATTATAACTAACAAATAAGGAAAATCCCAAATTCAGTATCTCAGAAAATTTGAATATTACTTAAGACCAATACAAAGAAAGGATTTTTAGAAAACTTGGCCAACTGAAAAGTATGAACATGAAAAGTATGAGCACTCAATACTTAGTTGGGGCTCTTTTTGCCTGAATTACTGCAGCAATGCAACGTGGCATGGAGTCGATCAGTCTGTGGCACTGCTCAGGTGTTATGAGAGCCCATGTTGCTCTGATAGTGGCCTTCAGCTCTTCTGCATTGTTGGGTCTGGCATATCGCATCTTCCTCTTCACAATACCCCATAGATTTTCTATGGGGTTAAGGTCAGGCGAGTTTGCTGGCCAATTAAGAACAGGGATACCATGGTCCTTAAACCATGTACTGGTAGCTTTGGCACTGTGTGCAGGTGCCAAGTCCTGTTGGAAAATGAAATCTGCATCTCCATAAAGTTGGTCAGTAGCAGGAACCATGAAGCGCTCTAAAACTTCCTGGTATACGGCTGCGTTGACCTTGGACCTCAGAAAACACAGTGGACCAACACCAGCAGATGACATGGCACCCCAAACCCTCACTGACTGGAAACTTTACACTGGACCTCAAGCAACGTGGATTGTGTGCCTCTCCTCTCTTCCTTCAGACTCTGGGACCCTGATTTCCAAAGGAAATGCAAAATTTACTTTCATCAGAGAACATAACTTTGGACCACTCAGCAACAGTCCAGTCCTTTTTGTGTTTAGCCCAGGCAAGATGCTTCTGACGCTGTCTGTTGTTCAAGAGTGGCTTGACACAAGGAATGCGACAGCTGAAACCCATGTCTTGCATACGTCTGTGCGTAGTGGTTCTTGTAGCACTGACTCCAGCTGTAGTGGGAATTTTTAATGGGTTTTGTTTCACAATCCTCTCCAGGGTGCGGTTATCCCTATTGCTTGTCCACATTTTTCTACCACATCTTTTCCTTCCCTTCGCCTCTCTATTAATGTGCTTGGACACAGAGCTCTGTGAACAGCCAGCCTCTTTTGCAATGACCTTTTGTGTCTTGCCCTCCTTGTGCAAGGTGTCAATGGTCGTCTTTTGGACAACTGTCAAGTCAGCAGTCTTCCCCATGATTGTGTAGCCTACAGAACTAGACTGAGAGACCATTTAAAGGCCTTTGCAGGTGTTTTGAGTTAATTAGCTGATTAGAGTGTGGCAGCAGGTGTCTTCAATATTGAACCTTTTCGCAATATTCTAATTTTCTGAGATACTGAATTTGGGATTTTCCTTAGTTGTCAGTTATAATCATCAAAATTAAAAGAAATAAACATTTGAAAAATATCAGTCTGTGTGTAATGAATGAATATAATATACAAGTTTCACTTTTTGAATGGAATTAGTGAAATAAATCAACTTTTTGATGATATTCTAATTATATGACCAGCACCTGTATATACACATTGCGTTGATTCACACTGGGTATCAACTGTCTGCTTTAAACAACTTGAGTAACTATGTCTTTGCTCTGATTCATCTGGCGAGTAAGTCTCAGTATGTCTGTTGTCTGCCTGCACTCAGGTTATTGACTGCTCCTACTGGTCATAAAAATGGCTGAAATAGCCAGTTTCATTCTGGATGGCTGGTTTTATGCTACTTCTAGGAGCACAGTTTTTTTTTTTTTTTTTTTTTTTTCAGTCCAAAATGAAGTCAAGGTCCTGGGGTTCATACAGTTGCCATTTTTCATCACAGATTTTTGTTTCAATTCAGTGTTGTTTTTGTTAACTAAAACTATTAAAAATCACTTTTGGTTATTGAAATAAAATATAAATATAAGATGAAAAACTTAAAAATGACAAATTTTGCCTTAGTAACCAAGTTTAAGTTGAAATACTAAATGTACTTAAAATAAAAGCTAATTCAAAACAAATTTAACACCTTAAATACCATTTAAAGTAGATATCTTCTAAGTTATGTCTGTATGATACACAGCATTTTTGTATTCATTAGTTAATGGTGTTTTCTGTAAAGGTAATCACGTGTCACTATATTATACACCTACTGTATCTATTATATTGTTACCCATGTGGATAAAACCACCCCTAAACAGGACAAAAAAACAAAACAATCTATGATTGGTCTTTTCATGTCTGTCAGATGGTCTCTTCCTGTTTAAGCGGGCACTTCTTTGCCAGAATAAGCAGACTTTTTGGTGCAGTACGCAGCAGAGGTGGTTGCATACGTCAAAAATCAGTTTTACACATTTCTCCATGTGTTTACCACATTTTCACCTTTTTTGTTCTCTAGCTCAATTGCCTTTTCTCGCTGCACATGTAGTCTTATTGACCTCCACAGCCTCGTGGAGACACTGCAGTGCTCTGCTGTACACGAAAGCGTCTGCAGTTCTTTTGAGGTTGTGTTCGTTGTTGTACCCTGACATCATCTCTAATCTCATCTCTGAGGAGCCCTAAGTTGATTATTACAGTTACAAGGTTGTTATCATGACTGCTCTCAGAATAACAAAGACTCGGCGGGTATCTCTCTCCACAATGGGATGGGGCTCTGAAATAGCCTCCCCATGAACCCCCCCCCACCCCCCTCGCTCCCCTCCTCCATTTTGAATCAGCAATTAGATGCTGTTCTTTACAAGATTCATCTAGAGCAAATGGACGTAATGGCAGGAATTGGTGTGGCAAGAATGAATGAGCTGGCAGGATTGCTAGTGTTTGATTGGGAATAAACTTCATTATGGAGAGCCTTTATAAAGCCCGTGCAGCGTTCTCTACAAGACAAAACACACTACCTTAAAGCCAAAACAATGCTTTTATAAAATATTCATGAATAAATTGATCCACATCTAAATGTATTTACACTAATGCACAATTTTGTCATTCTCTGAGGGACATTTTGGAGAGTTTAGTATCTGGAAATGTAATCTTTAGGAATGATTCATCATCGTTTGGTAACCCATCGTAAATGCCTGACAGGTGACAAAGCCCTAACCTTACATCACCCGCCCTTATGAGACTATAAGATTGATCAACCTATCAGACACAAGCGGGGAACCTTCCACCAATGTGTCAGCATGATATTTCAGCCTTGGTGTAGAGGAGTTCATGGACATGCATTGTTTCATTCTACATGCTTGTCCTTTTTTGTGACTTAGAACTAATGTGAATATATCTTTAGTTATGTCTGATCTTTACTTGCAGACATTCAGTGGTCAGTGGTACAGCGCCGCTGATCAGGGCTGCTCACTATGACTTTAATGCAGATGAGCTTGTGTTTAATCACACCTGTAATCTTAATGCTGAATTATGTATGGGCTGAAGTCTAAATCTGGAAGCTGACAGAGAGCTACATTTGAATAATGTAAAAAAAGAGAAACAAGACATGAGGTTTGCATATCCTCTAAGCGTTCTGTCTGCATGTTACATCACCATTTGTCCTCACGCTGGACTGTGAGGATAAGCTCTGTGACAAACACTGATGCTAATTCAGAAAGATGCTCTTTTCCTAAACCTAGTGAGCTGCCTAAACAGGCTACATTTTAAAGTGTCAGAAGCATGGATGTACCTGACTCGAAAATGTAAGGATGGAATTAGGGCTGGGAGGTATTACGATATATATCGTTACCACAGTATAAAATGTCCATCTTTAGAGATTGTGCTTGTGTATGTCACGGCATGTAAATATATAGCATTATTGCCACAACGCATGAATGCGAATATAAGAGCGGGACTTGCTTGATGTTAAAAAGAGTTATAAGCGCAGTATATCCTGAAAAGGAACTTGGTGCTTGTGTTGACTGTGCGCACACAGAAAGCTGCCTGTCTCAGAAAGCGATCTCAAATTTAGGATTTGGCTCAATGATATAAAGTGTTATTGAGCGCAATAAGTAGTGAAAAAGAACTCAATGCGGTGCACACGCTGACACACAGTATAAACGTGTGCACAAAAGCCTTGTCTTTCAGCATGCGATCACTAATTTAGTTCTCTTTCACATCTTATGGCACTTGAATAATCGAATACACACGCAATTATGTCAAAATGCCCACTGTGTGGAGTATTCATGTAAACACAGCTGGTTATGTCTCAGTTGAAAGTAAACAGTTGGGTGTAAACCGGATGTGTAACAGTGTAATGCGTTTGGTCTTAAAGTGACAGCAGCCAAACATATACCCACCTGCTGCTCTGTCATTAATGTGAATCAAACAAATGAGAAAATAACTTTCTGCTCTTGACTGAATAACTTTTTATTTGCTTTAATAAAAATGTCACTTCGAATATCGAATACTTCTACTGTATAGTACGTGAAAAACAGTATGCAAACATAGTAGTATGTTCGAATTTATAGTATTCGAAAAACAGTAGGTGAAAAGTACTTGGATGACTTACTACTTCCGGTGAGATCCTGAAGTGCACATACGATGGACACTTTACTATCCCATGAGGCCACAGGAAAGGATTTGTGAATAGAGTGAAGGGTCGCAACTGATGCTGGTAGGTCATGTGACAGCAACAACATGGCAAATGTAGTACGTCCGAATTCATTCATACTACACGCATTCATACTATATAGAACATAGGTTTTCAATGGTCGTGAAGTAAATTAAAATTCAAATGTAGTACCTACTCAACAGTATGTGATTTTGGACGCAGCTATAGTGAAAATAAAATTGTCTCAAATTACCAAACATGTTTTATATACTGTGACTGGACGGAATCATAGTCTGAAGCTCAAAAATCTGAGTCTATTTTCATCGTACATGATGATTTTGCAAGAAAATCTCATTAAGTCCGATTGCCCAAAATTTCGGCAACTAACTTTGACTCTTCAGACTGTAAATCGGGGAAAAATTCTGGGAAAAAGTCGTGTAGTGTATTCCAGCCTTTAATTATTCTGCCTCCTAAGATTTTCATTATAACCAAATTCTAAGGCACCATAGCAAGTACCATTCTCAGAGACGACAATCCCAGAATGCAATGCGAGCTCAGTGAAAATTAAATATTTTAAATATTATAAATAAACAGTTCATTGTTACTAAAAAGTATAATTAGTGTTTTTTTAAAAAAAATAATAATTTTACCCAGTTTATGCACCAAACTATTGAAATCAGATACGATTTGAATCTCCTGTGCAGAGTGTTATTTATAATATGTGACATGCTGCCTAAGTAGAGTGCTCCAAATTGGTTACTTATGAGGTTCCATGCGGTTAGGATGCTGCCTATGTAGGCAGCAAGGTAGCAGAACAGAGCTAAAATAAGGTTTATCATACTTCTACCAATGCAGTATGACCTTTTCTATGTCTAGTCTCAATACACTACTTTTTAAAAGTTCAGAGTCAGTAAGATTTATTTTCTTATGCTCAACAAGGCTGTTTTTTTAATCAAAATAACTGTTTCCTATTTTAATATATATTAAAATGTAATTTATTCCTGTGATAGCAAAGCAGAAATCATTCTATAATGCTGACTTGGTGCTCAAGAAAGCATTTTGTATAATTATCAGTGTGAAAACAGTTGTGCTTCTTAATATTTTTGTGGAAACCGATGCATTTTTCAGGATTCTTTGATGAATAGAAAGTTCAAAAGAACATACACATTTTGTTGGTGAGGTGCAGTAGAAAAGCAGAGAACTGCCTGAAGTGAAGTTCTTGTAAAGAACACATCCACCATTGCAGATGCATTAAACATGTCTGCCTGTAAATCAAAGACACAGCTTCCTGCAGTGGATGACAACTGTTAAAGCTGCGTGTCATCTGCAGAGAAATAGCATCTTCATTTCAATACATTTTCGTTTTTTCATGCCGGGCAATTTGCATTTCTCATTTTTCTGGTATATATCTTCAGCATGTAGCAAAAAGATCAAGGACAGAGGTAATTGTCATTCCATTTGTGTCTGCTTCATAGTCTGCATGCATGTTGAAACTACAAGTTGTTATGTGTAAGGTTACACACTGAAGCCAAGTTATGTGGCCTTAGGTTGGGTAGGTCAGTGTGTGAAATGATTTAAAGTGTGAACATTAAATTGGCCACTAAACAGCTGTGATCACTATGAGCTTTGGGTCAAAAGGTCTCCAGCAATGTAACAGATGTATGTTGCTAAGCATAGAGGTCAGAGTTCAAGGCATGAGAGTTACGGAAGGAATGAGGAGGCAACAGTTTTTAAAGAGTGCTGATAGCTGTTGAGATGGTTGCTGCTTTTCCTTGCCGCTTGTTCCAGCTTTCTGAAGTGGTTGGGTTGTTGCTGGCTGACAGCTGAGAAATGATGAGACAAACTGAGGTGCCTTATAGCCTGCTGCTGAAGTGATATGCTCGCTGAAGCTGCACAACCTCAGCTCTCATCCTCCCATCACTCTCTTTAAGGGCCTGTCTGCCTGGCCTTTGGCTATTGATCAGTGCTGACTCAAGACTGCACAGCCACACAGATACACATGCTACCAATAACAGTATGAGTAAAACATCAGATGTGCTCTATAAGGGCTAGTGTGGAGAATTTCAGCTAGTTTTATCAATATCGTATACGAGTGTTTTGGTGCTACTCAACATGACTGGAAACTTTTGACCCTAAAAAAGTATACACACTACCATTCAAAGGTTTGGGGTTGGAACGGTTTTATTTTATTCCTGTGATGGATTTTATTTTTTATTGCTGTGACGGAAAGCTGAATTTACAGCATCATTACTCCAGTCTTCAGTGTCACATGATCCTTCAGAAATCATTCTAATATGCTTATTTGGTAATAAAGAAACATTTCTTATTATCATCAATGTTGAAAACATTTGTGCTGCTTAATTTTGTTAGGAAAATTCTGATCAATTTAGATTTTTTTTTTTTTATGAACAGCATTTATTTATTTATTTTATAATAATTTAAATGTTTTTACTGTCACTTTTGATACATTTATTGCATCCTCGCTGAATAAAATTATTTGATTCTTTAAAAAAACTTACTGAAATGTTAAACTTTTGAACAGAAGTGTTGATTTTTATTAATATTTAATTAATATATTAATATTTTACTATAAATTATACTACAGTAATATATTAAATAATATATTTTTGCTAATTTTGTAATAAAAATGCTTTTAATTTGCACAGAAATCAAACAATTTTATTAGAAGTTTTATACCAGATAGGATATAACCTTGTAGATTTTTTATTTTTTTTTAATGTTCTGTTTTACATTTATTCCTAAAACTGAAGTACAATTTTTTTACATTTGGTTGCAATTGCTTGTGTTTAGGTTAAATAAAACATTTAATTGCTTTATACATTGATATTTGTAAGTAAAATGACAATGCATTTGCAATTGTAATGACTAAATTAAGTTTATATGTACAGATAAAAATGTTCTAAATTAAATCAATAGCTAAATTTGTCTTTAGTCTCTTATATATATAGTGTGTGTGTGTGTGTGTGTATATATATATATATATATATATATATATATATATATATATATATATATATATATATAATTTCACTCTAACCAGCTGGATAATGTTTTTATGGATGCACCGAAACCAAAAATTCTGGATGCACTTGCCCAAAAACTGAAACCGAAAATTACTTAATAATAATTATTAATTTCTTATTTTAAATTAGTTTTTTTTTGTATAATTGTATTACTATTAGACTGTTTAATTAAATTCAATAATTTTATTGAATCTGAATTTAAAAAATACAAGCCAGCAGACTTTTTGAGCAGCCTTTGCTTTTCCAGACTCGGTTTGGAGTCGTGCATGTTCACAAGCGGTGCCGCTCGCAAAGTTATTTAAAAATGCTGCGTGAGAGTGAAACCTGAGTGCTGAACACTGAGGGGCAGGGCAGCATATATTTTCGGCTCACATTTTTGGCCTTTTTTCCCTTTCACCCAAAAACCGAATTTCGGTGCATCCCTAGTACTGATAACATCTGTCTGTGTCCAGGTCGCTGGTTGAGATTTTTAAGTGTCTCCTCAAGCTGTACTTATCATCTTTGTGAAGAGAGAGGTTGCAGATGTCAAACAGAAGTACTTTTCACATGTGTTTTATTTATCTTAGCTGTAGCTTTATTTTCAACTTTGTAATATAGAAATATCTGTTGTTTAGTGTCATTAATTATAATCAGAGATATAATTGATATTAAATGATCTCAGTATCTGATATGTTCATCTGCTAAACAGTTGTAAACAGGCATTAAAATCACATTGATACAATACAGACATGAATAAATTGTGCATTCCTAGTCATGATCTCATTACATAACTGCATCAGTCAATTGCCATGCTTACAATTCCTAGATAAAGCATTTTCTTTTACAGAAATCAACTCTGAGTTGAAATCCCATTAGGCCATGTGTGGCGTACACAATAACCTCCACTTCTCTCACAGAGTGTGTGTCCTCCTCAGGTGACCTCAGGTTCAGAGTGCTGACATTAATAAGGGTAGTGATGTAAAACCTTGACATACATCTGGAGGGAGAGGCAGGGAAACAACCGACTGAAAAACAATTTAATGCTTCCGTGCTCCCACTGCGCCAGAGGCCGCGGTCAAATGAAAAGAACTTGCCATTTCCCTCTTATTTTCTCGTTCCTCAGATCTGGCCAAAACTAAGAGACCATCCGTGTGTATCATTCAGGACAGCAGCAATGGGGGTGGGGGCGGGCTTTGATTAATGTCCAAGTCTTTGCTGACCCAATGTTCATGATTGTTTTGACTGGTTTGTTGTTTGGTGGGAGACCAGAGTTAAACTTGTAAAATGCAAGGTCTATAATATACAGTTGTTTATCTAAAACAGACTGAAGTATTTGGCCCTTGTTGTTCGGTTGTTTCAGAAGTCCAAAGGTCAAGTCAAATTTATTCACAATACACATTGTTTCAAAGCAGCTTTACAAAACGTCATATTGTTATGTCTGCAATTTTTTAATGCTTTAAAATAGAGCAAGTTTTGGGTTGGGCGACATGTTACAATAGGATAAATAGATCTTTAGGTCTAACTATATTTTATTTATTTTGTGTTGTAGGTATATCAGTACCATGGTGTCTTGGGCACATACCTGAGCATTCAAATGTAATTAAAGTCTGATGAAACGGAAGTAGCAACAGATCTTTTCTTCTGTGCAACTTTGCAACTTAGTGTAGTAGATTATTGAAAACAAAGAAAAACCTTCAGTTGTGACACAAACTTTTAGTGTATGTGTACAGCCAAGCTCGTAGCCTTTAAGTACACTCCATACTAGTATGCATATACAGAGCATGTGCTTTGTACATGTGCACTAGAAAGTTTATTCTTGTCTAGTGCCTGTGCTATTTCTCTTCAGAATTTATAACTGAAAAATTCAAGCTGCATATACTAGCTGAGCACAGATACAAATCTGAGTGTGCATGTACAGTATGCATGTACTATGCTGATGATTAAATTTAAGTCATGCGCACTGTACACATACCCTAGTGTACATGCAAAAACTGAATACAATTTAGGCTTATGTCACACTGAAATCTAGAGGAAAGTCTTGCGGACTGGTTCTTTTGGACAGTTCAAATGTTTCAATGCTCCAGTTAAAAAAAGCATTCACCAGTTTGTTTTTCATCATGCTATGATGTAACTAATATGTAATGCTATTATCCTGGTGGATGAAGCAGTGATGTGCAAAAGCATGTAAAGTGATTAAGGTAGTATAAAACCATCTAACTTTTTTTTTTTTTTTACAGAAACCATTAGAATCCATGAAGAAACATTTCGCCCCCTCATTCAAGTTTTCAAAGAACAGTTGGCAAAAAAGCGGCATCCTGTAAGGATCATTTGCTGTATGCCGGGATATTGGCTCATTTTGAGTCTGAGTGACTGTCAGGCATGTCTTAAAATTTGTGTTAAATTGCAGATCAGTGTTGACTCAAGCTGTGTTTTAGACCAGTGTTTCTCAACCAGGGGTCCATGGACCCCTAGTGGTCCTTGACATAATGCCAGGGGGTCCTTATAAAATATCTGAATATGAATTTTTGTATATTTTGACATTTGACATGTTCCAATAAAAGAAGAAGATAATATATGTATAATATAACTGACAATATGATATTGACAAGTCAACTCTTAGTAGTAAATTATATTTTGAGTCTCACAAAGACATTAAGATACCAATGCCACTTTTATTCTGGGGTCCTTGAGGATGTCAAATATGACGGGGGTCCATTACTCAAAAAATGTCTGTTTTAAATTCAGTCCGGTTAGGTGAACTGTTCAAAGAATGATTCACTCTCAATCCAGACATCATAATTGGAAACCTGTTTTCAAACGGTTCAGTTCCATTGTTGAGAAATTAAACTCCTCACCTTTGAAAAGCTAATGATTCATTGTTTTAGATGTGTTCTTTGCATTGACATTTGATTTAGAGTTACACACTTGTTTCTCATGTTCCGTACCAAAAGGGAAGATATTATTTCTGGGTCTAATGGCATGGCTTCTCAAAACAAAATCCTGCCTGTAGAATATGACTAGAATCACTGGTCCTCAGTGACGCGGGGGTGGTTGCATGAAAGATGAGATACTGTATGTACTTTCCTCTTGATTCAGTTTTCTCCCAAAGGGTCATTACTTTGTCAGTCTGAAATGACAATATGTGTCCTAAGGGGCTGTAATATGCCCACCACAGCTTTTGATTTGAATATGAATTAGGGAGGCAGACAGGTTTGCCACCACAACACAGATCATAGTGTTATTTTACAAGACATTTGACTTTTTCAAGTATGTAACACATTACTTTTTCAATTTCAAAATATCAACTTTTTAAAAGAAGAAGACTTTTTAATATAGCTCTCCTGTATGAGAGAAATATAAGGTGTTGTGTGCGCTGTGTGACATGATGTTATTGTAGTTCTGGATATGACTAAATATAGAAAACATTCAATATTATAACTATATTAAATTACACAAATATACTTTATGTATTTAATCTCACTTTATTAACAATGTCTTTGCTGCTGACCTTCACCTTACTAAGAAAAAAACTTTAGATTAGATTTAGTAGTAACTTCCATCGCCTTATATTCTTCTTTAATTGGTAGCACAGCTGAGGTTTGTTTGAGCTGCCCTCATTACAGGTGTAAATATGCATTTCCTTTCTGAGGCTTATTCATTTCACTTTTGGTGTGAAAGCCTTAACATGCCAGAAATACTTTTTTATGATAAAAAAAAACAAAACAAGCAAGCCCACAGGTGTGAAAAAGTAATGCAAAAGTAATGTAATGAGTAACTCAAAATTGTAATGCACTTTAAAAGTACTTTCCCAACAGCAACACTGCTGATAATAGAATAACTACTGTCTGAGATGCTGTTTTGTCATTATAAAGGATAACAGGCCCTTACTTGTTCAAGACAATGCTCATAGCTGCTGACGATTTTTGGCCCTCTAGGGTTAATAAACAGTCCATTGCGGAGGAACACTCAGCTACTTTTCTCCGTGTATGTCTATGGCGAAGGTTTTACTCTGTGGCGGGACCATCCGGTCTGAAATAGTCCGGTCCTTATTATAAGTGTACCATAATGTCAGGATAAGACAAAAACAGGTGAACATGTTGATTCATTATAAATTTTTGTAAATTTTTAACACAAAAAGTTGTGGATGCTTTAAATATTCACTATTTAATCTCAGCCTCCTATCTTTTATTTCAGCCCTAAATTAATACATCTTGAAAATATGTGATTGGCTTCAAAACCTGTTTTCAAACGGTTCGTTATTATATTATTTTGTTCAGATATTTCATGTTTTTCTCTTAGTAGTGTAACCTTCTCCCAGACCCTTTGCTAATTAAACTTGAAGAATTTATGTAATTGTTCCTCACCTTTGAAAGAGTCATCATAACACAACACTCAATTTCCCCTAATGACTAGTAAAGAGCACAACGACTAGTATAGCCAAACATTTTTAACAGCATTAACAACTTCTATCACGTCGTATCACGATTTCCACAAAAATATAAAGCAGCACGACTGTTTTTACAATTGATGATAATAAGAAATGTTTCTTGAGCAGCAAATCAGCATATTAGAGTAACTTCTGAAGGATCATGTGCAAAAAGACTGGAGTATTGCTGCTGAAAATTGAATTTTCAAATACATTAAAATACAAAAGACTTAACATTACCGTTTTCACTGTATTTTTGTAAAATGAATGCAGCCTTGAGCATAAGAGACGACTTAGCATTAAAAAATTTATTCTTATCAGCCAAAATTTTAATATCAGTACATCCCTAAAAAATATAAAGTCTTAGGCAGGTTTTGAAACAGATCTTCAAAAGGTCTTAAGCGTGACTCTTTTGACCGATTGTCTCTGAAGTGTATAAGTTAATTCTCCTTTGTCTTAATGTAGAGCATTATTTGTTGCATTGAGCTGAGTTGTTCTCCCATAAATCTCTCCCTGGCTTTGGTATTAGGTGTTGGACGCTTCTAGAGAGTTCTGGAGAGTACAGGACAGATGTCAGCAATTATCAGAGACACAGAGTTCTCGTAGCTTCTGCCAGCAGGTGTTTACTTTCACATACAAACACACCTCCCACTTGACATCTCTGATATCCCTGACATAAGTCTTTTGGCAAATCAACCTTCTTCTTTTTTTTTGCAATTTGTCTGCTTTACACATACCTTTGACTTTAGAACAACCACTGGATTATGTAAAAGGCAGCTGGCTATATTTGTGTAAGCTGTGAAAAGTGAGTCTTATTGAATTGGGCTTTATATTTCTGTCAAATATGTCTTGCCAACTGTTCCCATGGTGATTCTTTGAGCACTCAAGGTCATAAAGATACTGTAAAGAGCAGTTTATCAAATGAAAGAATGTGCTGTGTTATAAGGTATAGCGGAGCAACGTTTTACTGTTTTGAACCAAGCTTAGGACTAGAGTTAAATGTTTATCTAATTGGATGTACAGAAAAAATTAACAGTATATTTATTATTAACAGTTTGTTCTTTTCTTTGATTAGCCTGTGTGTGTTTTCAGTTTTTTCATTACAGCCCGTGTTTGCGTGTTCCAGACTGACATCAACTTTTTCTTCACGTTACATTGATACATCATTGGCCAGGGACTGCCCAAGAGGACGTTTGACTGACATGTATCACAACGAATCACAGTTCGTTTTGTTCAGCTATGGTTTAGGGGCATGAAAATGTGAAGTTGATGACAATAACAGACCGGCGTGAATCTAATAAATTACTAATTTAAGAACATTGTGCAAGTTTACTGCAACAATGGAGCTGCAAAATTCACATACTTTTGAAAATCCAGCGTCTAGTTGATACATACTGGTAAGCGCTCATTCTCACTGTTGTAAACACGATGGTGTTCTTCTTCCACAAGGGGGTCACGGCATTTGTTTCCAGGCGGACCATTAAAGAAAGCGACACACACGTCTCCCAGAAATCCATTAGAATTCAACCAACCAGATGATGATGATTTAAAAAATCCTGAAGTGTTTCCAGGGGCGGTCACACTGCACTTTTCGTTCCATTGACTTCCATTCAAACGCATGCGAATGCGTCAGACCGGAAACGCAAGCTCGTGCGAAGAATTTCGCATTTCGCTGCGTTCCAAAGTTCAAGTTTGGTGAACTCTGACCTGCGAATTCGCATCACATGAAGACGTGCGACCAGTAGAAGATCGATTCGTCACGGCATGACCTCTTGGCTGAATTAAAAGAATTATATTTTTGCAGTAAAGTCGAGTAGGTTCTATATTTTTACATTTTGAATGTATTGCTTTAAGTTATGTGTTGAATTCATGTTTATAAAAAAGACGTTGTAGACCGTGACGTCATATCACGACCGTTACAGCATCCGAATAAATTTCGCACGTTCAAAGTCTAGTGTGACCGCGCCTGTGTGCCATATGCATCAGACATTCAGTTATCGATCAGTGGGTGTGATGTCTGAGGCTGAGACTATCCACAACCTAACCATAACCTGCCCATAAACAAACGGTGAACAGTTCTGAGAACATTTTTTTAACATCCGAATGTAACACAGTTCGTATGTACGGGAAGGAGGCGGGAACCTGCGAACGTTGAAACAAACTTTAATATAAAATAAACAAAGAACAAAACGAAAGTAATGCTGGCAGACCCTCGCGGACGTCTGCCGGCCACACAAACATAATAAAACATGACGTAAAGTCCAGGCCTGGTCCTCTCTCGTCCTTCACGGTCGTCGCTCCTCCTTTTATGCTTCCGGAGCTCCTCCGTGAGAGACTCAAGGCCGGTGCGCCTCCCAGGTGATGCTCGTTATCACTTGCGTCACCGGCCTCGCGCCGTTCCCTCACGGCTCTCGCCAGCCCTGGTCGCCACACCGAAGTACTTAGATTTAGTATCTTTATGAATAAGATCATTTGTTTTATGCAAGGTATCAGGCGAAAACACAGATGTGACACTCATTTAGGTGACTCACATCATGTCCCTGTATGTTGCTTTGCATAAAATGAAATGATTTACAGCACAGTAGCGATTTTATAGATGAAATAAAACATACACAGACCTGTATTTCACTGACGAAATACACCAATTGTATGGCACTGCAAAAAGCCTGCACTAAGTAACTCAACCGCTGGGATGTTACATCTGACCCAGAAGCTGGGAAACATAAAAACAAAAAACAAAACAAAAATGACCTAACAGGCTCAACCCAGTGTTTGGGATGAAAAGATTACCCAGCATTTTTTTAGACTGTATAATCCGTATACTAACAATCACGTCAGTGCAATGAGATAGTTATCGCACCCCTAACTCAAATGTGTGATGTTCTCTTATCAGATTATTTCTGTCCTCTAGATCCTTCCAGTGTGTGTTTATAAGGGTCTGTGGCAGATCTGTTCTTCTCAGTGGGATAGTTCCCCTGCAGCACTGATGTGTTCAGCATTCATAACAGAAGACACAGACAGGTGGCTGCACTAAACATGCCTCAACATACATACCTATTCTCTTCCTCTCTGTATTGGTCTCAAGCTTGCTGACTTGGGAGCCTGTAGTCATTATCTCAATAGTCTTGTATTGAACAGCAGTAGCGTCTAGTAATTTGTGCCACACTTAACTGAGCCTGTGCTCTTCTCCCAGGCCACCTTCTCTGTCAACACGAATTATTCATGAAGCTATTCCAGCCATCAGCCCCCACCGTAGCAGAACACAAGCTGATGCTAGACCTGAAGGTCAGATCTGAAGGAGTTAAAGGACATCGGTGAACAAACGTGTCTTTGTCCTTTTATCTGTACCGCAGCGCTGCAGGTTTTATAACAATCATACAGTATGTACTTCTTACGTAACTCACTAGTGTTAAATGAAACACTACCTATTGTACAAATTGCAGTTCTGCTCTTTTACCAAATGCATTGTCCGTAAAAAAAAAAAAAAAAAAAAAAAAATATATATATATATATATATATATATATATATATATATATATATATATATATATATATATATATATATATATATATGTGTGTAATATGAATGAATATAAAGACACTTTCTAAAAAATGTTTATTTATATATATATAATATGTTATTCTCGTTATTCCACCAAGCGCACTATTGCTTCATTTGTATTAGTTTCTAAGATAAAAGCCTTCTCAAATTATTAAATGGCTATTTGTCTCAGTAGAGCTCAACACTTTGCAGACAGAGTTAGTGTGTTTGTCTAGGCCACCTCTCTTTCTTTTAAAGAAGTAGTGTCTGACAGAATGGGGTTGCTGTGATGAGTACAGAGTTTGTAGATTTATTTTGGGTCATTTCAGGTGTCTTCATATTAACTGACAAAAATAGCTAATTTTGCCTTTTTGTCTTCAAAATTAAACTTTAATTGCCTTCACTTATCTTCTGATGCGTCTTCCTAATGGATGAGCAGTTTTGCTGTTATGCAATCCATTTATATTTGGATCTGTGCAATCTTGTTTCTCAGCTCCTCAAACCATTAGGTTGTGAAAGTTAGATGGCGTAAAACTGGGATCATTATCTCATTTGTTTATTACTCTAGTGCCCCAGTTGTAATGGGGGTTGTTCACCTCAAGAATTGTATACAAGACAATGCCGTATGTTTCATTTATATTCCTGTTGTCCCAGATTAATGCCACCCGGACGGCTAATCAATACCTGCTGCAAAACCCATTACCAAAACCTGCAAATTGAAAAAAAAAAAAAAAAAGTTAGATGGTTGCCCTAAGGTGATTTAGAGGCTCAACCCATTTGTCTGTCACAGGTTGTGCTGTACGGAGAGTTTGAGTTGTTCAAGACCGTCTGGGATGTAGGTCTAGACGTTATGGATTTGGACTGGCAAATGTGTTTGATGCTATATTCACTCTGTACGTCAGGCACTATTATGCAAAGCTAGGTCAGGCCAGCAGGAAGGTGTTTAGCGATGCCGGTCACGGTGACGGACCCAGCTGGAGATAAATCAGAGAGCTTTGTACTGAAAGCTTTGACCACTGGTGCTCCACAGCTGTTTCCTATATGGACATAATATAGATAGTGCTGACAACTGGGGAAAAAAAAAAAAAAAAAAAAAATTCAGAGTTTGCTTTGAATACAGATGCTTAAAGCACAAACTTGTGTTTAGTGGTTGAATAGAAAGAAATGAGCACATCCTATTGCTATTCTGAATAATTTGACACTATTAAAAGTAATAATTAACAGATAAATGAAAATGAATATATATTTTTCATGTTGATGTGATGCTTACGTTCACTTAATTTAAAACAGTTTTATTTACTTACTAGCATACATACATAATTTACTGACTTGAGCACTTTATTTATTCATTTATTTACTGTATTAACTACTACTACTAATTTAATTGCTTGCATTCTTGCATTTATTTATTTGTTTACTTTTTTTACTTATTTACTAATTTTACAGTGGCCTTGTTACATATGTTAAATGTACTGTAGTAATAACAGTAAATTATGCATAATTGCATGCAACAAACCCTAACTAACCTTATTTACTAACCTTAAAATAAGTCTAAATGTGTAATTACACTGTAACAAGGACATCTTAAAATAAACTAACTATATATATTTATTTACATGTGTACATATTTATACAAAATAGCATTTTTTTTAAATATCTGCCATTTATCGTTATTAGCCCTAACATGCATTTCTAGGTAATGGGACAGTTCACCCAAAATAACATAAAAGTCAAAACCTTGTTTTGAACAGTAGTAAAATTCCTCGTCTGACACAGTTATCATTTTCACGTTTGTTTAAATTGTAAATGCACTCGTGCCCATCTGTTCGCCCATGGATGTGCAGGTCTGAAAACGAGGTGTGTTCAGGTGCATTGTTGGCACATTGCTATTTTGAGGCAACTGAAATATTTTTTTGCAATATTTCTTTTGTTATTTAAAGGGCTCGTTAGTAATATGCGCCTTTAGGTCGGTACACTCTGCTTGTTACACACAGGGACATGCAGTAGCACACAAACATTTTTAAATATTAAAAATATAAGTATTCCTCTCTGGAGAAGCAGTCTTTCCGCTTGCAAATTCTGCCATGTAAATAGTGAATCCGCCATGGTGCAAGTGCAACTGGCTTTTGAAGGGAACTGGAGATGAGACTCTGATTGGTTTATTACATGTTACACCCAAAACACACCCATGACTCATTAAGAGACTAGATACAACCCTTTTGGACCATTTTTTCCATTGTTAAACTAGCAAAGGAGGATTCGGACACACCCTAAGTGCACCTGTGCCATGTGCTTCAGACCATGGGCTTAGATCGTTAAAACAGGACCCATGTTCATTTTTGGGTGGATTGTTCCTTTAAAGGATTGCTAATGTTTGGCTAACTTTACTTTAACTTTACATTTTTAACCAAGAGACAACTTGGCTTGTGTGAGATGAACCGTAACTGGTTGTTTCTTGAAAATTGCCTATAGAAATTCCTATCTAAAAGTCAGTTCTCCTCCCTCAGTCTGATTTGCAGACAAGGCTGTGTGATCACTGCTGTTCTCATGAGGTCCTGGGGCCGCCGGGCGAATGAATGGGCGATCCGCTTGAGTTCACAGGCTGCAAGTGTTGCTCTCTGTGCTGTTGCGTAAGCACATTAAACACACGACCCACACGTGTGAACCTTTGCCAGTGGAAGAGAGAACTGTGGTGGGGTCTCTCACCTCTGTGTTTCTCTTTTGAATCATCTGCGCTGGCTTGAGGGAAAGTGTCATGTGGTGTTTCTCTTCAAACCACCTGTCTGGAACAGAACATTTATGAAGCTGCATAAAGCATTGTGAAAAACACCTTATCCCTTACACATATAAAGAATGAATGTGACCCTTGAAGCAAAATGACCTACACATGCATGGATTCACATTTTTTGTGGAGAGGGAAAGAAGCAGAAGGAGTTCTGACATGACAGACAGGCAGTAAAACAAGGCTGTCTGAGGCAGTTGTGTGTATTTCTCAGTACTTGGCTCAATACAGCCGTTTATGCCAAGTTTGAAAATATGATTAATTGCTTGTAATGTTTTTCCAAGATTAACAAGGATGTTGATACAGGAACATGTGCTATTTAGGTAAATCACTTTAAGTGTTTGCCATCTTGCGTTATGATTTAAAGGAACAGTTCACTGAAATTAATTTATTTCATTCATGGAACACAAAAGGAGTAATTCTGAAGAATGTGACAATGATCAAAAATAGACTTGACATGGTATACAGTAGCTATGTTTCCATCCACCTATTTTTATGCATATTTTGGGATAAAAAAAAAAAAACTTATTTTTTTACGATAAGATATAAGAAGGCATAAGCTATGATGGAAAAACATTTACCAAATAAATCTCTCGATATGCAATGAAAAACTCACGTGACTTTGCCTCAACAGTGGATGTGATTGGATAACTGGACTAACCAGCAGACCAATTTCATTGCATCATAGCATCTCAAATGTAGGTTTGATCATTCGTTTATGATGTTGGAAAAAAGAGCCACCGTGGCTTCCCCGATTGCAACAACTTGCAGATATTTTGTGCCGATTTTCCAGGAAGTGACGATTTTGTTCTCTTGAACACATGGGATGTAAATGCTGCTTTATTCGCAAATGTTTTATTCGATATTCCAGTTTTGAGCATAAATTAAATTTGCAACTTTGGATGGAAACTTGTCTAGCGAGACCGCCTATACTCTGTATGAAGGACACTATACAGGTTCGGAACAACAATTGAGTGAGCAAATAATAACACAGTTTAAATTTTGGGGTGAACGAAGAACCAATACAGTATGTGTAAACACTATGAGTCATGCCATTGGGATCAGATCAGAGCCCTTTAGAAACCGAAACCTCAACAAGAGCTTGTCTCCTGGCACAATAAGCCAAAAATTTGAGCTTGCAACATGTCATAGCCTCTGGGAAGTGATGACCGCCCGCGTGTGAAGCGCTGCTGTCACTATGCGTACGGACAGCGCCTCCAGACAGAGCTGACGACTGTTGTGTAACAGCCCAATTGCTTTCGGTCCAGTGGGTATGATCAGGAAATTTGTGAGCCTGTGTTCTTTGAAGAAGTTTGCTGAATGTGGATCTGAGGTGACAATAGGAGACGTTAACTCGCCTCGTCTTTTGGAGAATGAATTCAGTTACTTCCTAACCTCCACTTTGTACTTTTCACTATCCATTTACTCTCTGTTAGCTCAACATTGACACGAGGGAGTCTCGAGTCTCTTTGGCTCCGGTCTCTGTTTTCAGGCTCCACACACACAGAGATGGAAGAGTAAACAGAACTGACATTAAGTACAAACACTTTTCTTTTCTTAAAAACCACAGTGTACTGTGAGACCAAGAGCAGAGATAGTGGCATAGCTATTTCTTATTAATGGCAGCGTCACTAAAGCTTACTGTAGATATCAGTGTTTTAAAGGGATAATTCAAAGGGGGGTGATCTATGCCTTTAAGAGGAATATATTGACAGTTTTATCCAGAAATAGCAAACCCTTTCAGTGTGGGAGAGTTCATATAAAATTGATGTAAAAAGAGGCCCATATGGCTATACATACTATATTCCAAAACCACCCACTTGAATCAGGCCATCTGACCGACATTTAAACTTATTTATTCATTTTTATTTTGTTTTCAAGATTTGATGAGAACCTGACAAACCAAATCCAGTCCAATCCAAATCCTTTTATTTATTTATTTATTTTTACCTGGTATCTATTGAAAATGAATTTGTTTCCAGACAGACTAATAAAAAATGTGCTTTTACTCCTGGAAGTTGTATCAGTCAGCCTACCAGATTAGAGCTTGCCAGATCGAGAAATTAAAGAGCAAGTTTAAAGATTTGTGAGCAATATGCATCAGATGGTCAACGAATGGACCGTGGGCGGTTCGTGGGCATGCCGACAGAAGCTGAGACTAGTCTACACATAAAAATCTTAATGTATACTCTTACTGAACACTGAAACAGTTTCAGCTTTAATGGTGAGGCAGTTTTCAGAGTGCCGAATGACGACACAGTTGTAGTATCTGCCTTTTAAATGTGCTTATACATGAATGAATGGAGGTTTTCTCTGCAGGGCCGTTTGGGGAGCTGGTGTCTGGTGTGTAGAGGTGTCGTCTGACTGTGAGTAGGGGTTGTGTGTAATCCCACTCTTTCACCTCTGAGACACATGGGCTCAGAGGGAAGCCTCCTAAGTGTAAAAGGAGTGAAAGCAGTTAGCTGACAGATGGAGGGAAATTTTCTTTTTCATTTTCTGTGGAGAAGTTCTACATTTTAATCTCATTGCTGATTTGGAGACACAACTGAGTTCAAGAATATGAATGACTCTCTTTTCCTGTGTGCATCCTCAGCTTTACGACCATAGGCGGAGCGTGTGTAAGGCTAGGCAAGGCTTAGCCTTTCCCTGGCCAATGAGTTGAAACTAGGGTGGAAATTTCTCACTCAAAAGCAGTGCCTAATGCTGCTTCTGATTGCTTTTAGAGGGAAAAGCTGCCCATAATTGCTGGTCTAGGATCAGTTTTCTCAGTGAAAGTAGTATATTGGCGAAACAGATTTGGCAAACAATCCAGAATGTCAAAGGTTTGTATTTACAATGTGTTTTTGCAGCAATCAGGCCAATCAGAGGTGTTTAAGTTAGCACTGAACAAAAAAACTCTGTCATTTGAGCGGTGAGTGAATTCTGAGTTCTGCATGCTCGCAAATCCTTTTATTATAACAAAGTTTAGACATTATTTGTTCTACCATTCCAAATCCTGCATACAGTATGCTTGATTTTCTGTTAAAATTAACACTCTGAGGTCTGAGGGTATCGCCGGCGATACCACCGCGGTTTTTTTCTTACCAGTGTGAAAGAGACTCAAAATACTCCGTTAATGTTGCACATACAATTAAGAGTTATACACCATTTTAATCTGTGGAATATCTTCTTTTATTTGTGTACACACAAAATGTTGTGCTTTTCGTAAAATAAAGAAAACTAACATGGTGCATGATCTCTCGTCTCCCTCTGAAGGAAGTTCAATCTGATAGTTCTCAGAAAATGAACTGTAACTTAGTGAATACTAATCACAAAAAAAATTGACTTATGTCTAAAAAAAACGTTGAAATGTCAGGTTTTAAATCGTGTAAGTCAAATCGAAAACAAACATTCTGTGTTTATGTAATCTGTATGAAAAGAGAGCCATGTCAGAAATCCGTGATTCAGCTCATTATCCACTAATGCGGCCACGCCCACGGAGCCAGCGCTATTCAGACGCAAATTCTGAGTCAATACATGCATTCATCATCTCAATCGTGTATTTATTGTCTTGAAAAGTGTTTTGAATAGCCATAGTTAGCGATCTCTGTCCTCTGTTAGTTCGGTTAGTTCCTGGATTGCCTATTCTTCTTTAGTGCTCAGGCATTTGTGGACTAAAAGTGCACAGAGCGCCCTCCGGCTGCAAGTATGAATTGAAAAAACACAGTATCCAGCACTCATAGTAATGACAATAAATCCTGAATAAATATTACTCTTCTGTATAGAAAATTGACAAACATATGAGAATCCATCAATATTTCTCCAAATGTGCATGCTTTTAAGCTAAAAGCCTATATGAAATGCCATAGAGGTAACATAATTGTTCAGGCACTTTGCATCACAGAAATACATTATATTTTAAAGAATATAATAGAATACCATTATTTATATTGTAATAATATTTCACAGTATTGCTGTTTGTTCTGTATGTTTGATTTACACCATGATGAGATTTGAATCATGATCACAGAGGGTTTTTTCACAGCCTACCTGACTGAAAGGCCTCATTAATATGCAAGTCATTTCAGGTCATTATTATGTGATTCTTTTGTCTTCTCAGGTGAGAATCACCCATTATACATGAGGATTCACGCCTCCATGCATACTGTGTTTCTTGACCAAAGATGTTTTTAGAAAATTTAAATCTCTCTATTGTTTTATATGAACAAGCAGGCAGCATAATTTTTACCTCATTTTGAAGCAAAAACTCTAGTCTACAACCTCAAATACCCAGAAGTCTTGTGAACAAAGATTTAATATATATTTTTTGGCTTTATTTCAGTGACTTAAGTTTTTTGTTTTTTCAATAACCACGCATAAACGTTATTCCTTCAAAAACACAAACATGTACATACATGTTCCTCACGTATTATTGTAGCCTAGTTTGTGCTGAATACAGTGTAATGACACTTTTTCCATTAATATGTTTATGAACAACTGAAAAAGCACAAATGTCAGGGCATGTCAAAACTTCTCCAGGGTCCCAAAAAACCTCAGACCCCTGAGGGTTAACAGTGGTTTGTGAGCAGATGATTTAATAAATCGTTTTTGTAGCGTTTATGCTGGGATATGTAGGTTTTGCGGCAAGCATTTCAAGGAAATCTATTTAAATGATTCAAATCTCCTTTGCCTTACCCTGGATTTGGTTCACCGTCTGCCTATGTTTAAGACATGGTATTAACAATCCAGTTTAACTCATTTAGTGTTTGCCAATTTTATCAAAAATAACTTGAATTATGAATTATTTGAATTACTTTTTTAAATTATGAATTACTTTACGCAATTGAGCACTAACACAAGACCCCAAAGTCATCATATAAATCTGTCTCCAGAAGCCTTACAGTACATGAAGAGTTCTTCAATTTCTATTTACTATGTTCTGTACTGTATGTTGTCATATTTTAATCTTTTAATTGGCATAATGAATGATTTAATCATCCTCTAACAGGCCTGGTATTGTACTGAATCCCATTAGCTTCCATCAGCTGTTGACTGCAGTAAATGTGGTCCAAAACATTAATCCCACTTAATTCTTACATCTGTTTGCTTTAAGCTTCAGTGCAGATGTCTTGCAGTGTGTGTATGTGAGATAGAGAGAGTCTGTTTTACCTATAAAGAAAAATTGGCTCCAGTGTCTCAAAATATGTAGTCTGGTGCATTCAGAAATCATCTCAGTTAACAGCTCTGAGGGTCCTGTCAGTGTCAAAACAGTCTGGAGAGCCTTTGTGATTCACACGTCATCTTTAGAGGCTTTCCTCTCAGGTTGTGAAAAAGGGCCACAGTGAAAGTTTCAATAATGTGAATGACTCAGCTCTGACTGTGAAAAACCACAGAGGAATCGCATCAGCTCTGCGCTGAGCAGAAAGTACACTGTGAGAACACAAAATCTTTATGGATACAGGACACGCTTATCGCAATTGCAAGATGTTTACTTGGAACTTAATGTTTGATGTTACCAAAATTTAACTCTTTTGGGCCTACAGTGCAGTCACCAGCTGTTCAATTCAGTCCATTTGTTCTTTTTTTAAATGTTCTTTTTTGAACTTTCATAATCCTACCAACAGTATAATCATATCAGGGTTGCATTAATTGCTTTTGAGTTCATAGGTCACACAAAAATACAATGCTAAATGCACATAATAAAATGCAAGTTAGGAGTTAGGATGGTAGGCTTGTCAACAAAATGGAGAAAAAGTTTCCTGTATATTTTGTTGACATCAAAGTCTGTGAGTCTAATCAACTCAACAGGATTTTGATGAAAATTCATCTGTCACTTGGTATAAGCAGCCAAATTAGACAGATGCCAACATGGACAGGTTGCGTGACAAAGCCTCACACTCAAAAACCATGCACAAATCTGTGCAAGGTAAGGAAAAAAAATATGACCCAGACTATAGGAACTATAATTATATTTATAATTATATATTATATACATTATTTTATGTAAATGTACACTTTTAGTTGTGACCACTGGAATTTGTTTTACACTGTGAATCACTATTTAGAAACCAAAATGTTACATTTCTTTTTAATCTAAGGTCACATTGCATATTGTTTAATATATAAAATATGTCTCTCTCATTAATGTTCAGTAATGGCTTTTAGTTGGCTGTGGCGTTGCAAACCACATAAATAGGCAGAAGCGCAGCTGTGCAGTCCTGTAATATTAAATGTGTGCAGCCATGCACGCCGAGACCTGTGTTTATGTTGTTACCTTAAATCCAAGGGCAGGTCGACAGGTTTTCAGCCAGAGGGGAATACGTTCTGCTCTCTACCTACCTACACACACATAGTGAGCGAGAGAGAGAACCTGTTTGGCATTGATGGACTGTACTTTGTCCTCTCCTGTGAAGAGGAGTCTTGTTGAATGAGATCTTGAGTTGGAAAGCAGTAAGTCAGTCCGTGTGGCCTCTCCATGTGCTGCCATCTTTAAATGCAGCCCATCCATATTCTCCCTCACAGCACACACACACACAACCGTGGCACTTCTGCTTGTTGACTGTCAGCATGTTGGGTTTAAGATCCACAGTGCATGGATGAAAAAAGGTAATCATTTGTTATTCAGTTGGAGATTACTCTGCTGGAGATAAGACGTGTTCAATAAGATTTTATATAACAGATGAATCGATTAGTCTTTACATAATACTTGAAATATTGATGTTATCATGTCATCATATTACTGATACTAAGTGTTTATTTAACAAACATTTAAACCTCAGACTGCCGTCTCACACTTCTGATAGCCAAAAGATGTTGTGACTGAGTCCCTATAACCAGAAGTAAAGAGTTCTGAGACATATGAACATATTTTACCATCCAAAGTATTTATAAAATAAAATAAAATCAGTTTGTTTTTTATATATCATGTGTAATGACCATGACAATAATAAGTGGGAGGCCTGTTGGCCATTGTTTAAATTGGCTTTGAGTAAATAATAATTGTTTACATTAGGGCTGTCAAGTGGTTAAAATTTGTAATCTAATTAATTACATGATGTGGCGAATAATTAATCTAATTAATCGCACATTAAATTTGGCTTACTCCCAAAAGATCATTTAAAGTGAATATCTTGTAAAGCATCAAATAGACATTACAAAAAGTAGCTTCAGCAAGAAATATTTTATTTGATTCAACATGGAATTTATTATACTTACTCTTTTGGACCTTAAGGGTGAGTAAAGGATGACTGCATTTTAATTTTTGGGTGAACTATAACTTTAGATTAGAGATGAAATGGCTATGTATGCTTTTGAATCGCTCTGGTGGTACTTTGATGTCATACACCGATCGGTCTGTGCAGCGCTGCTTTCAGTCCAACAAGCCTATGGTTCACCCGATTCGTTGAAAACGAGGATTCAGAAATGAAATGCCGCTGTGTGTTGCTCGGAGACGAACAGTTATGCTTTTTCTGCAGTTCTGCTCTTTAAAGTATCATTGGCAAAATTGAGCAAAACAGACAATATTGTGTCTATAATAGCACAATATTAACTTCTTATTTATTGAACTGTTGTATAAATTCAGTATCACATTTGCACTTGTGCTATTCTGGACAGAAAAACAGCACTAGTTGCTTGTGTGATAACTTAAAGATGCCCAAGAATGCTTTTTCACAAGATGTAATATAAGTCTAAGGTGTCCCCTGAATGTGTCTGTGAAGTTTCAGCTCAAAATACCCCATAGATTTTTTTAAATTAATTTTTTTAACTGCCTATTTTGGGGCATCATTAACTATGCACTGATTTTTTTCAGCGCGCCGCCCCTTTAATTCGCGTGTTCCCTGCCACATGAGCTCTCGATTATATTACAGCACATTAACAAAGTTCACACAGCTAATATAACCCTCAAATGGATCTTTACATGATGTTCGTCATGCATGCTGTATGCATGCTTCGAATTATGTGAGTAAAGTATTTATTCTGATGTTTATATTTGATTCTCTATGAGTTTGAGGCTGTGCTCCATGGCTAACAGCTAATGCTACACTGTTGGAGAGATTTATAAAGAATGAAGTTGTGTTTATGAATTATACAGACTGCACTTTATAAATGAAAATAGCGACGGCTCTTGTCTCCGTGAATTCAGTAAGAAACTATGGTAACTTTAACCTCATTTAACAGTACATTAGCAACATGCTAACGAAACATTTAGATAGACAATTTACAAATATCACTAAAAATATCATGATATCATGGATCATGTCAGTTATTATCGCTCCATCTGCCATTTTTCGCTGTTGTTCTTGCTTACCTAGTCTGTTGATTCACCTGTGCAGATCCAGACGTTACTGGCTGCCCTTGTCTAATGCCTTTCATAATGTTGGGAACATGGGCTGGCATATGCAAATATTGGGGCGTACACCCCGACTGTTACGTAACAGTCGGTGTTATGTTGAGATCCGCGTGTTTTCCGGAAGTCTTTTAAACAAATGAGATTTACATAAGAAAGAGAAAGCAATGGAGTTTGAAACTAAATGTATGTCTTTTCCATGTACTGAACTCTTGTTATTCAACTATGCCAAGGTAAATTCAAATTTTGAATCTAGGGCACCTTTAAATATATCATATGATGTAAATATGAGACAACTCAAACAGGGGCATTTTTGCCCCATATCTGAGCTCCTCCATGAGACTCGAGACCGGTGTGGCGCACAGTTGACGCTCATTAGCATTATCACTGGCCTCACTCCTTTCCCGCAGCTCTCGGCCCCACCCTACTTGCCACAACATACAATAACAAAAAATATATACAGTAATTAGAAATTACGATATGGAAAAAAGGTGAAGGAAATGAATTGTCATAGCTAATATATGTTGATGTATGTATGTTGTTGGGCTGGTGTACTAAACCAGCTTCTTAACTTTTTTCAGCTTGATCACCCAGCATCACCAGAAAAGTTGTGCTGATCCACCTAAATGGAAATGCATGCTGGTCTTGTCAGAAGGTGTTTATGTGTAAGGATGTGTACTCTTGGTTTCTGCAGTGTTCAGAGAATGAGAATCTCAGTCAGATGTCATGCCAGACAGCCACAGAGCCTCCAGGCAATAGAAAGATTCAGTCCACCTCAGCATTTAATCCAGTCCACCTTTCTCCACAATTCCACTACTGCCTCTATAGCGAGAGAGTAAATACCTCAAGAACTAATTAGACTGTGCTGCTATTAATAATGCATTCAACCCTACTGTGACCTGTCATTGTGATTTCAGCAAAGAACATGTTATTATCCTGATTTTGTTCAATTGTTTTAAACAATATCTCTTGCTTAAACTCTCTAAATACACATGTAAGCAAACTTACCACCCCGCTTTCATTAAGACCTAAGGGAGCGTGTTTATATTTAAGCTGTAAGCCAAGGTGACTCATGATGATAAATGAACGTGGGAAGGCGTAAGGTCATCCTTTGAAAGCATATCAGCACCTTTATGTTTGCATTTAAATTGGGAGTATCTCCACATCTAAATTAATTTTAAAGCCTCTGAAGAAAAGTGAGGTCGGTTCAGAGAGCCAAAACTAGACCCTTATTAAGTCACGAAGGGGATGTCTCTGATGTTCTCATGCTCTGCTGATTGAGTATTTGTTGTGATTCATTTGTGTGTTCACAGCAGTAACAGTGAGTTAACTACATGGCTTCCCGGTAGTGAACTGACATTAAATTATTTTAATTTGTCTTGTCCTTCAATATATATTCATCCTTTGTTGCAAAGTTGACCATGCCTGAGCTTGTGTTCCAAAATTCATGAAAAACCTGGAAATACTGAATGTTATAATTGTGTTTTCAAACCTAGAAAAGTCATTTTAATACACTCCCATTCAAAAGTTTGGGGTTGGTATTATATTTTCAATGTTTTTGAAGCCTCATGCTCACCAGGGCTGCATTTATTTAATCAAAAATACAGTAAAACAGAGAATTATTATTTTGATTTAAAATGATTTTTCTGTTTTAATACAAAGCTGAAATTTCAGCATCATTACTCCAGTCTTCAGTGTCACATGATCCTTCAGAAATCATTCTAATATGCTGATTTGCTCAAGAAGCTTTTTCTTTTTATTATGTTGAAAACAGTTGTGCTGCTTAATATTTTCATAGAAACTGTGATTTTTGACAAATAGAAAGTTCAAAAGAACAGCATTTATTTGAAATATAAATCTTTTGTAACTTTGTGTCTTTACAGTCACTTTTGATCAGTTTAACGTGCTGAATAAAAGTATTAATTTCTCTAAAAAAAACATATTGACCCCAAACTTTTAAACAGTAGTGTATATTAAATACATTTTATATATATTTAATAATAAATATATATAAAATTAAGTCTATAATCGTATAGAAAATGCTATTTAGTATGCATATATTATTGATTTTGTGTAGGTTTGTGAGGAAATTATTCTTTTTTGAGTTTCTATGAAGCTTTTGAACTGCTTTACAACAATACCTGGGAGAGTAGAGGCATAAGTGATGTCAGTCTGCTCCTCGTGATCGCTGGTGTTCTTGTTACGCGTTCGCAGTTGCAATTTTCTTCACGCCTGTTTCTATTTTAAATTGAACCTGGAGGTGTAACTTTCCTCCACATGAATCATGTAGGTGTGACAGGCCTATTTTGCAGTTTTTAAACGACTTCAGAAGATATGTATTTACTTACATTTAAATATCAATTCATCATTTAAAAAAACTTAAAAATGAATGTCTGTAATAAATCAACTTTTTTTCATTAAGTTTTTTTTTTTCTTCTTATAAATAACTTTTTAAGAAAAAATTTGAGTCTCATTGACCGTGACTCATTTTACCCCATCCACCCTGCATTTTGTCTTTCTCATACGGGCCAGTGACGTTAGCTCATTTCCAGCAAATTTGTCTTTGGAGATGGCTGGGGTCATAAAAGTGTCCATTCAGGGTCATTTCTGGTTGCCCTCTGATTAGCTGTTAGTCACTGGCTGAATGGGCCAGGAGGAGCTGAATCTGCCTGTGTGTGTGTGTTTGACAGACGCTGGGAGAATCAGGCATGGCCTGTGCGTCATTGCTGTGTGTTCCTGTGGGAGGGAGGCATCAGGTGGTCTGTGTTGTGTTAAATGGACTGATTCGACAGGGAGGTGGGGCCGATGACGAAGGGTGTAATGTCACTGTTACACTCTCATGTATTCCTGAGGTAGAGGCTGAGGGGTGTTGCTTGGATGACGTGCGAGAGGAAAGGGTTTTGTGGGGTTAGTTGAGAGAATTT
Organism: Megalobrama amblycephala; assembly: GCF_018812025.1. NCBI lineage: Eukaryota > Metazoa > Chordata > Actinopteri > Cypriniformes > Xenocyprididae > Megalobrama > Megalobrama amblycephala. The sequence continues at coordinate 9,637,281 of NC_063066.1, read as the reverse complement.
TTAATGATTATTAAAGCATAATATTTCTGACAACATTCTTAATTACAACATTGTTTTGCTCAATATGGTCATTATGTAATAATGAAAGAAATCAGATGAAAAAGAACCTTCTAAATTAGCTCATTAGTATTTTAAGGAGTTCTTTTGTGATGTTTTTACATGGAGTACATTTTTGTTTGCTTGGTTTGATACTGCAACATAAAATGTCAACATTGGCAGCATCTTAAATGTGAAATGTGTGTTTTTGTATATTATATGCAATTTCAGAGACTTGCAAATCTTGACAAATCTGACTGATCAGAACAGAAATTTCTCATACTTTGTGCTGCAGAATCTCATAGTTGATGTAGACACTTTCAGTAAAAGATGAAGAAACTTTGTTCAAGACCTTCTAAACAAAATATATAGATAATGTTTAAATTACAGCTTGTATTGTGAAGCTGCAGTGGCTTTCTTAGTGACAAACTCTTATTCTTATGTTGCATATTATATTTTGAAATTTTTAAGAACTGTGTACCAAGTGTTAAATAGAAAAGAAGATTTTCGTTTTAAAGCCTTTTAACTATCTGAATTTTAATATGAATTAAATTGAGATTTCAGATCATTAGAAAGAACTCCTACTTTCACAATTGCCTTTTTCTCCCTCTGCCGTTGCATGCTGACTGCTCTCAGGCATTTGAAACTGTGTAAAATATGGATTCTGTTTTTAAGTAGAGAATAAAAGAGGTTTACTGGTGTAAAGAAAAGCTCCAATTTCACCTCAGCTTCAGAATGACACAGCAATAAAAATTAAATCCATTTCCTCAAGGCTGCGGAAGAAGATCCCATGAGACCAAAAAGTAGTCTTGACTCAGATACAGATGATATTTAAAGTGCTGGTATTTTAAGCACCCGGTCCCCCAGGGCTGCTAGAGCAGCTGATGATGATGTTCTGTTCGTTTCCAACAGACGGTTAACTGGCATTTCATGCAAAATGAGAGTGATTGAAATTGCTTCTGACTTCCCTTCATTTGAATTGTACAAACTGAGACAGTCCACCTCTAAATCTGTCTTGCTGCTTAAACTTCTTGACCTCAATCTGCTGCGAGTTCTCGGCCCAAATGTGCAAACTGCAACAGGGCCGTAATTCAGAGCTGTTGATAGCATCAGTCCTGTCCTTGAAGCCTTTGTGCATTGAGGCCATTGTAAATGAACTGTTCTGATCTTTGACATGCAGTGTAACTGTAACCCATGTACACTTCTGGGCTGTTATGGATTAAGCCATCACCAATCATTTAGTTTTTGACTTTTATTGCCTCCCTTGATTAAGGGTCATTTTGCATCCAACTTGTGACACATGATACCTTCAACTCTGGGACTGAGGAGGCAAGGTGATGTAAACAGAGGAAGGTTATGCACTCTGTGTCATTAAATCCTTTCTCCCATCAAGTTCCTCTCTGGAGTGTCAGCTATTGGCTTTCAGCACCATGGACAGGGACATTCATCAGCGCAGAGCTGAAGCGGTGGCAGAACCATGAGCTGTAGATCATGTCCCATCAGGCCATGGGCTGACAGCTCATTTTGAAGGCCCAGCTGATAGGGAGGGCAGAGCTATGACAGGCTGCATATCCATCAGGCTTCCTGTGACCCATCCGTGCACTCTCCATCACGGTTTGGCACGTTGTGCAGCTCCAAGTCGTAAAGAACTCTTTTAGCACGGTCCAGTCCTAAATATGCCCCTCATTTTAATTGAGGTTTATGGGGCTGCAGTTAACATGGCTATTAATAACCATTGATGGACTAAGACCTTCAAAATTCATTGGAGACAAAAGGAGACTGTGTTCTGGAGCGAGTAATCAACCACCCCACCCCTCCCTTCAGGTTGTATAAATGAAAAGCACCTGTAGCTTCAAGGCAGTGAATATGAGAACCTGGCATATACTGTATGTTTGAAATTATTTAATAATAATAATCATTTAATAATAATCTCAGCAGAAATTTATGAGCACTATTTATTCATATTATACATATACAGGGAGTGCAGAATTATTAGGCAAGTTGATTTTCTGATCATATTTTTTTCCCAAGCACATTTTACCAATTCCAATCCACATCAATCTTAATAACTACTATTAATATTGTTTTTAATCATTTATAAGTGATATATAATTGTTCATGAAGGCTGGAAATGAAAAATGCCTTATATTCAGGTGTGCAGAATTATTAGGCAAGTTTTCTTTTACAGGCAAAATGAGCCAAAAAAGAGATTTAACTCAGACTGAAAAGTCAAAAATTATTAAATACTCATGAGAAGGACGCAATACTAATGCAATACTAGAAATTGCAAAGTTAAAGCATGACCAAGGGACAGCAAAATGCTCATTGGGTCAGCGGGGTCAGACAAAAACAGGTGGAAAAGAAAAGACACATGTTAACTGCAAAATAATTAAGAATTAAGGTGAAGAATTAAGTGTGAAACCATCAGGAACCCTTTAGTCTCCAGCGCCACCATTTTCCAGAGCTGCAACCTACCTGGAGTCTCCAGAAGTGCAAGGTGTTAGGATCTCAGAGACTTAGGTTAGCTAAAGAATCCTAAAAAATGACCTGCACTTGATAAGAATCACAAGCTGAAGTGTTATAAAATACATGAAGACTGGGTTTTAATAGGGCTTATAGACAGACAGCTTGAGAATGACTCCTGATGGACCAGCACCACATCCTCTTGTACCACTGTTTGAAGAATTTATCCAGAATCTGGCAGTAAGGTGTTTGAGTTCACTTTTAGTCCATCTCTTATCCTGAAATGTCTGTCTTGCAGAGATGGACTAAAAATGATCTTCCAAAACTTACTGCCAGATTCTGGAAGATAAATTCTTCAAACAGTGGTACAAGAGGATGTGGTGCTGGTCCTTCAGGAGTCACTCTCAAGCTGTCGGTTTATAAGGCCTATAAAAACCCAGTCTTCATGTATTTTATAACACTTCAGCTTGTGATTCTTATCAAGTGCGGGTCATTTTTTAGGATTCTTTAGCTAACCTAAGTCTCTGAGATCCTGAGACCTTGCACTTCTGGAGACTCCAGGTAGGTTGCAGTTCTGGAAAATGGTGGCGCTGGAGACTAAAGGGTTCCTGATGGTTTCACACATAATTCTTAATTATTTTGCAGTTAACGTGTCTTTTCTTTTCCACCTGTTTTTGTCTGACCCCGCTGACCCAATGAGCATTTTGCTGTCCCTTGGTCATGCTTTAACTTTGCAATTTCTAGTATTGCATTAGTATTGCGTCCTTCTCATGAGTATTTAATAATTTTTGACTTTTCAGTCTGAGTTAAATCTCTTTTTTGGCTCATTTTGCCTGTAAAAGAAAACTTGCCTAATAATTCTGCACACCTGAATATAAGGCATTTTTCATTTCCAGCCTTCATGAACAATTATATATCACTTATAAATGATTAAAAACAATATTAATAGTAGTTATTAAGATTGATGTGGATTGGAATTGGTAAAATGTGCTTGGGAAAAAAATATGATCAGAAAATCAACTTGCCTAATAATTCTGCACTCCCTGTAAGCTAAGCATTTACTACAGTATCCATGCTCACGGCGTCCCAGACACATTTTAATGATTTATAAAAAACGAATCACTGTATGGCCATCTAGGATTTTGGTATGGAGATAAAAGTTAGGATTATAATTTTTTGGTAGTATTACATCACATCGTGAGTGTATATTAGTACTGTTTGTTGTTTTCTTGGGGCATCTGGTAGAGCGTTTGGACCCGGAGGCGGTGACGCGTGACGTAAGATTTAAAGGTGCTAAAGAGGATCTTTTCGGCGACTGAGAAACCAAAGACTGTTAGTGAGTTTTTGAAATGAGCGCATGCGTAAGAACAACCCCCCTCCTCCACAGCTCGTTTCGAGGGAACGCCTCCCAAAACTCGTGCACGAGTATTGGAACACGAGTGTTTACAACCGGCATTCGCTGTGTTGTGTTAGTGGATTCATTATGTCGGACTCACCGCAGGTAACTCATAATATGCAGTTGTTACTCCTGTCTCCTGACAAAAACATTGCATGCGGCGCCTGTAGAGTGTGGAAAGTTACTGGAGCGCGCAGCCGCGCACGTCTCTCACAAGGAACGTCATGGCAGTGATTGACAAGCCAGAGGGCCATGTTTTTTTGGCTGATGTTTTTAAGGCCCTACCTCATGCACAGATGATGTATATTAATATTATTACTTTCAGTGCACCTAATAAATAGTCTTTTATCAGTTAGTAAAGACAGTTTCAAGTAATATTGCAAAAATGTATAAAACAAAACATCCTCTTTAGCACCTTTAAGCGGATAAGGAGCAGCAGTACACACATTTTACAAGATAAGATATTTGTCAATGACACTCAGGATCTTTTGCACACCAAATCCTCTGACATCATCTTGTCAGTCATCTCTCCTTAATATCTTCACTTGAGAAGTGAAATCTGATGTACAGTAATGTAACCAACTACTGCGGCAAGCCTAACCGTGTCCTTTTAGAGGCTCCGTAGAATGCGTTTTTCATTTTCTGTGCCTTCCCGAATTTGGATTTGGGCTTCGGATGTAAATAATTTTATATTATTCCTGTGAGATCAACTGCTTGACAATAAACAAATGTTTTGCACTAATATATGTCAGTCCTCATATAATATAACGCTCTTTTCAGCAATTTCGGTCACAGTTTGACTGAATTAAAGTGGGAAACTACTGTAATATCGACAGTTGCAAAGTCAACACATTCTTATTGTATATTAAAAGTTAGTAAAAAAAAAAAGGCCACATAAGTGACTTCCTTCACAGGAAGAAAATCGAGAGTCAGACTTCAGTCTCCAGTATAATACATTTCATGGCTTAAAATAGAATGTGGCTGTCAGAGCGCCTACACTTCATACCAAAGTAAATTGGTCCCAAGTGTTTCGATGTGTACTTAAACCTACCTGTACCAGTGAAGACCGTACCTTGAGAAGATGACAGGTCTTCTCTTAACCACCATACCTTGAGAAGATGACAGGTCTTCTCTTAACCACCATTCATGTTTTTGTCTTTAATAACATGAGAGAGAGAGTGCGAGAGCAAGGGATGAGGAAGAATTTTAATACCTCTGCTGGCAGTAGTTGTGTTTGGCCCCAAATCATGACAATGGAAAAAGAGATGCTATAAAACACCAGCCTGAACTTTATTAGTGCATTTCATCTCAGGGAAAAGTAGACTCTGCAAGCACCAGGAAATGAAACCCTCTATTAACCTCTCACAGCATGTGCCTGAATTAATAGAGTGAGCATTAGTCTGCACTTACGTTATGAGAGGTTCAGAGGTCAAGTTCAAGTGCACACTACCATTATTAAAGACCATTATTGGGGAAAGATGTTTTTACTTAAGAATGCTGTAGTCTGCTAAATTTCAGCAGGGGGTTAACTGAAAAAATCCTTACCATCCAAACACTGACCACTTGAAAGAGGGTCAGTCCTTAAGGGTCTTCTTATTGATATAATCAAAGCTTTGTAGATGCTTACCTGTCACATTCACGTGAATCCCGCTACAGTTCAAGTGCAACTGAACTCACACCAGGTAGTTTCGGGTTCACATACGCAATTTTTCATGCAAACCGTGCCCCATTTTGAACTAAACTGCCATTGTGAAAGCACCCTATGACAAAATGAATATCCAGGACAGGAATTAATTACATAAATTTAGTCATCAATGGTTTCTAAAAAGGATTTAGTTAGTCTATTTTTAACATGTATGAGAGTCCAGCTACATTAGCTCATTATCAGTACCGGAACAATGACAGCTGTTCATATGTGCACGTTGTATGTAAATAATGTCCCATATACAGTTTGAGGTGCTTCCTCTGTGCATGTGTAATGCCGAAGATGCCTGTGCTGGAAGATGATGCATGCCTTCGCTGGGTTGACTTTCTTTAGTACTGAAAATCACTTTAGAAATATTCTCTTATCTCCTGATCCAATGCAGTAAGTTTGCATGGGCTCTGTCCACACACACACTATTGACTCTGGTCATCACCCTCTGAAATATTGGATTTCAGTTGATGAGAGCCAGAAGAGCTCCAAATCCCCTGCCTGCTCTGACTTTACCGCCTTATCCCAGATCCCAATGCTTAACTAACTGCTGTCATATTGTTTCATTCATTGTGATGTAGTGTGTTTTAGGGCTGGGCGATATTACTAAAGTCCTTTTCTCAATATTTTTCACCGTTTTGACAATATTTGGTATATATCATGAACTTTGCTTAGAACTGGTTTAAAAAAATCAGGAACCATCATTTCAACTAAACAGTTGGCTGGATTTTTGTTGAATTTTTCATTAAACCAATGCAAAATGTTTAATGCAAAAAATAATGAATCTAAATATATAAATGTAGTTAAAACTATAAAAAAGTCACTAATGAACAAGAAATAACTATATTTAAGCATTTTCTTTAATATGCACCAATGCATAGTCTTGCAAAAACATTTTTTTACCAAAACATTTTAATACACAAAACATGCCACACAGAGCCTGTATTGAAATGTTTTTAGTCCATTTTGAACCGATTTACTTCCTAACTAAATCTCACTCACCAATAAATAAATATTCTCAACACAAGGTGTGAAAAGGAAGATTGTGAAATTATTGTAACGACACATTTTTCAAAAATTCACATTAATTGATCATTTTAGTATGTATTGTTGATATATCGCCCAGTCCTACTGTGTATTAAGTTTTTCTTTGTCTCTTTCTTACCTTCTTCTCCTCCTCTTTCTTCTTAATACCAAGCTATTATGTGTTTTTGCTAATCTTGTAACTGTTGTTGCTTATTATTATAACCTTGTTGTTGTCATTTATACTTTGTCTCTTTTCTTTGCGTATTTCTCTCATTGTGTTGAATTAGTTCTGTTGCTTTGAGCGCTCTCTCCCTTTCTAACCCTGCGTTCATTTTGTTATGGCCCGACCGCAGTCCAGGATGACGCTGCCCCAGGTACCCAGGAGTACATTATGTTGCGGCAGGATTCCATCCATTCTGCGGATATAAGGGGTAAAGGCTCCCCTTTTCGTGCTAAGTGTCACGAAATCTTCTGCTGCCCACTGAAGCAAGTCGTCCTCAAAGAGAACTCAGAGCCCGAAGGTTTGTGTGCAACACATATCCATGTTTTTCTTTACTTTGCTGATGCTTTTGTATCTTTTACACAAGTTTAAGTTTCATTTGAACTTACTTTTGTTTTTTTGCCTTTTCTTAAAAGCATTTGGCTTGTGTGTCTTGTAGAAACAGCTTGAAGCCTGTGATGTTGAATGCCCTAAGGACACACTCTCTTTCATTTCTCTCTCTATGTGTGTGTGTGTGTGTGTGTGTCTGTGCTGAATGCAGACCTGTGATCATGATCCTTCAGATCGTATTCACCAATGATTACCAGATCACTGATGATGTCACACTACCTGATTTGAGGTTTCACACTTCTATTTTAAAACCAGGGCTCTACACTCAATTTCTTAAGATTTTTAGAGGCACAGGCAAAAATTTAGAGGTGCATTCAACATTTTGATGACTGTAATATTTATATGCTACTGTACTAAATACATATGCACAAATCTTCATTTAAAAACATATTAAGGTTTACTGTAGAATTATATATAATAGTGTTGTCAAAAATATTGATATTTTGATATGTATCGATAATGAAATATCTGAAACGGTTCCAGTGCTCATTTTCTACTGTATCGATACACCAATACCAGCTGATAATATGTAAGTGATTTGTAAATATGTAAATGCCATTTATGTAAGTGAGGATAGCAAAATAAAGTAAACTGTGACATACTATGCCCGAAAATTATTCATACAGTGGACTACCAGTAAAATTGACAATTTTGAACCAAAAATTATTCAGACACTTTGACCTGACCATGTTTTGCTTAAGTGTTATCTGACATAATTAAGATTATTTTTTTCTGACACAGTTTAACTCAGAGATCTTTTCATATTTTATTATAACTAGTGAATAAACTATTAATGAATGAAATGTTCAAGGTGTCTGAAGAAATTTTGGTTTGACTGTAAGTGGTGCGCACATAAAGCCGCCCCTCAGACAGCTTGCAAGTGATGAACTGAACTCTTTTTCATGGCTTATTGTGCTTAAACGGTCATATACATACAAAATTATGTCAAAATGCCCATCTTGCTGCGTATTACAGTCAGTTTTGGAACGTAAACAGTTGTGATGTAGTATATTGGATCTGTGCATAAGCTCTTAAAGTGACAGCAGCCTAATATTCCTGATGCTGTCTGTCATGTTAATCAAAGAACAAAAGACAAAGAGAAAATCACTTGCTGTTCCTGACTGAATAACTTTTGTAACTTTAATTGTAAGTGGTAAACTATATTTAATTTTTACAATGAAAACTATCCAGTGTTATTTTACATTTGATTACTTTCATTTCTGTAGTATTTCTTACCTGAATATTACTGTTAGACCCGCCTGAAAAACTTAAAGCCATGTTTATTTCATTTGTATCTTTATTCTGTTGTATTTATTGTTGTTTATTTGTTCTTATTTTATTACTGACTGTTTACTTGTCTTACTTTTAAATTTAGTTCAACGATTCTAGTAAAAACGTTGTGCTGTGTGTGTAAGCTATTACAACAAAATTACCCAAATTATTAAAAAATTATGAGATAATAACAGTTTATCTGTATGGCGGTATATATGTCAGTTTTCCCTGTGGTATTGAAAATTGATATTCAAGGTATCGTATCGAAATTGGAAATTCCAGTATCGTGACAACACTTATAATATAAATATATTATAAACTTTAATATATTTTACTTATTATATTTATTATATTATATTTTCAGGTGCCACTTACACTGGGGCGACCAATTAACGTTCTATATTGTTACTAGTTTTTGACAAACACAAACACAAAACATGTTCTGCAAATACAAAACATCCACACAATAAAGCCCCTTTATCACTAACCCTTCAGTCTGAGTGAATGAGTGATCCACGCCAACCCCTTCCCATAAGCCCCTCCCCTTTTGAAATACAGCTCATCTCTTTCTCGTTTTCCCTCTGTATCTCTCATTCTTCTCTTCTCTTTAGACATCCCCTTCCCCCACATTACTATAGGTCCACACGTTTCTACATTAGATGAATATCAGTTTAACTGCTGCCCATCTGTTTCTTAAATGGTGGTGTGTTTGCTTTCAAAAGGACCTGGACTCTCTGTCTCTTTATCTTTCTTTTCCATGTATCTCGCTCTTTCTGTCAGGTGTTTTCCGATGCATGAAGGTTGCTGGTGTCTTCTAATAGTCATGGGTATACAGGTCCGATGTGCTGGGTTGTTATGGGGTCCTGCATGCTGTATTGTCTTTATGTTGGGGGTGTTTTGGAAAAGTTGTAGAGTGATAAGATTGTCCAAACATGTTGTAGAGTAAATGTGATTGTAAAAGTGTTTTTCTTTTCAGACTCTCAGATCACTGGGTAAGCCATAAGCAGTCACCTCAAACCTAAATAAATAAAGTTAAACACACAAATGCACTCATCTCCACCGCTGTGCCGGATGACATATGAATTGTTCACGCATCACTAGAATGCAGCTCTAGATTGATGGATAATTTAGTTGTCATAGATACAGTGCCATTGCTGCTGACAAACATGTGCCTAATCAATTATTCATTAATGGTTTATATTCACAGTCATTACTACCTCATTTCTGTGTGGTATAGAGTTGTAGAGAGTCTCTGAGGAGCAAGAGTGAGTTGGGCATGGGGCATCTTTTTGTGTCTGTTTGTGGTAAATTTTTATCTATCTGGATCATGCTGCAAACAAAAGGACACAAGTAAAAAAAAAAGAAGGAGGAGAAGGCTTATAAAGAGACAGACTGGAGTACTGCAGATCTATTATTCAGTCTGACTGAAGCTCTGCTTGGACGTGACTGAATTTGCAAAGAAATTCATGGGTTTCTTATGAAATGCGTTCATAAGCACCGTGCCGTGGAAGGTTAAGGGATAGTTCACTTTGAAATGAAAATTATGTCTTCATTTATGTTGTTCGAAATGCCTTCGTTCCTCAGTGGGTCACAAAAGGAGATGTTTGGCAGAAAGTCCAAACTGCTTTTTTCCATACAATGAACGTGAAGGTGGACAGAGATGGTCAACCATCTAAAATGAAACCAAAAGCACTACCCATGGGTTTCAAAGACGTCACTTCCTATGCCCGCCGCCATATTTGTCTCCGAGATGGCAACTAACACAGCAGCGCTTCATTGTATTGATGGTCATCTTTAGCTTCAGCGCAAGTGCTCAAACAGCAACACAAAACATTATCTACGATTGTGGCTGTCATATTAATAACATTTTAATTGTCTACACTATTGTATTAAAATATTGTGAATTCTAGTTGCTGTGTTTCGGCGTGTTGTTACAGGAAGAACGCATACACAACAGGAGCTATTCTGACTACGTTACTAGTTCAAGTTCATGCGCGCATGATTTTGTGCAAATATAAGTTGTAATTTTATGTTTATCTTGTATAAATATATATTACCATATATAGGATGTGTTCCGTTGAGTTAATTAACCTAGCAAAGCGCTTCAGTTTACAGTTGTTCATTCAGCGCGTGTAACGTTAGCTCAGTCAGTAGGCCTATGTTAATATCAAAATGATATGATTTGAGGAAAAAATCTGTTATTGTTCGTGATCCTTATTATTAACCAAACCATGCGTTTATGAAAATAATACGAGAACAATATAAGTGCTAGTTATTAAAAATAATGCATTCATTTTTTTTGAAAACATGGAAGTTTTAATATTACAGTAGTAAACATTGCCGTTTTGAGCTGCACACGCTGAAGCTGAAGAGAATCAAAACCCATAAACTGAAGGTTTACTCAACGGAACACATCCTATATAAGATAATTCAGACATTTATAAAAAATAAAAATATTACAACTAGTATTTGCACAAAATCACGCACAGATGAACTTTAAGTAACGTAGTCAATAACTCCGAAACACAGCAAATAAGCCCAAAGAATTCACAACGTTATATTACAAGTGTATACGATTAAAATATCATGTATAAGAAGACAGTCCCAGTCATATTAATGTTTTGTCTTACTTTTTGAGCCCTTGCACTGAAGCTATATGATCATAGCGAAACACATCCTTTATGAGATTAATCAGATATTTATACTTAATTTAAAAAAATGACGCTAATGCACAAGTGAAGTTTGAACAAGTTGTGTAATCAATGTTTAACTCCAGTAGACGCGCTCTTCCCACAACAACACGTTGAAACAACAACATATAGCCTATAGAGGATTCACAACGCTTTATTACAATAGTGTTCTCGTTATAATGTTATGTAAATGACAGTCCCAGCAGTTATTAATGTTGTGCATTGCTGTTTGGCTTCCAGTGGTGTGGTCCCTTCTGATTGAAGCCAACAATTCCGCCGATCTAACTCCTTTGGGATCGAATAAAATTGTAGTTCGGGAATTCTCTGACGACTGTTAAAACGGCTAATAACACAACATATCCCAGATATATTGTAAACTTGTTGTGAACCTTTTGAGAGCGTTTTGTTGGCCTTCCTCTGGTAGTTGTAGCTGCTGTCACCATAGACCCCTTAATCGCCTACGTCACTGTGACGTCACCGCTCTAGCTGGAGGCAAAACATAAATAAGAACTAATAGCGGGCGCACTAAAAGTTTGAGGTTTTGACTTTAAAATGTCGTCTTGTTGTGTTTTTGGCTGCCAGAATAGAAGGAACAGGACTTTTGGTTCAAAACTAAAGTTTTACCAGATCCCGGCAGACATTCTTTCACAGAAATCAAAAAGATAATTGTGGTTGAAAGCAATACGGCGTACAGACTGGATGGAGACGATCATAAATAATACTCGTGTTTGCAGTGCACACTTCATATCAGGTAAAATAATCGATGCATATGTAATGGTGTGTTGGTTTTATCTAGTACAAATTAGCAAGTTTCTGTTTTATAGGCGAAAAGTCGCCAACTTTCAGCGCGCTAGCTAGCTTAAATGTTAAACAAACATACAGTGATAGATGTGTGTGCCATCCTTTGAATGGTCTCTTAAAATAATCCACATTGCTAGCCATAATCATAGTTAGCCCAGCGTTAGGTTACATTAGACAATAAGCCTTGACAAAATTCCCCGAACCACCCGAAAGTAATTCATATGTTGTCTAGGAAATATCCAAAACTTAAGTTAATTTACAAAAATAGCTGTCACGGTCCCGCAGAGTCAGTGACTGTACATATTCGGACAGTTCTGAACCTTCTTCTGCACATGTTTAATAAATCCCTCCTAAAACATGCTATCTTACGCTTGTCAACATTGCGTCCAGTGTCTATTTTTGCCTCCAGCTAAGCCCCGCCCACCATGAAACGTTGCAATGTTTACAAACTTTTAAGGGGTCTATAGACTTAAACATGGCGCGCAGCTGTGACCGGACACAAATATGGCGGCGATAACATACAGTGACGTCACATGAAACCCATGGATAGAAGTACTGAAAATTGTGTGAGATGCAAAATCTTCCAATCTGCCATCTCTAAAATCTCACATCATGACATAAAATGTAGTCTGTTTCATAAAGAAATCTATAATGTGGTTTCAGATGATGTGGAATATAGTGCTCATGTAGTATAAACTACTTTTAGGATACTTTTTTTGGAGCTTCAAAACACCTTTTTATAGTATGGAAAAGAGCGGCATGAACCTCCTGCTTAACCTTTTCTTTTTGTGTTCTTTGTACAAAAGAAAGTTATTGGTTTAGAATAACATAAGGATGAGTAAATGATTAACTATCCCTGAACCACTGTGTAGGAGAAAGACATGGGGCCCTATTTTAACGATCTAAACGCAAAGTGTAAAGCGCACGGCGCAGGTGCACTCAGGGCGTGTCCAAATCCACTTTTGCTATTTTAACAACGGAAAAACGGTCCGTGCACCGGGGTGCATTTTTGAAATGGGTTGTCCCTATTCTCTTAATGAGTAATGGGCGTAACGTTCAATAAACCAATCAGAGTGTCATCTCCCATTCCCTTTAAGAGCGAGATGTGCTCGCGCCATGGCGGATTGCTATTTACATGGCGTACACGCGATGAGTCAGTTAATATATATGTGTGTGTGTATTGGCACGATTGTTCAATTAATTAGCCAATTTCGTTCATCATTATAAGTAGTAATAGGCTGAATTGAAAATAGGGAGCCTAATTCTAATACACGCAATGACTATTCATCATTACATTTTTATATTTATGTAGCCTACACAATAATATTCTTTTACACTGTAATCCTTTTGTTTTTAATATTTGGCATGTTTGTGTGATGCGCATCCCTGTGTGTAATAAGCAAAGTCAACGCGCACTGTGGACGCGCCCAGAGGCGCAGTTTCTACCAACGCGCTCTAACAAAAAAAAATATTGCGCCATTGACTTTAGACTTTAGACCAGGTTTGAGTTGGTCTATGGCGCAGTCTATTTTCAGCTCCTTAAAATAGCAATGCGCCGGCAATGTGCCTGAACACACCTCTTTTTTTAGACCAGCACGCCCATGGGCGCACTAACTGGCGCAAATGCATTTACTAATTTAAGGACATGGCGCTGAACGGGTAAACGCGAACGGCGCCGGACGCAAACTAGCAAACACACTTGCGCTGCGCCTTGCATCGCATTGCGCCGGGTGTATTATAGGGCCCATGCTGTTCTGTGTTACAGAGACTCAGAGTCACAGTAGATTGGATATGCTTCAATGATATAGGGGGCAATAGGTCCAGGTGCTGTTCCTGTAAGATGAAAATCTGTTGTCAATTTCTTAGACTACTTTCCCTGATCAGAATCAGGATAAATATTGTCCTCCCCCCACACAAACACAAACACACACACATTAGATGGACACTTAGATCAGCAGTGGAGTCTATAATCGAAACCCCTTTCACTCCACAAGTGCACCAGAATCTGTCGCTCTCTCTCTTCAACTTTTCCTCTCTCTCCTGTTCTGTTACACTGCTTGCCCTCAACATCCTTTATCTCTTTTGCGTTCTCTTGACATCTCTAAATTCATCCCCCAATCAATATCTGCCTGATTTCTGTCTGTTCTTATCCTAACCTCTTTCTCCAGCCCCATTTCTTCTTTACTGTGTCTTTCTCATTCTTTCTTACAGTGAAATGTGTCTCAAAGGCCTGTTTCTCTATCATATTTAATCAATAACTGAGAACAAGTTGTACTTTTGGTATTTATCCTCGAAAGCACATATTCAAACCTCAGTGCACATAACATTTGTTATTTACAGGCCAAACTTTCTTAACTTTTAAGTTGATATGTCCTTGTCTTCTTCAGAAACTCTCTGTGTGTGTGTGTGTGTGTGTGTGTGTGTGTGTGTGTGTGTGTGTGTGGTGTCAGAGATTTTATTTTTTTTAATGATTTTGAAAGAAGTCCATCTGAGGCTGCATTTATTTGGTCAAAAATAAAGTAGAACAGTAATATTGTGAAATATTATTATAACATTGTTTTCTATTTCATGTTATCAATGCTTAATATTTTTTGTGGAAACTTTGATACATTATTTCAGGATTCTTTACAGAATTCTTAAAAGAAAGTACAAAAGAAATTGAAATCTTTTGTTACATTATAAATGTCACTTTTGATCAATTTAATGTGTCCATGGTAAATAAAAGCATTATATTTTTTAAAAGTGTTAATGACCACAAACTTAATGTATATGTTGGTAATGTATAATATTATGTATTATGTTGATAAATTGATATTTGATTATTATAGTAATAATAGTATTTGATTATAATAGTAATAATAGTATTACTAATATTTTGGAAAATCCAATTAATTCTTTACAGATTAAAGCTAATTCAAATAATTTTTTCCCTCTAGATTAACTGAATTTCCTCTTTTTATTTTGAACTTGATGAGTGCAAACCAGATTTACAAAAACATAACTTCTTTGTATGCATTATTTAACACATTGAGTCACTTTAAAAAGACTCGAGCATAAATAACATTATAAAATGCAACTCTTAAAAATTGCATTAAATATACTTCAGAATACATAGTGTAATATTGTAAGACCTGTACCGGGTGATGCATTTCTAACATTACACGGTATATAAGAGACTATTGAGACCAAGTGTTGTCCTTTGTTGTGATGCCATCTATATGAAAGCCATCAAACACATAATATTATTGCAGTTAAATCACGGCTACGTCCATAGCCATACTTAGCAGAGTTTGAAATTATGGCTGGCTTGCTCATTTCACAAACCGTGTGTATCAATTTAAGCGCTTGGCAGCTTTACCCACTCTCCCACCTGTGTAAATGGCATCAGTGGGACTGATGAGCTCTGAAATTACATTACAGCTGACCCCCACTTCTCATTTCAGCTGCTCCTCTCATACTGCATGATTCAACACTGTTATCTCTAACAGCACAAAGTCTAGCTGGACTCTAATAATGGTGTTTTTGTTTGTTTGTTTCCTCATTTAGTTGCATCACGCTTACGGGATCAGGCTGGAGCTATTCATGCAAATGTTTGCGCAATAGAGAGAGCATGAATAAATCATGGTTATGATAATAGGTGTGATCTGGGGGGAATCAGATGGGCGGAGCAGAGTGAAGGACCTTCTGCACGGCACTGTATTTTTTAGTGTATTTTATATTTATAACTCAGGGGCTTTTGTGCTCACATTTACAGACAGAGTTGTATTTCTTGCCTGGATGTGATCCCAGCAAGGATGTCTAAATGGTAAATACTTTGAGAGAGCAGATAGATGTGAGATAGTGCAGCTGATGGGACTGGTCATTTGGGTAGCACTTCTGTTGTAGTCATGCTCCAGGACACACAGCCAGTGTTTTAACTGCTGTGAAATGCCACCAGTGTGATAGAGGGGCTCCAGTACGCCACGCTCCGGTCTTATTCAATTGAGCTAGGTTTTCCCCCATTATAATTCAGTGTCAGTGTTTGGACACTTTAGCTGCAATTTGTCATTTCATTAGACAACACAATGTCAAACCAGATGAACACAATTTTGTTTTACTCTAGTTTTCTTTTTCCTTTTTTTTTTATTTTTGTTCATTATTTTTAAGGTGATGTAGTTAAATTGTACTTCCTCAATAAGTCCTGAGTAATATTAATTAACTACATGTACTTAGGGATAGGGTTAGGATCAGGGTTTGGTTTAGTGTTAGTTGCATGTAATTATGCATAATTTATAGTTATTACTACAGTAACTACATGTAACGTGTAACGGAGACTAAAATAAAGTGTTACCAATCTTTTTTAATGCAACATTTCATTTGCATTTTTATAAAACATTTTCATTTTGCTTTATAAAAATGGACAGTTCAAATGTAGGCATAATCAATGAACTTTGACTAAAAGCAATTTGTAAATGATTTATAAAAATGGTTTAAATATTATGACATTTTTAACCAATAATTATATAAACAATTTATTAAATGTCTAGTTAATTGTCAGTTTTATATATATATATATATATATTTTTTTTTTTTTTTTTTTTCTGGGGACATCCAATTTTTTTTTTCAAAGCAACTTACATTGCATTGAAGGTTTGCATCTTTTTTTTAAATGAAATATGGAATTTATGGAATATGTGGAATTTCATATGGAATACTGGGAATCGAACCCATGAACTTGCCATTGCCAGTGCCATGGTTTACTGTTTGAGCTACAGGAATAATTATTTATATTTATATTTAAAAGGATAGTTCACCCAAAAATGAAAATTCTGTCATCATTTACTCACTCTCAAGTAGTTCCAAACCTGTATGAATTTCTTTGTTCTGCTGAACACAAAAGAAGATATTTGGAAGAATGTCAGTAACCAATCAGATCTCGCCCCAATTTACTACCATAGTAGGAAAAATAAATACTGTGTCAGTCAATGGGGGCGAAATCTGATTGGTTACTGACATTAAAATATCTGGTAACACTTTATTTTACAGTGTCATTGTTACATATGTTACATGCAGTTACTGTAGTAATAACTATAAATTATGCATAGTTACATGCAACTAACCCTAAACCAAACCAAACCCTAATCCTATCCCTATGGTAAGTACATGTAGTTACTTAATATTACTCAGTACCTAAATGTATATTTACAGTGTAACATAGACACCTTAAAATAAAGTGTAACCAAATATCTTCTTTTGTGTTCAGCAGAACAAAGAAATTCATACAGGTTTGAACTACTTGAGGGTGAGTAAATGATGACAGAATTTTCATTTTTGGGTGAACTATCCCTTTAAGTAATAAACTGATAATAGATTCCTTCATTTCATTCTTGAGTTGCACTTCTGGTCCTTCATTAATTAAGGCTCTACTGCAAAAATATTAAAGCTAAAAACATTAGATAACCTAGTCGACTTTACTAAACAGATTGCTGAATGCATAGTCAACTAGTCAAACATTGTGACCCATTCATAGTCTCACTGAACCCAGATGAGTCTCTGACGCATTGAGGTAAAAATGTAGCGTGAGTGTTTATTAAAGAACAGCAAAATATGTGAATGGGAGGAAGAGAGCAGGAGGGGATTGCCTCACTGCAAGCTTTCACTCCTCTCCCCCTCTTTTTCTTAAACACTCGCACAAAACGCACACGCTTGGTCTTTTCCTCTCGCCCACACCAGTGTATTCCACATGCCTGTTTAGACGGGTAGTCATGAGTCATCTCCCCACACGCTCTCACCTATTCTCCTCTTTCATCAACCTGTTTCACACCTCTTCAATCCCTCACACTCCTGGAGAGTTGAACTGAGAGGTGTACAGTAGGTAACTTCTCTCCTCCACTCCCTCGCTGAACAGATGCACAAAAACGAAACCTAGTGGAAATATTCCATCCTGTCAGAGTGGAAATCAATAGGCGAACACTCTACATCTCCATTGAAAGTCATTTGTGCTCTTGCCTAAGCCGTGCCGCTTTACACACTGGCGATGCCCCCATTTTTGTTGAAATGTTTACTTTGGAAACGGCTGGAAAGTTTCGTTTCCTGTCTGTTGCAAGAGTATGAATGTTAAGAGTGTTGATAGTTGAACCCCAAGCCCTCATTCTGTGATATGGTTCTGTCCCTTGGGCCAGTGGAACACAATGGAATAGCACAATTACATAAGAATCCAGAGCGTCTTCTCCCAAAAGGCTTCTGGCAGGCTAAGGCCTTGTCGGCACTGATTTACACAGACACCCAATTTGGAGCATCGTCTTTGCTGCCAGCCCTGGTGAAGAATCTGAGAGTGTTGGGCTGGACGGAAGTCTGCCAGCACAACTCTCTCTTCCTCACCCACCAGAATACCAATATATAGATAGAGATGTCTGGAATCTTTATTTATCGACCTACCATCTTTTTTTCTGCAATATGATAGTCACATGAACTTATTAAAGGGATAATCCCACTGGAGCAACCTTGGGTTAAGTGTCCTGCTCAAAGGCGCAGTGGTGAATACTCAAAGCTCACTCCTTGAGGAGACTCAACCTCTTCAAACCACACCACTAAAGAATGATCACAAATGTAGTCTCCAATATAACATTTTTGTATGATACAGATAAGCCGATAATTATTTTCACGTTATGATAACCATTAAGTGGCTGATGTAACAAAATCCTATACGGTTTTATCTAAATGAATAAAAAATTAAACACTACAAACAAAAATCATTCGAGCATCACAACATGATTAATGTACAGTATGAAAAAATGGATATTGCTAAAGCTTATATTTAACAGTGTTATTAAATTATTACCAAGACAAACCAAGCTGATGGTCAGCCATCAGCCAACGTCGTATGTCGGGCAAGTTTTTGCCGTTTGTTCCACACGTCGGCGTCAGTTTGTCTGATTCAGAATGTTGAATCGGGGCCATCAGTGAGAGTGGGAACTCTGATTGGATGTTCAGTTTAGCAAATGAGTCAGGAGTGCAGGAGAATTAAAGCAAAAGTGATGAAAGAGAGTTAAGTAAATTAAGACGGCACAGACAGAAGGATGGTCTAATGTTATGTTATCCTGCCCGAGCATTCCGAATATTTTCATAACAACATGAGCCGCTTAAAATGAAGAAAGTTATCAACAAAGCACTGCTTTGTTTCTGTTTTGTATATCTGCGTATATCTCATATAAGATATACCCTAACCCTATGAATATAGACTATTGATACCTGCTGAAAAAGGGCCTAAAACTAACATTTTGCCACACCTGCCAATGGCTGGTGACTTAATAGAATTTACTGTCGAAAACTATTTTTTACCAGCCAAGAAAAAAACAGGCAGTTATGACAAAATTATTTTAGATACTAGTGAAAATTCACAATACTATATTCCAATTTCAAAACTACTAGCTTAAAGGGTTAGTTCACCCAAAAATGAAAATTCTGTCATTTATTACTCACCCTCATGCCGTTCCACACCCGTAAGACCTTCGTTAATCTTCAGAACACAAATATTTTTGGAGATATTTTAGTTGAAATCCGATAGCTCAGTGAGGCCTCCATAGGGAGCAATGGACACTTCCTCTCTCAAGATCCATAAAGGTACTAAAAACATATTTAAATCAGTTCATGTGAGTACAGTGGTTCAATATTAATATTATAAAGCGACGAGAATATTTTTGGTGCACCAAAAAAACAAAATAACGACTTATTTAGTGATGGCCGATTTCAAAACACTGCTTCAGGAAGCATCGGAGCATAAATGAATCAGTGTGTCGAATCATGATTCGGATCGTGTGTCAAACCGCCAAACTGCTGAAATCACGTGACTTTGGCGCTCCGAACACACTGATTCGACACGCTGATTCATTATGCTCCGAAGCTTCCTGAAGCAGTGTTTTGAAATCGGCCATCACTAAATAAGTCATTATTTTGTTTTTTTTGGCGCTCCAAAAATATTCTCGTTGCTTTATAATATTAATATTGAACCACTGTACTCACATGAACCGATTTAAATATGTTTTTAGTACATTAATGGATCTTGAGAGAGGAAGTGTCCATTGCTCCCTATGGAGGCCTCCCGGTGCTATCGGATTTCAACTAAAATATCTTAATTTGTGTTATGAAGATTAACGAAGGTCTTATGGGTGTGGAACGTCATGAAGGTGAGTAATAAATGACAGAATTTTCATTTTTGGGTGAACTAACCCTTTAACTAATATAATTTTTATAGCCTACATTTTTAAAGACAAATAAACAGTAAGAACAGATAATCAAATTACAAGCAATAGCACAAATAAATATAATACAACAAAGATACAAATGAAATAAACAGTGCTTTTGGCAGGTGTAACAGCAGTTTTCAGGTACAGAAATTTAATAAAGTAAAGTAATCTAATCAAATAAATAACACTGCTGTCACTTTGAGTGAATGCACATACAGATCATGCATTTTCTTTCTTAACTGAAGACATAACTGACTATGTTTACTAGGATACTTACTAGGATTTTATGTGAATTTGTCCATTCAAGCACAGGAAGGCATGAAAGAGAGCTCAAATTAGTATTTGCACGCTGTCTCAATGTTTCAGATGTTGAACTTCTCACATTGCACGCACTTTCGCGTATTCTAGTGCTTGAATATTTACACTCACCAGTGCCGATTTTTACTCGCATTTGGCACTTGGCGAGTGTTAATTTTAGGCCTGCTGATATAGAGAGGTAATTCCTTACACACAGGTGCAGAACGCACATGCTAGTTTGCAGTCGGCTGTAGGTTGTGTTGTGTGTTTAAGCGCAGCCTTTTGGTCCAGATGAAGCCAACGCGAGGCAACAACACCGTCGGTTTTCGTCGCTGCTAGTTCTTTGAAGTCGGTTTGGTGTGTCCCAGGCTTAAGCAGTTTGCACATGAACATAGCGCCATACTATATTGTTACATACTGCTGTAGGTTTAAGCAATAGGCTTAATGGGCCAGTAATGTCTTTACAGAGAGGATGAGATTCAGTGTATTCAACCACTCTAGGCGAGAAGCTATTTATAGCTAATCCTGATGTGACAGGGAAGAGGGGCTAAAACACTGTTCTGAGACACACATTCAGGGTAGATGCAGGGAAAACAGGTTGAAAAGAGACCATTGCAAAGCATCTCTATGTGTGTGTGATAGGAGGATGCTGACCTACTATCCTGAACCATGTTGTCTCCATGGGCATCGTCGATGTTATGTGCTGCCTTAAATATTTATTGTTCTGGGTCTTTTTTTATTAGGTCTTGACAGACATCTTGTTCAGAAATGTGATGAATTACTTAAGGATGAATTACTTAAGGGGCCAGTATGTGACAAGTTGGAAGTGAAAATGTGTCGACTTGATTGTGTTGACTTATCCTATTTTTATGGTGTGCACAGATTTACCTGCCCAAGTTACCATATCGTTTAATTTTCATTGAGTAGAACCTATGAAACTGCCCTTAATTTACTAATTTGTTAATTTTAACAGAGTTATACATCCATAAACCATGGATGTTAAACAGTAATACATATGGAGAAGATAAAACATTTTGGTAACATTTACTCTGAGATGGCATAGTGTTTCAATCTTAATAAACAATGTGTTGGTTGGACTTGCAGTCAACTGAATCAGAATGCAGGACACAGGAGTGCAGGAAAGAAGTTATCACAGAACCAAATCAGATTTGTGGGTGAAAGATTGAGGAGGTAGAATAAATGAACACTGCTAGGACACACAAGCTGAACCAGAGCATAAGAGAGAATAGCCACATGCCTAAGAGTAGACAGTGAGTGATGACAACGCTGCAACACTGGCCCGACGCTGAGTCGGCAAAAATCAAATATGTATACACTCACATGCTTTATTCATATTGCCACAGCGATATCTGATCGGATCTTGTTGCATGTATCTAAACAGCAAAAACAGAGTAAATCGCATTTTTCCGCATCCGATTTGGTCCATTTTCATATGTTGTTTGATACTTATCCAATATCTGGTCATCTGACCTACAGTAAGTCTAAAATCTCATCCGATTGTTCTCTTATTTCACGTATTTATGTCATTAATATCCGCTGTAACATAATATTTGTTTACAGTATATACTGTATGTGCATGTCTTGCAAGATGTGAAACAGAAATGTCAAGTATGCATTTTAACAATGCTACACTTTATTCTTAGAAAGGCTTATCTTCCTTTAATTTTATTGCGCTTTATACAAAACAGATTTTGAAATCAGCTTTACAGTGAAACGGGAAAATAATGATTCAGTGATGCAAACTGTATTGCCAAAAGTTTTGGGACGCCTGCCTTGACGTGCACATGAACTTTAATGACATCCCATTCTTAATCTTTTGGGTTTAATATGGAGTTGGCCCACCCTTTGCAGCTATAACAGCCTCAACTCTTCTGTGTGTTTATGGGAATTTTTGACCATTCTTCTAGAAGCGCATTTGTGAGGTCAGGCACTGATGTTGGCGAGAAGGTCTGGCTCACAGTCTCCGCTCTAATTCATCCCAAAGGTGTTCTATCGGGTTAAAGTGATTGGAACACCTGAATTCAATGATTTGGAGGGGTGTCCCAATACTTTTGGCAACACAGTGTAGTTCACTTTGACTGTAAAGAAGCTCTAATAAGAAAAAATGTCATTGTATAGTTCAAGTCAGTTCAGTGTTTATTCAGTTTTGTTGTGAAGATCGTCAGTTATTAATTTCAATTTGGCTATAAAGCAGCTCCGCAGAAAACAGTGATGTCATCGCCCAGCTCAGTTCAGTTCTCATCCAATAGTGTCATTGCAGTCATATCAATAATATCGTTGAATATTAAGCGTCCTCAACAAGCCAGTGGCGACAGTGGCAAGGAACCAAAATCCAGTGCCCGGTTGCATAAAGCACCTTAAGTTTTTCCCTTAAATATGACACTTAAGGCGTGATTTCCCTTTAACTAAGGGAATGACTTAAGGGTGTTGCATATAATCTCTTAAACTGTTCTCTTAGGTAAGGGAAACCGGTAAGTGTTTTTTTTTTTATGACAGCATCCCAGGTTTTGCCATTATAAAATTCTTCTGTTGCCATGGACACGTTATTTGTTCATACATATCGTGGTAAGTTTCCACAGAAAACAACATAAGATGGATTAGGAAAACAAAATATGAAAGAGAACGACCAGACGAGAAACTCAAATTGATAGTTTACTCAAAATTGAGATTTCTGCCGTCATTCACTCACCCTCATGTCGTTCCAAACCCATAAGACTTTCATTCATCTTTGGATAACAAATAAAAATATTTTTAATATTCTCTCATCATTTATGTCCATTTATTGAAAGACATCCTTATGATTACGGCTGTGTCGGAAGCTCAAACGTGCGCGCAAGAACCAATGAGGTTTGTTTTTGCGTGTGATGCACGCACGTTTGCGCTTCCGTTGACCATATAAGATATGTGCTACATATGTGATTTCATCAATGTTTATGTGAATAAACCGCTAAAGTACAATTTGTTTATCATATAAAGCGGTCGATTGTGTCTCGTTAGAAGACTTGGATTGAACCTGCTCACTCCGTGTAACACTTAAGGTGAAGTTTTCCTAACCTTATGTTATACTTAGGGAAATGGCGGTTAAGGGGCTTTATGCAACACTTACGGTTTTTTAAGGGATTACTTAAGTGAAAAATACATACTTAAGGGAAATTCTTCGGGTTTATGAAGTTTCACCTAAAGAATACTTAACGGTTATTTTCTGCAACACCCTTAAGTTTAAGGGAAACATAAGGGCGATCTTAAGGGAAAATTACACTTAAGGTGCTTTATGCAACCGGGCACAGGTGATAAAATGGTGGGGAAAAAAACAAAAAACGGATCAGTCCTCCTCTGGCCAAAAACGAACCAACATAGTATGGTTTAATTCCAGGCTGCATCACAAGTCAGAAGCTCGAAATATTCATGGAAAGTGAATTTTGTCAATTCTCCATCCATGGTAAGTGTTGCAGAAATGTAAAAGGATAGTTCCCCCAAAATTGAAAATTCTGTCATTATTTAGTGAATGAGTGACTGAGGCTCTCAAGTTCCAAAATGGAAGTATCATAAAAAAAGAAGTCCATACGACTTCTTTATGGTGCTTTTGTGTGTTTTTTGAAGCTTGAAAGCCTCATTCCCAATTTGTTGTAATTGCATGGACAAGGGGAACCAGCTATAGAGTTAAGTTCCTCAGAAGAAAAAAAGTCCTCTGATTTTGGGCTAATAAAAGCTAACAAAATGTGTAATGTTTAGGTGAGCTATCCCTTTAGTTTTGATTGGCAGTATCTTAGTACGTAGTCTCTGTCTGACAGAGGTGCTAGAATGTGGGCCATGAGTGCGTTCTCTCTTTTTCCTCCTACCCCGTCTGTCAGACACGAAGCTGTCTGATTGGCTGTCGCACCATTCAGACGCATGCTTTGGATGATGTAATGTGCAGCAATCAAGCGTCATCATCGTCACAGGACCCAGCATACAAAAAACAGCGCTGATGATGCCAGCTAGCGCTAATCTCAGCACTAACACTGATAAAGGCCTGATTAACGTTATCCCTCCGGCAGTGGCCGCACACTTTATCAGCTGATTAGCGGGGACCGCCGGATAACTCTGTAGCTTTGTGTGATGATCTGTACTTAAGCCTCACTAATTTTATAGCAGAGTGAATCTGACTCCTTCTGCAGTGTGTGCTTATGGCAGATGTTTTAAATGGGATGAAATGGCTGCTTCCAAACCAATCCCAATCTACCCTGTTTACGGAAGTAAATCATGGTAATGTAATACTCGGTGAGAGGCCCTAATCGCTTAAACTTATCACTCGGTCTTTCCAGAAAGCTCAGTGTAATCTTCATATTGAGATTTATTACACGGCTTTCTAGAATCCTTGAATATGATTGGTCGAATGTGGCCGACAAGTATTTGGGTATAATGACTATTTAGCTGTATAATTGCGTGCTGTCCCAGGCAACTGATTTCAGCATAGCTATGCTAGTTTGAGCCTCTTCACACATAATGAAGAAAATATGTATTTGTTTGGTTGGGTGGGTGTTTGTATAATAAACCCCTTCAAGGTGATACAAGACCTGATCTCCCTATCTGGTTTTATTTTGTGATAATGACCAGATGAATGTACATGATCTATTATTTAATACTCAGCCTCTTGCAGTCTCGGACTCCAGCATATTATAATCATGCCTTCTGAAGAGGGGTGGGAAAGAGAGAAAGAAAGAAAGAAAGAGGCACAGACATCAAAAATGAGGAAAAACTCATTGTCTAAGATATTGAGGTCTCAGCCGAGACAATTGGGCTCTGTAAAAAAAGGGTTTTGGCATAAGGCTTTGTTCTTAGCCCTCACTCTTCCTGCTTCATTAATGTCAGAATTATTATTATTCCACTGGCTTTCAGATATGAGAGCGCCTGCAGCCAAAGGACTACTGCGTTTTCGTGAGGCAGCAGACGAGAGCGCAGAGTGGCAGAATCAAAGGAATTTCAATTGCTATTTACTCTTCGACCTCCTATTCAGACAGCTCACACTGCATGAGCGTCTGCTTAGATCACAAACTATGCAGGGTGGAAAAAAGGAAAGAATGTAAAAAGATGAAAAGAGAAACTTTGTCTAATGCATTCGCCGTGCACATGGAAGCAACTTGAAGCTTGGTTGTCCAAAGAGAGATGCATTAGGAGATGCTTACATACTCCAACTTAAAGGGACGGTTCACCTAAAAATGAAAGTTTTGCATTTGCTCCAAAGAACAACATTAAAAAAAAGTCAAGTCACCTTTATTTTCATAGCCCCCGGTTTGACAGACGAGGCTTAAGCTAGTCCTAGACTAAAATGCATGTTTGAGCTGTTTTAACTGAAAGCAACTTATGTATTGATATGTCTTAAAATATGTCAGTGCCACTGTTTTGTCTCAAGATGTACACCAGTAATGTTTTTTCCTAGTGAACGTTTATAAAAGGTACTTAAAGGTGCCCTCGAATGAAAAATTGAATTTATCTTGGCATAGTTAAATAACAAGAGTTCAGTACATGGAAATGACATACAGTGAGTCTCAAACTCCATTGTTTCCTCCTTCTTATATAAATCTCATTTGTTTAAAAGACCTCAGAAGAACAGGCGAATCTCAACATAACACTGACTGTTACGTAACAGTCGGGATCATTAATATGTACACCCCCAATATTTGCATATGCCAGCCCATGATCGAGGCATTAGACAAGGGCAGCCAGTATTAACGTCTGGATCTGTGCACACCCAAATCATCAGATTAGGTAAGCAAGCAAGGACAATAGCGAAAAATGGCAGATGGAGCAATAATAACTGACATGATCCATGATAACATGATATTTTTAGTGATATTTGTAAACTGTCTTTCTAAATGTTTCGTTAGCATGTTGCTAATGTATTGTTAAATGTGGTTAAAGTTACCATCGGTTATTACTGTATTCACGGAGACAAGAGAGCCGTCGCTATTTTCATTTTTAAACACTTGCAGTCTGTATAATGCATAAACACAACTCCATTCTTTATAAATCTCTCCAACAGAGTAGCATTAGCCGTTAGCCACGGAGCACTATCAAACTCATTCAAAATCAGAAGTAAACAATATAACAGTATACAATACTCACATAATCCGACGCATGCATGCCGCATGCATGACGAACACTTTGTAAAGATCCATTTTGAGGGTTATATTAGCTGTGTAAACTTTGTTAAGGCACTGTTTAAGGCAAGCGCGAGCTCTGTGGGCGGAGAGCATGGGATTTAAAGGGGCCGCAGCATAAAATTGGCTCATTTATAATGATGCCCCAAAATAGGCAGTTAAAAAAATTTATAAAAAAAAATCTATGGGGTATTTTCAGCTGAAACTTCACAGACACATTCAGGGGACACCTTAGACTTATATTACATAAGTCTAGGTCTAATCCTGGCTTAGGCTAAGCCCTGTCTGTGAAACCGGGCCTAGAAATAGTTTCAAAGCAACTTCACAATAATAAACAGGAATGTGAACTTCATCAAATATGAGATGTTCAAATTCTGCTGTAAAGCAGCTGTAACAAGATAGTGTAGTGATGATTCAGTTCTGTAGTTCATTCATTATAAAACAAGTTTCATCTATAAGCAGCTCTACTGAAGACAGTTCAATGTTGATTCAGATCAGTTCAATAACAGTGTCGATGTTGCAAATTCAGCTATAAAGACGATAGTGTCATTATTCATCTCAGTTCAGTTTTCATCTGGTAGAGCCATGCAGTTAAATAAAAAACCTTGAGAGATTTTTCAAAATGATCTTTTGTTTTCTGCATAAGAAAGTCATATGTCAGATTTAGAAGGACATGATGACCGAAGATTTTAGGTAAACTATCCCTTTAAAACACTGATTCGTGAAGACTGTTTGGACAGTAGATATAGGAAAGCAACAGAATTGCATATCTGAATCTCTCTGCCACCTTCCTCATCATTTTAATGCTGAAATGAGTTATGAAAAGAAAAAGAGGCAACAATTTATTCATGCACTGCAGTACAGCGGTGGCTGATCTCCAAGGTTTTAGAACAGGTTGTGTGTTCGGAGTTGAGGTCTATCGGAGAGAGCAAAGGCAAATCAAATAAAGAAAGTTTTGAGAGCATCAGCATGCCAAGCAGGCATCCTAGAAGGCTGTGTAGAAGTGATGCCTTGCCTGGGATCTCTCTTCTGGGGTAAAAAAAAAAAAAAAACATCATGGTGGAAAAAAAGGCAAGGGCCATCAATAATGCAGAAGGTCAGATCTACTCTGACTGTACTGCTCAAATCAAAGCTGGCTGCAGCTCAGATTCATAAAAGGAATTCAGTCCTCTGGATTTAAAGTTGTGAAACTACAAACGGGTATTTTTTAACAGAGATGTCCCCCCTTGAGGCGTTTTTTACCTTTTGCCAAAACTTTGCATTCAACTTAAAGGGATAGTTTATTCTGTTATTATTCTATTGTATAGACAAAAAATACAATGCAAGTCAATGGGTACCAAAACTGGTTGGTTACCAACATACTTCAAAATATCTTTTCTCACAGTAGAAAGAAATATATACAGGTTTGGAATAACATGAGAGTGAGTAAATGACAGAATTTTCATTTTTGGGTAAATTATCCCTTTAAAGGCACAATATGTAAATTTTCACCTCTAGAGGTCGCTCATTCAAAACAAAGGAATAGTTTGATGACACCTTGATTTCACGGAATCATGGGAGGTGTTGTCTTCACGTCTACAGCCGGTGGAAAAGAATCGGGATGGGACTTGGGCAGAAATCACATTCATGGATGAGATTATTAACGTTTCTATAGTATGAAGCAGCGCAGGAATGAGGCCGCTGGAGCGATTGCTAATGAGAGACGAGCGTGACACACGTCTCGAGAGCAGCGGAACTTTTATTATGCCGCAGTCGCCGTTTCTGCTTCTTCTGGTCAAGCGTATATGGGGTAAAGCAGCACTATTTTATCATATTAGATACATTTGTGTGTTGAAAGTTGTTATGGTGCTACTCTGCATTCGCTCTGTGGCTACTATGAGACACTTAATGCACACTGCAGTAAGCTAGATCGATATTAGGAATGGTAAAAAATGGTACTCGCTGTAAATCAAGAAAACAAGATTTAAAGGTGCCCTTGATTCAAAAATTGAATTTACCTTGGCATAGTTGAATAACAAGAGTTCAGTACATGGAAAAGACATACAGTGAGTCTCAAACTCCATTGTTTCCTCCTTCTTATATAAATCTAATTTGTTTAAAAGACCTCCGAAGAACAGGCGAATCTCAACATAACACCGACTGTTACGTAACAGTCAGGATCATTAATATGTACGCCCCCAATATTTGCATATGCCAGCCCATGATATCATAATATTTTAAGTGATATTTGTGAATTGTCTTTCTAAATGTTTCGTTAGCATGTTGCTAATGTACTGTTAAATGTGGTTAAAGTTACCATCGTTTCTTACTGTATTCACGGAGACAAGAGTCGTCGCTATTTTCATTTTTAAACACTTGCAGTCTGTATAATTCATAAACACAACTTCATTCTTTATAAATCTCTCCAACAGTGTGTAATGTTAGCCGTTAGCCACGGAGCACCATCAAACTCATTCATAACCAAATGTAAACATTCAAATAAATACCATACTTACACGATTAGACATGCTGCATGGCGAACACTTTGTAAAGATCCATTTTGAGGGTTATATTAGCTGTTTGAACTTTTTTTATGTTGTTTAAGGCAAACGCAAGCTCCGTGGGCGGAGAGTGCGAGCAATTAAACGGCCAGCAGCCCTGAATCGGCTCATTTATAATGATGCCCCAAAATAGGCAGTTAAAAAAATGAATTAAAAAAAATCTATGGGGTATTTTGAGCTGAAACTTCACAGACACATTCAGGGGACACCTTAGACTTATATTACATCTTTTAAAAAAAAGTTCTAGGGCACCTTTAAACAATAAGACTTACTGTGTTGAGCTGTGTAACATAATTAGTTTTCTGTTGATGAATGTATCAAACAGTTGCTCACCTGTCTAATAAAACACATAATATATTAAAGCGTCTTTGATGTTTCCATGGTTTCTACAAAATAAGACCGGGAACCGAGGGTAACGCACGCACTTGGTCACGGTCCTTGTCCTGATGGTTAAAATTGCTTATTTCTCTGGATTTAAACATTCTTGGAAACATTTGTGATAATGTAAGTACAGAAGTCAACAAAATATAAAACACTGTTCTAGTGTTTTTTGGATATTTTAATCCAAAATTCTGTTTCATTTAGTGTAATGTTACAGAAAGCTCTGTGTTTTCCCACTGATCTCTAAACTTAACAGAATTTTGGTCACAAATGTGTATACGAGTTAATCGCAAAAAAAAATTTTGGTCCCACTGTATATTAGGTGGCCTTAACTATGTACTTACATCGAAAAAATATGTACAATGTACTTATTGTGTTCATATTGTATTGCAAAGCACTTTTGCTGCTATTGAGGTGGGATACGGGTAAGGTTAGGGACATGTTTGGTGGTATGGGTTGGTTTAAGGGTGGGTTAAGGTAAGGGATGGGTAAACAGTGTAATTATACAGTGTAATTACAGATCTTTAGAGATTTTTTAAAAATTCAGTACAATGTAAAAACATGTATGTACACAATAAGTGCATTGTATCAAATTATAGTACATAGTAGTTAAAACCACCTAATATAAAGTGGGACCAAAAGTTTTTTATAATTAATCACATTAAATGTCAGCCCTGGTTTTTATTGTTTGTGCTAAAAAGCTGTTAGAAACTGACTAGCAGAAGATGTGAAGCACATGTGAAGTCAGTTCCTTCCGGCTGACTCTACCTCAGCCTGCTCCACTGAGCCACACTCAGCTGTCACCGAAGCTATGCCAAACCTTTACGCAATGCCGCCAA
This sequence comes from Megalobrama amblycephala, assembly GCF_018812025.1. Classification (NCBI taxonomy): domain Eukaryota; kingdom Metazoa; phylum Chordata; class Actinopteri; order Cypriniformes; family Xenocyprididae; genus Megalobrama; species Megalobrama amblycephala. The sequence continues at coordinate 9,606,851 of NC_063066.1, read as the reverse complement.
GCAAGGCAAAAGACATCAGATATCTCCTGAAGGAAGCATGGTATTAGCATGGGAAATGAAAACCGCCTGCCACAGTAAATGGGTTTTGCGTATGATCTTCTGCAGGAAACTTAGCAAAGTAATCAGACAGCTTGCGCAACCTCCACGTCTGTTTCTACGTGCCAGAAGCAAAGAGGAGATTATTAGTGCTATTTTTGAGCAGTTGCTAAGCTTAGCATCACACATTCTAGAATGGGTCAGACTGATGCAAAGAATTCTGACAGTCGACTGTGATACAGCTGTCACCTCTGAGCTGAGGTGGAAGACGGTGCTATTTGCTCACCCATCAGGCTGGATGAGTTTCCTTTGTTCCTTTCTCTCTTTTTATCTTGTATCTCATTTTCACTCTGTTGAATTAGCATTTACAGGGTCATCTGCCCCTCATTTCCAACCATTTCCATTTATATCTGTCTGACTGGGATTCGATATAGGTCAGCGGCCCCTCACGCAGCCTGTGCCCGGGTCCCGCTGCCAGGATGAAAATAGAAAATGAGTTATTAATACACTTAGGTAGTGTGTAATTCAGCAGCTCATGATTATTGCAGAGGGAATCCTGGTGGAATACGTGTGTGAGTTTGCAGACATAAAGTGATTTTTATTCTCACCTTGGTGATTAGTTGGACTGAGTTGTGGGCTCAGAGCCACTGAGGAAATGAAACCATGTCGTATAAAAGCGATGAGTGCTTTCTTAGCCCCTCTCATGGAGCGCCATTATAAGCCAGCATTTAAAATGAAACATTTTTAGTGTAGATCTGCCTTTTCGCGATTCCATGCTGGGAAGTTTACTGACATTACTAGCAATCTGAATGCTTGAAAATAGTACTCTGTGTCAAACAGATGAATGCTTCATTCTCCATTTAATTGGATGCAGTCTTGCCCAGTGAACTGGGGTTTGGCAGGATATCAGTGTTTTAATAAGCTGTGAATGAGTTTTACAGAGAACAGAAGTGGTCTGTTAACTTTATTGAGCTCATTATAGCAGTAAATACTGACCTACGTGGGTTACATAGCAATAAATTTACAGAAATAATAAACATGCAGTGGCCCCACAAACTATGTGGGCACTTAATAAACATTTAATGTATGAATGTCTGCATTGTGTACAGTAACAAAACATAAAATAAGTGAAACCAAACATTTTACTCAAAACTGTTTAAAGTTTCAGTAAAGTGAGTCAGAATGGCTCAGAAAGGTCTGAGAAAATACACAATTTGTTTGCAGATGTCACTTGGTTTGGTATTTTGCTATCTGAAGCAATGACTTTTAGATTTTTTTTAAGTGTCTAAAAGTGTCCAAATACTTCTTGGGGCCAGTGTATGTAAAAAAAAAAATGTTTTTGCACGACTGCTGGAACAACTATGTGAATGTGTTACTCTACAGGTACAAGTTGGCATTATAGTTTCTTAAAACTTTCTGTAACTGGGCCACCTGTTGTATATATGGTGTCTTTCTTTTTCTGATCTCCACTCACTCAGTCCCATGATGGTAAGTAGGGTACAATCTTTCAGCAACCCAGAAACGGCAGTAATCTGGGCTAGGCTCATCATGCTGCGCCTACGTGGCCTCTTTCTGAGATATTAGCCACTTCCTGGCTGAAATCTGGTCCTAGAAGACCATGATTATTTGCACTCTAGCCTCTCAATTGCTGTGACTCATAGTTTACTTTACTGTATAGTTTATAATGGTGTCATCCAAGTACATATGATTGCTTGCCATGTTACCCAATATGAAAATCTGATCTCTGTCCATGAGTGTTAGCAACATGAGGTAGGGTAGATTCAAGGTTCAAAGTTTATTATAAGCCCAGAGGGCGATTTTTGGTGTAGCATAAAATTTGTAAACATATCATACAAAACACAAACAGCAAACACAACATTCTGACATCCTACGAGTTTAAAAGTCTTACAGCAGTGGGAATAAAAGAATATCTATAGCGATTGCTTTTAAGTTTAGGCATACTGTAACATATACCAGAAGGAAGCATTTTAAACCCATGGAACAGTGGATGAGTACAATCTGCAAGAATAACTCTAGTAAACTGTTCAAAACTATTTAATAACCCAGTCTGCTTAATGCCAATAATCTTACTACCATGGTTGGCAATGCTGTTCAATGAATTTCTATGTTTAACATTTACATTACCATACCAACAGCATATAGAAAAGCAAAGTACAGATTCAATATAAGATTTATAATACATAATACATAGTCATAAGAGTCCTACTAATATTACCTCCGAAGACAGTGTAACCGTTGCTGGCCTTTTTTGCATACATCTTCAACATGAGTATCGAAACGCAACTTATTATCAATGATAAGCCCTTGAGTACCCTTAAAGGTGGTAAAGAGGATGTTTTGTTTTATACAATTTTTGCACTGAAAGGAATATTATTAATATACATCATCTGTGCACGAGGTAGGGCCTTAAAAACATCAGCCAATCGTTTACGCGATCATCGCGTAAACGATTGGCCCTCTGGCTTGTCAATCAAGCGCGCTCTAGTAACTTTCCACACTCTACAGGCGCCGCATGCAATGTTTTTGTCGGGAGACAGGAGTAACAACTGCAGATTATGAGTTACCTGCGGTGAGTCCGACATAATGAATCCACTAAGTGTGTGCGCGGCTTAACGATTGTAAGGTCGATTATGAATGTAAATTGATAATTATGACTGATCGCGCTCAAACGCGTCCAGTCAGAGCCAGTTGCGTTTAGTCTGCGATTACAGTCGGTGTTCAAATTCCATGTGAAAGTATATAAATCTGCTTCAGGAGCAGGAAACTATCGCTGTATGTTGAGCACAGTCAGAATGTTTTATCTAGTCGTAAAATGTGTGCCCGGCTTAATAACACAGCGAATGCCGGTGGTAAACAAACACTCGTGCACGAGTTTTGGGAGGCGTTCACTTGAAATGAGCTGTGAAGGAGGGGGATTGTTCTTCCGCATGCGCTCATTTCAAAAACTCAGTCGACGAAAACATCCCCTGTACCACCTTTAAGGTACTTGTAACTGCTGGCCCATTCCGCCATTTGACCTTTTATTCTGGTTGGTTGAGGAGACGAAGGACTGGATCTAAAATCAATTACCATATCTTTGGTCTTTTTTATGTTTACTTGCAAAAAGGCACTGTCAGACCATGTCATAAAATCATTCTCCACTGGATCATGACAATTCTCATCTTTAGTCAACAAACTAACCATAACAGTATCATCAGCAAATTTTATGATGAACCTGTCTTTGTGTCTACTCACACAATCATTAGTATATAAAATATAGAGCAAGGGTGAAAGAACACATCCTTGAGGAGAACCTGTGGACGTAATAAGGGTGTCTGATAAGGTACTGTTTACTCTCACTCTCTGCATTCTATCACTTAAAAAATCTAATAACCACCCTGACAAAAAATCTACAAAAAGCAATATAACATGGGTTTTACTTCCCTCCAGATGTTTTATAATCATGTTTAACAGGATGGATGATGCATCCTCAACTCCCCTTCTGGCCTGGTAAGCAAACTGCAATGATCTAAAAGACTTTAAGTTTCTCAAATTTCTCAAAACATTTCATCACCAATGATGTCAGAGCAACAGGTCTAAAATCATTTAGACCAGAGTCTTAGGATAACTTGTCTTCCCTAAAGGCACAACTATGGCTTCTTTCCACAACTTAGGAATTTTTTGAAGATAAAGCGACTTTTGGAATATTTTATAAAAAACAGGACCCAACTGATCCGCACATGTCTTTAATAAATGTCCCCCAATCTTATCTGGTCCAAAGGATTTTCCCACCTTTATTTATAACATCCTGTTGATTGAAAAATTTACACTCCATATTACACATAGTCTCATTCCTAAGTGCGATCATTACACTAGTAAAATCCTCCACATCAAATCTAGTAAAAACGTATTCAATTCTTGTGCCAACTGTATATCGGATTGATAACCAACCAGTTTTATGGGGGCATTACTTTTACTCTTGGATCCAGTTATAGTAAGCATACTCTCCCAGGCAGAGCCAAGTCTGTTTCTTCTAAGATCCTCCTCTACTTTCTCCTTGTATTTATTTTTGGCCCTCCTAATTTCACACTTTATTTGTTTATGCAAATCATGTTTCCTTTCCAAGTCACCTGCATGAAATGCCTTGTTTCTTTCAATCATAAGGTACTTACAAAAGTTTGTACAGTTTTTTTGAGAAAAAAAATTAAATAACTACTTACAACATTTGTTAATTCATCAATATCAGAACATGAGTTGCTGGCCAAAAACCTCCCAATTTGTACAATCAAAACATCCTTGCAATGCTAAAGATGAATCCACAGACCATTTCCTGATAGATTTGTTTTCAGCCTTATACTTTTTTAAAACCGTTTTATAAACAGGAATGAAAAACACAGTGTTATGGTCAGACAGTCCCAAGGGTGGATTACTAATGGACTTATATGCACCTCTGACAGAGTCATAACATGAGTGCAAAGTCTGTTAAATCGTGTTGCACAGGTAACATACTGTTGAAAATTTCGCAGAGGGTGTTTCAAAGAGCAATGGCTAATTGTGCAACTTATTTATTTATAGTACTGTTCAAAAGTTTGGGGTAATGTAAAAGTCATCAAAGCTGCATTTATTTGATGACAAATACATTAAAACAGTAATATTGTGAAATTGTTACAATTTAAAATAACTGTTTTCTATTTTAATATATTTTAATTTATTCCTGTGATGGTAAAGCTGAATTTTCAGCACCATTACTCCAGTTTTCAGAGTCACATGATCCTTCAGAAATCATTATAATATGCTGATTTGGTGATTTGGTTGTAACATTGGAAATGTCTTTACTGTCACTATTTATCAATTTTAATGCATCCTTGCTAAATAAATGTATTCATTTCGTTGAAGTCGGCATGAAACATAAGTTGTGACAATCTTTTCTTCCTTATCATTGGAAGGATATCATTGCAAGAGGGAGAGGAAGCTACTTTAATTAAAGATTACGAGGGCACAAAGATTAAAAAATAATAATGATGTGCACTAATGAATCATTTATAATAAATACTGCAATATAGAGGGTATTCATGTGACGTCACCGTCTGCCGAAGTGACTGCTGTTACATCCACTGACTGGCAAAAAGACCGAGTGGCAGCATTGGTTTTCAGCGTGAATGCTGCAAAAAAACACACAAAACGCTTTGTGATTGACTCTACAAATAGATTTGACAAGAAATCTGAGGTTTATTTTTACAGACTGCCAAAAGCTACAGAAAAGAGAGGCAATTGGATTGCTGCAATTCACAGAACTCCAAAACAACATGGATTTGCAGTTATCATTTTGTCATAATGTTGAATTTTGGGGTAAAATCATACCCTATATATTGTATTGACAACTCATCAATTAAATTTTTACCATCTTATATTCTGCATAATTGGGTGTGACAAAAACTATACGAGTTTTAGGGCTGGATGATATATATAACATTGATATAAGTGATCACCTGGATTTACAGCTACATATATTGAATTTATATAAAGCTTTAACAGGCAAATTTGTACGGAAGAGGATTAGGGCCAAGCAATAATAAAAAAATAAAACCATCTCGAGATTAAAGTTGTTAAATTTCGAGAAAAAACTCGTTAAATTTCGAGAAAAAAGTAGAGATAAAATGTTGAGAATAAACTTGTTAAATTATGAGAAAAAAACTCGTTAAATTACGAGAACAAATTCGTTAAATTATGAGAAAAATGTTGTTAAATTGAGAAAAAAGTCGAGATAAAATGTTGAGAATAAAATCATTAAATTATGAGAAAAAAGTCGTTAAATTACGAGAACAAATTCGTTAAATTACGAATTTGTTCTCATAATTTAACGACTTTTTTCTCGTAATTTAATGACTTTATTCTCATAATTTAATGACTTTATTCTCAACATTTTATCTCGACTTTTTTCTCAATTTAACAACATTTTTCTCATAATTTAACGAATTTGTTCTCGTAATTTAACAACTTTTTTCTCGTAATTTAATGACTTTGTTCTCAACATTTTATCTCGACTTTTTTCTTGAAATTTAACAACTTTTTTCTCGTAATTTAATGACTTTATTCTCATAATTTAATGACTTTATTCTCAACATTTTATCTCGACTTTTTTCTCGAAATTTAATGACATTTTTCTCATAATTTAACGAATTTGTTCTCTTAATTTAACAACTTTTTTCTCGTAATTTAATGACTTTATTCTCAACATTTTATTTCGACTTTTTTCTCGAAATTTAACGAGTTTTTTCTCGAAATTTAACAACTTTAATCTCAAGATGGTTTTATTTTTTTTATTATCGCTTGGCCCTAATCCTCTTCCGAAAATTTGCCTTATGTATTTCCACAGCGTCAAAATCAGGCACATATAAATGTCAGAAAACGCGATTCCTCACTGCATGTCAATATCCATAAATTACTGGGTCTTTGGTAAGTTGTAAGGAATGCTATAAAGTACAGCCTATAGTTTAATCATTTGTTTTACTCGTGTTTTATTTCCATTTTCACAGTTTCCCCTATTAAATCCAGTCATGCATCTGGCTCTTTTGCCACTCAGTCTGGCTGAGGGGGCGTGTTCCGGCAGGAAAGTGATGTCAATGCATACCCTCTATTCCATAAAACAATAGGAAATGCCCATTTTAATTTCATGGTGACTTTACACAACAACAACAAAATATTTTGACCGGTAGTGTATTTATTTGTTTTTAATTATTTATATTTTGTTGCATTCAAGATCTAAAAATGGGGGGACATGTTTGAATGGGCATGACAGTGGTTGTAGTTTAAGCATCTGCTGTACAAGTATCCACTCAGAAATGAGACCGTACAGATGCGTAACAGGGTTTGCAGCTGTCTTTGGCTCGCAGCATCAGCTGGGGCAGCTCTCTCTCAGGCTCTGTGGAGCTCATACAAATGAAACTAGTGCTTGGATTTCTCATTCAGGTCAGATGGGCCCTAGCACTGAGCTCCAGTGTTGTGTGCCGTTTCACAGCTCATTTGACTCTGGAGATTGAGACTTCTCCCACTCATCAAAGAGTGCAAGCTTTCAGGCCAGGACCGAGACCGAGTTGATGAACTCATGCTTAACACAGGAAATGGGCACCTTGTTCACAACATAACAGATCAGATTCTGTTACATCACTGTAACACACTATACTTTCCATATGTTGTGGTTGCGTTATGTTAGGAAACCTGTTTGAAAATGAACATTAATTTTGCAGTTCCTTTTTTTGATGTTAATGTCTCGAATGCACAGCTTTTTGTATGACCCACATGTAAACTGATGACTTCAAGGGTGTCAGAACGACTCCTTTATCTGTTCTGATTGCACTCATTTAAAGTGTCCTCATACTGTGAAGTAGACAGAGCGGCCATCTGTAATTACCTTCTCTGATTATTGATGCTTACACTTCTGTTCCTATGAGTCAGGACTCACAATAGCTATACATAGTGTGTTTCTGAGAGCACTGGAGACGAGTCTGTGAATTGAGTTTTCCTTGAAGCTAAATGGGAATCCCTGGAGGCCTAGAATGAAATTAGCCGTAGTTGTGTACTTGGTCGTTGCAGAATAATCAGCCGCCTGGTTTGTGATGGACTCTTGCTCACCCCAGCTAATGCAGCTGATGGTCTAATGAGGACACAACTGCCTGATAATTGGGGCAGTGTTGACTTTATGAGGTATGTAACTGCTTAACCCTGTTATTCAATATCCACCTTGCATTACTGAGATGCAACAGTGTGATGCAACTCTTCATTTCTATTGCTGTTTAGTAAGGATTCATGTGCAATTATATAATTCAAATTACAATCATGTAAAAAAAAACATTTAATATGAAGTGTAACATTCATGCTTGACTTAAAGGGTTAAAAATTGAAAATGAAAAATTAATTACTTACCCTCATGTCATTCCAAAGACTTTCGTTCATCTTCAGAACACAAATGAAGATCTTTTTGATGAAACCTGAGAGCTTTCTGTCCCTCCATAGACAGTTACGCAACTACCACTTTGACGTTTTAAAAAGTTCATAAAAAGACTGCAAAACTAATCCATATGAATTGAGCGGTTTAGTCCAAAATTTTCACGCTTTATATGATGAACAGATTTAATTTAGGCTTTTATTCACATATAAACATTCATCTACTCGCACATCAGTTGCGGTAAACGGAAGCTCAAGCATGTTTGACGTGTGTCAAGCAGGTTCGGTTCAGCTTCTGTTTATGTTCGCTGATCAATGTTTATATGTGAATAAAAGCCCAAATTTAATCTGTTTATCATAAAAAGCGATCAAGTCTCTCGATGCATCCCACAAAAACATTAAGCAGCACAAATGTTTGTTGAGAATAAGAAATGTGTCATGAGCACCAAATCTTCATATTAGAATGATTTCTGAAGGACACTCATGTGACACTGAAGTCTGGAGTAATGATGCTGAAAATTCAGCTTTACTATCACAGGAATAAAATATATTTGAAAAATATACTCAATTATAAAACAGTTAACTTGTAATAATATTTCACAATATTACTGTTTTTACTGTATTTTTGTTCAAATAAATGATGCCTTGGTGAGCATAAACATAAATATTACAGATGCCAAACTTTTAAACAGTAGTGTGAATAAATACACAATTAAAGTTGCACAGTTAGCCATCTACCCGCATTCATGTTGCTAAAACATTTATATATTTATATTTTAAATTGTACATTTTTAATTTTTTATGTGTAGACATTGCATATAGACTCCAAACATTAAAAACATGGTCACTTTCAACAGAACATGGAGTTTTGAATTTATTTAGGCACTGATGGAAAGAAGTTTTTTATTACATCCTCATCTTATTCATCCTTTTTCTGCTCTTTCTCCTTTTCTTTCACTCACCATCTCTGCATTTATCTTTTCTTTATCATAACCCTTCGATGACAAATATGTCCCATCCCTCTCATATTGTTGAACCCTATTATTATTTTCTCAGCCTCTCCCTTTCATCTCTTCCAATTACACTTTATTTTATTTCTCACCATCTAACACTTATTACATCAGCAGCTCAAAGCAGACCGCATGTGACAGGTAACCTGGTTGTGGACATGATTTGAAAATCCCATTTTGCTATTAACGAGAGTGCGAGAGAGACAGAAAAAAGGGGAAATGGGGGGTAGTAGAGGGTTGAGGATGATACTCCCCTTCCCCCATCTACTATGCTCACACACATGCTCTGATATAGACACTGTCTCCATGACAACGCCTGCCATTGCCATGTTGTTAGTGGCCAGCGCTCAGCAGAAGGCCCTCCTGTTTTTAGCAGCAGTGAGATGCTGTGAACTTGCATGGCTTGTGGGCCACATTAGGACAACACATACTTCACTTTTACTGCTTTTTCCCCCCACACCATTTTCATCTTAATCTCTGTTGGTTCCACTTGCTGTCTAAATGTAAGCCTTGACAACCAATTGACCGTGCGCAAAGACCCTTTAGTTACTGTTGCTATGTCTGACAAGCCATGCCGATCTCTCGCCACACATGTTCTCAGTGAAAAATACAACGCGGAGCAAAGAGGACATTGACAACGCATCGACAGACAAGGCAAAGCAGGTTACTTTTAATATGAAACAAAGTCTCAAATTTTGTAATTTTTAAAGAAATTTAAACAGTAAATACTAATTTTGTGGCTCTTTAATGTATCGTGACAGATCGCTGTAGCGCCTCAGTTCAAGCTGCTCGTGAACCGATCATCTCTTCCTACTACAGTAGTTCAAATAAACATGAATGAACATCATAAGGAATGTTGTTTCAATCACGGAAAGACGTCAATACATACAATTTTTCAACTTCAAGTCCACCTATGTTAATCTGCTAACTGCTTTGTTGGACAAAATGGTGGATTTGGTGTTATGATTGGTTAGGTCGCCTGTCAATCAAACTCCTGGCGAAGGGTCAATTGATCCTCTGTGATTTAATACTCACACTATCATCATTTACTGTTTCCATCCAAAGTTGTGAATTTAAGTTATGCGCAAAATGGACAAAACATTTGTAAATAAAGCAGTGTTTCCGTCCCATGTGTTCAAGTGATCAAAATCGTCACTTCCTGGGAAACTGGCACAAAATACTTGTAATAAAGATGGAAGTAGCTACAATTGGGGAAGTCACTGTGGCTCTTTTTTCCAATGTCATATATTACTTGCGCCTCAGACAGAGCACGCATGAGGACGAAATGCAATAAACAGAAAAAACTGTCCATGTTATCATGCATTCCTAATATTTGTGGATGTAATTGTGAGACAGTTGTTGGATACCCAATCATTTTGATGACAGACTTTGATTCAAGAATTTCAGAATGACCAAATGAACATTTGAGATGCTGAGCAATAGAGTACCTCAGAGATGATGTGTTTTTGTAGGCCAGCCCGGAAGTTAGCGGCGCACGGGTTCCCTCGATGCATTTTTCCCATAGACTTTTGGAAAATCACAAAAAATAAGCTCTGTGTTTAACAAAGGGTTATGACACTTCCACGTTTTGTCTATCAAGATAATCTTTACAAGTTAACACAACATTTATAGATTTTGAAGCCTAGATAAAGTCGTGAGATATAAAAGGCTAACAGTAGGCTATAAACGGACTACAGCACACCATGGTCGTGGATCAACGTCACAACCACTAAGCTTCCTCAAACTTTATTTAAAAACATGCTCGCTGATTATGATCTGCGCTGTGTATGAATCCACTTTTTCATGAGAAATGCTGTCAAAATGTCCTGTTTGTCATGATGACGTCTAAAGTCCCCGCCAAAGGAAGTAGTCCCTTTTAGCAACTTGTTAGCAACCACCGTTTTTAAGACACAATAAAGGTTTAAAAAAATCACAAGCGGGTTATAACTGGTGTGTTTTATGTCATAGATCAAAACATGAAAATATTTAGAGGCTTTGTTAACCACAGACCTTATTTCAAGCGATTTAGCAAAAACCCATTCAAAAAACCCATAGGCTTTAGGGCGATGGAACCGGAAGTCCTAAAATGCTAACTCGCTTCCGGGTTTTGCATACAAAAACACGCCATCTCTGTGGTAGGCTACTCTATGGTCCACTGGTTAGTCCAGTTATCCAAATCTCATCCTCTGTTGAGGCAAAGTCACATTTTTTTGTTTGTTTTTGTTTTAAGAGGGAGATTTATTTGGTAAATATGTTTACATCGTAGTTTATGCACGCCTCCTTATCAGATAAAAAAAATCCGTCGCTATCAAGCACGCGTTTTTATGCTCATTTATATAATTTAAGCGCATCTTGCCGTTTCCATCCAGCATTTTTTTAAAACAATATCCCAAAATTAATATAAAAATAGGTAGATGGAAACATAGCATCATTTAAAATATTGCATTCTAAATACTTATTAAAGACGAAAGCTTACATCTTTAATAGAAAATAGGAATGTGGAGGTCAAAAGGCTCTTTGCTCTCCACAACTGGCCATAGATGTCAAAGTCCATTAACAACAGCTCCATCTAGTGGCCGTTGATGGCGCTCACAGCCATGATGTCTGCGCATCTCTGAGAGATGATGTCATTCTTTCTGGCTGTATGTTGCTGATATCTGAGCATTCCCAGGCGTTGAGAGAGGATCAGTATGGCCATCTGTGTGCCCGTGTGTGTCAGCAGGAAGCGCACTGCAAACTGGCACAATTATCACTTGTGTGAGAGTGTGTGTGTGTTCATGTCTCTACTTGGTCATAACACAGCAAATGTAATAAAACAGGTGCTGTATTGTAGTCGTTTCCTCATCTCCAAAGCATTTGCTGCAGCAATGTGTGTCATGAATCCATTTCTGTTTCCATGAACCTTATTATGTGCCCAAACATGCAGAACAAACATTGGTTCGGAGATGCACTTCTTTATAACACCCTTAGTGAAGAGAGGATCTCGCGTTCTGAACCACCTGAGGATGTTGTAAAAGCATAGATCTGGTAAATGCAGCTAATGCATTAGTTAGAGGACAGCAATCACACTAATTGTGTGGCAGTGTCTTTCAGTTTCATCAGAGCTCCTATAACCCATAATCATCAAGCCGTTTACATCATCTGATCAGCTGTCACTTCCACTGTGACTTTTGTCTGCACTTTATCTCTCACACACACAGAGATATACACATATATGTGTGTATGCTATCATACGCTTTTTATTTTACGCAAGCTCTCTTACTTTTCTTTCTCAACATCAATGTAATTATTATTGATCATACAATGTGTGTAGAAAGGACCCTTTTTGACCTATGCATTCCATCTAGTGAAGATAAGCAATTTTTTGTTTGTTTTTAAAGATGTTCTTGCTGTCCTGTCTTTAATGGTCTCCAAAATGATAAATATGGAAAAAAAATTCAACCTTGACTTGTTTAAAGATTATAAAAATTAATAAAAACAATTTTAAGTTAGCCTAAATAGATTATATTAATCTAGCCTAATTATCAGTAATAGTTATATATTAACTATTTCATAATAATGTACACTACTGGTCAAAAGTTTTTGGACTGTAAGATTTTTTAATGTTTTTAAAAGAAGTCTCTTCTGCTCACCAAGGCTCCATTTGATTGATTCAAAATATAACAAAAACAAAAATACTGTGTGATATTTTTAAAATTTAAAATATCTGTTTTCTATTTGAATATATTTTAAAATGCAATTTATTTCTGTGTTGCCAAAGCTTAATTTTCAGCATCATTACTTCAGTCTTCAGTGTCACATGATCCTTCAGAAATCATTCTAATATGCTGATTTGCTGCTCAAGAAACATTATTATTATCAATGTTAAAAACAGTTGTGTGCAATTTTTTTTTTTTTTTCAGGATTATTTGATGAATAGAAAGTTCAAAAGAGCATAATTTATCTGAAACAGAAAGCTTTTGTAACATTATCAAAAGTTTGGGGTCAGTAAGAGTTTTTTTTTTTTTTTTTTTTTGGAAAGAAATGAAAAATTAATATTTTTATTCAGAAAGGATGCATTGATTTGATCAAAAGTGACAGTATAGACATTTGTAATGTTGTAAAAGCTTTCTATTTCAGATAAATTCTGTTCTTTTGAATTTTCTATTCATCAAATAATCCTGAAAAAAAAAAAAAAAACTGTTTTCAACATTGATAATAATAATAAATGTTTCTTGAGTATCAAACCAGCATGTTAGAATGATTTCTGAAGGATCATGTGACACTGAAGACTGGAGGAATGATGCTGAAAATTCAGCTTTGGCAACACAGAAATAAATTACATTTTAAAATATATTCATATAGAAAACAGTTTTTTTTAAATTGTAAAAATATTTCACAATATTACTGTTTTTCCTGTATATTAGATCAAATAAATGAAGCCTTGGTGAGCAGAAGAGACTTCTTTTAAAAACATTTTTAAAAAATCTTACCGTCCAAAAACATTTTACCGGTAGTGTATCAGACAAACATAAGTGGCTTTGGTCAAGTAGAACCATTTCTGGTCTGAAGTAATGGATGGACTGCACAGGTTCATAAATATGTGTCGCTTACTCCATCTAGTGGACAAACCACTGATAAACACTTTTGATGCAGTGATTCATGGATCTTTCCTTCTCTAAATGCCACTTTTAATAAAAATGCAGTACTTGCATGGTTATGGGCTCCTTTAAAAGTTACGGCAGGGATACACAGAGCAAGATTAACATACAACACGACTTACCTCTAGTATAAACAAGGAATATTCACTTGTTACCATGATGGTGTGTGACATTTGTGTGAGTGTTATTTGCAGTGTTTACTGATTTGTGTTTGATCCTGTAGATCCTAGGTATTTTAACAAAAATGATCTCAGATAGTTCACAGGTAACATAGCAGTGTGCATTGAACACAAACAATAACTGACACTAACGGCAGGGAAATGAGGAACTTAAATACACACACATGACAAACTAAAGGACTAACAGGCGTAATGATCAAATGAATCACCATAGTAACTAATGATAGTAGAAACAAAGACAACAGGAAACAAAGAAAAGCAATCTAAAAGTCAATGAAAATGAAATTAAATGAACAAATAACTGAATAATCCTGACACTTGTTAAGTTTCATAATGTATTTGTATTCGGCCTTTGCAGAACAGATAATGTTGCCTTCATTAATACACTTTAAATGAAAGTATGATTGAAGGTTTATTTGGCCTGACTTGAGATCAGCCTCGTTTAACATTTTCCACTGCAGCATGAACATATTCATCGCGACTGTTATATGGGGCTGATTAATTTGTTCGATATGTCCAACGATAAGTGTGACCACACATCAATGTTCTCATGCTTGTAAATGTACAGACCATGGCTTGATTTAAAACTTCAGTTCAGACTGCTATTAATATACTGAAATTCATCCTGCTATTTCTGCATCTTAAATCTTTTTGTCATGAAAGTTTTACTGGACCACCAGCAGCTTTCACAGTTGTTTGTATTAAAAGAATTGTTCTTTTATCTGGATGCTTGGATCGTTGTTAAATCCGTCAGGCGTGTTCAGAACAGAAGTGAAAGGCGCAGCTAATGTTTGCTGTATTTCTGAGTGGAGAATGGAAGGTCTGGTATAACTGGTTTACACGACGCATTAAAGGATCACTTTACAGCCGTTTCTTTGTAACGTGAGAGGAACGAAAGCTCTGCTCTAGTAGGAAGTACGATGTTCGATTTTCTCCCTGCAATTTTGACCCAGAGCACTGCAGTTTAGTGAACACACGCCCAGTGTTTGCCGGATCAACAGCGCTTCCCAATGAATCTTTAATGACCGCTTTAGAAGTCGTAATGGCTAGTCACTAATGTCCATTAATGATTTCTGAATGCAGCTGGCCCCGCCTTGATGGCCTCTCGACTGATCCATTAGGATTTCTTTTAGTATGGTTAAAACTTTGAAAACATCCTCCTGCTTGCAGTGAATCAGCACTGTCTTCCTGCTTTGTTCTTTCCACTATTTAACTGCTAAATATGACATTTCCTCTAAGAAAATCAACATCAGGTAAGAAGTATCTTCACTTTTTTTGCTCTTTGGTTTTAAGGAATATTTAGAATTGCATTGAGATTGACCTGCTGAATTCACTGTGTGTCGCTTTCAGCGGATTTGATCTAGAAGTTTTCTGTGGGCTTGTGTAGTGCAGCGCTGTCCGAGGTGCTGAACTGCAGATAAAGCTGCTCTATTGAAATTTTGTTCATTTCAGTCTTCTTTTTATCTTTATCTCGTTTTGTTTTATTTAGGCTTTATAGCTTGTATTCATAAAGATTAAAGGATTTAGTTTTAATTTTAAGAACATTTCAAATAGGCTAATATTTTACCCTATGTGAATACTAAAATCGCTTTTTTCTATGTGGACTGAATAACATTTGCGGAATCCACGCTTATTTAACTGCACTAAGAATGTCTGTTACTGACATGAAAAGGACAGAGATAGTTTTCCTGCGTTTTATTTTCAGAATAAATGTGCATTACTGAATTAATATAATACTACAATATTTGTTTTTCATTCGTTAGATAAGCAGATCTGATATTTTGTCTTAGGTTCAAACGTCTAGTTTTTTTGTTATTGCGTTTCATAATTTCCTGATTGTACAGTAGATGGCGCTGTTGATGAACATATAATATTCCGTGTGAGGGCAGGGGTCTGAAGGGTTGTGTTGGGCCGTGCTTCAAAATGGACTTTTCTTATACCCCTGGCGGTTTTTTAAGATATTGGTTGAATCCCTGTGATTAGTGCAATAAATGTGTGTAGATTTAATTCAATTCAACAAGTATAAATATTATCTTTCAGTAATAAGGTAGGCCTATACCATATTTAAAAAAATATATATATTTGAGAATAGCTAATAAAAAAAACTTAAAAAAAAAAAAACTAAAAAAAAAAAAAAAAAAAAAAAATATATATATATATATATATATATATATATATATATATATACATACATACATATATATATATTATCTCCATCAAATATCCAACAACAACGTTATTCATTATTTAAAATATTGTACAGTGCAAATATTAATATGCATGTTATTATTATGAGTGGGCCAGAAGACAGTTTTTGTCACGCATGCAGGAAACTCACTGCCATGGCAACCGACTGCTCCAATCAGGACATCGCAACTCAGTTGTTTCCACGCGATCCTTTATGTTTTGGGAAAGAAACATAACAGATGATTATTAGAATATTATATTCGACTATGTAACTGTGTGAGCCTTTAACACAGATTCAAGAGCTGCAGTTCACTTGCATTTGTCACATTTGTGTGCGTCACCGTCTCCCCGCGAGTCTAAACGGGAGAGGCAGCCGATAGATTCGTCTTCCTGTTAGAGATTGATCACTCGCGCTTGCTGTTCACACTGAATGACAACCAAATATTCAGCCTACTTTACTACAATATTACAAAAATAAAAAAATGTTTTGCTGTTCCACACCACTCTCCGCCCACCGCCCAATTTACAGCTCTGTGGTGGTAAACGTTCACGAACTGTCTGTCCGATTCGTTCTAGTCTGATATAAATTGAAACGATTTTGAATCAGTCACAACGGTTCTCGTGTCAACAACTGACCCAGATTAAACCGAGAACCGTTTTATTGGACGTCAGATGTGCAGGCGGATAAACGATATTAGTATAAGTATACAGTACAAATGTATTATAATATAGGCATTTAATCAGCAATTTAATGACAATTCAATATATGTATTAATAACAATAATAATATCAGATTTGTACTGACCAAAGACCTGAATATGAGTGAGCTGTTATTAGGAACATTTGGAGTTAGACTTATTTTATTCTAATAGCAAACCTATTAAAACCTACTGGAACTGGATGTATGTTTACATTTCACTAAAATAAGAAAATGTATTTATTAAATTCATTTCGTTTCAAATTCATTAGGGACAGACGGATTACAACAGACCCATATACCCAATAAAACTTAAAATTAGTTAAAATAACAAAGATAACTACGCCATGACGTGAGGAATTGCTGAATCGTTTTAACCGGTTCTTTGAAATGAATTGTTCGAAAGAACCGATTCGCAGTAATGAGTCGGACTTAATCACTTGCCGTCAGATACCACTAATAAACCGAACTGCTTTTGTCCTCTCGTTGAGTGGTTTCTTTTCCCGAATCTTCCATGATTCAGCTGTCATATTAAAACCTGCGAGAAACTTGTCGCTCTCGTTGTAGTTGTCTGGGTCTCCACATTACAAACGGATTCAGAAGATTAGCTGAAAACAAACTCTCTCGCTCACACACCCACACACACAAAGCGCGCGCGCACAAGAGCGCCGAATCGCTCTCGCTAACAGGTGTTTCTCTCACATGGCTCTGTTCTGTGTGCTCTGACTGACTGCATCGTGGGATGCTGCGAAACGGGTGTTCGGTGTCTGGAGGAACGTCTCCGTTATTAGTCGAAATTGCAAGGTAGTGACATTATCTGGAGACGGATGCGGTAAGACCTCAAGCCAATTGAATGTAGAGCCGTCTAAGGACTTTATCTCCGAAGAAAAAATGAGCGTTGAAGAGATGCACCGTCACCTACATATTTTGTGTTAAAGCCGTTTTAGTTAACTCTGTCACAATGATGGTCTCTGGTGTATGAAGCCTCGGATGTGAGCTCAGTTAAAGATCCTCTTAAAGAAATCGTGTTGTGGAAGAGGTGGGGAAACGGATTTGTGTCCTCTGAAAGTTTTGGGTGTCGCACCGTCAAACTGGCCATGGCTGCGGCGATTGCCAGCTCCCTTATTCGACAGAAGAGGCAGGCAAGGGAGCGAGAGAAATCAAACGCCTGCCGCTGCGTGAGCAGTCCGAACAAAACCAAAGGAACATGCGAGAAACCCAGTCGACTCAGTGTTTTCTCCAGAGTCAAGTTGTTTGGCTCCAAAAAGCGCAGGAGGAGACGACCAGGTCTGATGTTACCTGTGTTTTTAATATGCTTATTATATTTGCCGGCATTATCAATGCATTTGTGTCTGTACTTTTCGAAATATTGCATTTTAAAATGATGTAATTCTTTAATAAGTGCTTGCCATGCTTAAGTCAGACTGTAAGTTTACTCTCTTTAAAATTGAGCCAGCATGTGCTTTCACACTTCATTGTGAGAGAGCTCATTCAAACTGACCTTACAGAACTTTTCAGGCATTTTGACCCCCAAAAAAGGCATAATTGTATACAACTTTTTGTTATTCTGCAGATATTGTGCTGCATTGATGTTGATGCTGATTCAGTGTCAGCTCTCTAGTGTGTTTAATCCCTTCAGAGGGACAATAGAAAGCAAACTAAGCTGGTTATTGCCTGACATGTTTTTGGACAGCAGCTAACTAGCAAGCCAGATAAATCCCTGGAGATTCAATCTCACACAGTGTGCCATATAGATATATTATGCAGCAAAATCTGCTATTATGAATCGTTCAGTCTTCTGAATGATTTTAATAGTTTTATTAGCTACAATTCCTTTACCATATCAAGTTGAATCAGTTGTATCTATTAAGTAACATATTTCATTAATTGATATTATTCAGATCTGAGGGTGGTCAGACTGGATGATTTGTAGTTTACAACTCCCTTCGTAAGCAGCAAGACAAATCAGATGCTCAGAAGTCAGTAGAAATACTTAATTGTGAAGTACCGAATTTGAAATCTTCTAAAACGTATGCATTCAGCTCAACTGTTTACTTACAGGATTG
This sequence comes from Megalobrama amblycephala, assembly GCF_018812025.1. Lineage (NCBI taxonomy): Eukaryota > Metazoa > Chordata > Actinopteri > Cypriniformes > Xenocyprididae > Megalobrama > Megalobrama amblycephala. Next base: position 9,588,092 of record NC_063066.1, on the reverse strand, counting down.
TTGTAGTCCCTCCCCAGACAGCATCTTACATAACCCTTATGTGACACCTTAGCAGAAGTGTGGAAGTTTGTGTGTAGAGTAGCAGCTGTTTACAGCAGAGGTTTGGTTTCATTAAACAGTCTCATGCTTAACAGTCTTGTTCACAGATACACATGGAGCAACACTCACACGAATGTGCTTCTTTATGTGAACTTAAATGTGTGTACGTTTGATATGTTGAGGAGTGATGCTTCTGCAAATCAATGCTCATTCACACCTTTATTTAGTCGTACTTTATATCTATACCATAGTATAGCATCTGAATGGTAGTTTATTTTGGTGTATTATTCCGAATTGGTATCTAATAGGCTTATTTTAAATATTCAGATTCTCTTTGTGTGTTCTTGACTGAAATTTAGAGTATGTGTTATAGTTTGTATTTTATAATATCCACACGTTTTTTAACCTCCTATGATAAATGAAAGTTAATCAGTGTTAATAGCATGATCCACCAACTTACTAAGCCTTATTAACTACAGATCAGCTGATGGAATCTGGTATTTTGCACAGGAGATCTGTGTCCTGTATAGATGTGTTTTTTTAGTTCTAGTAATCCAGATTAGACCCATGATGGTGATATGGCCAGCAGACTGCAGTTTCTTTGCAAATTGCAGCTCTCACCAATTTTCTGTGTGATGGCTCTGGTGACTTTTCCTATATGTAGATTTGTTTCTGTTCCTGTTGTCAATGTGATCTGTTGTTTGTAATGCAAGCTCAAATCTGTAGACTATGGAATGCTCTTGCTAAGCCTGAAGCTTTAAAGTCCATAACACTGTCACTGTGGCAATGCCTGTTTAACCCTGTCTTTTTCTCATTCTCTCTCTCTCTACCTTCTGTCTCCTTGCAGAGCCCCAGCTGAAGGGGATCGTAACGAAGCTGTACAGTCGACAGGGCTTTCATTTGCAGCTCCAGGCAGATGGAACCATCGACGGCACTAAAGAGGAGGACAGTGGTTTCAGTAAGTCAACTGGCATCTTGTTAGAATATGTTCTCAAATTATCACCTGTACAGACACACCTTGAGGTTCGCTGTTAGAAACAAGGAAGTGCTAGATTAACAGATTGATACAGTGCCCCGGAAATTTGGACACCTTGTTGTATGAATGTTTCTGCATTACATAATAATATGTCAAACCAAGCGGCATTTCATTTTAAAAGAACTATAGAAACTTTTCAAGCAAAAGTTTTTGATACCGCAAAAAATATACTGTTGAGAATAAAGCATACGAAAGTATTTGTCCATAATTACTTAGCTAGTACACTGACTTCATTCTTCCTAGTTAGACCAGTTGGTTAAAAGTAATTACAAAAATGGCTCAGAAAAGTGAAGTTGGTTCTGGTCTTGCATCATTTATTTGCAAATGCCAATTGGTTTTGAATTATTGCATCTAATGCAATGACATCCAGGCACAAGTGTGATTTAAGTGTCCAGATTCGCTTTTGGGGCCACTGTATGTCTACTGGTACTGCTTTTCAATGGCTGCAGCTGATGTTATTGTTTCCTCTGCAGCTGTACTCTTCCTTGCCTTAAGGCCCTGATATACTTCAAACGAAATCAAAGAAAGAACTGATGTGACGTCAATTCGAACAAAATCAGTCCAAAACAAAGTTTGTTTTGTGTTTGTTTTGGGAGTTCGAAACGGCTTGCCAAAGCAAACTCTCAGGAAAAGTTTGCTCCAGCTGCTAAACACCTTCATACTACCATTGGTTTGTGACAATAACGTAATAGGAGGTGTGCGCTGAAGCTCCACCTTCTTTCACGTGGAACTCTTCTCTGACTCATTAAAGTTGCGCACACACTTATCGATTGTAAGGCCGATTATGAATGTAAATTGATACTTATGACTGATCGCGCTCAAACGCGTCCAGTCAGAGCCAGTTGCGTTCAGTCTGTGATTACAGTCCGTGTTCAGATTCCATGTGTAAGTATTTAAATCTGCTTCAATATTCTAATAGCTAGTCGTTAAATGTGTGCCCGGCTTTAGTCTGTTGAGGTAAGATCTCCGCGGGTGAAAACATGACACTGGATAGCTGCTTTATAGAAGAAAATTAAGTTTTGCTTCTGATGAAATGAGGCACTGACACTGTTTTTAATGCTTTTAAGCAATCTATTGAATAAAATGTCATATAGACAAAAGTGATGTGACTTCACTGGAGTCCTAATTTGCAGAGCTCATGCTAACATACACACGTTGTTATCATCAGATGCTTTTCTTAATGCTTTTTATAAAAAATGCTTGATTGTTTTTTTTTTTTTTTCATTTTTGTTGTTTATTTTGTTTTTGAGAGGAAAGCGTGCATCAGATATTTACATATTCATCTAAACGCCACTCTCAGCAATGTGGGCGGCGTCAGATGTTTGATATATTATTACAGTGTATCGCTACTCACATATTTCGAACTTCGTTTTACCCCTGAACGAAGAACGAAGAAGAACTTCGCTGTGAGTTTATCGGGGCCTTTAGACCTACACTTATAAAAAGCTTCTTTGCTTTTTCACTAATACCTTTACAGTTCCTGTATTGTCTACATAGGCTCAGTTCTGTATTATCCTGAAATGGAAAATTCAGCAGGAGCGGTCGCATAAAAACCACCATTTCTCAGAAAGCAATTCTTGTGAGAGCACAGTCAATGTAGCTGCAAAGCCCACAGTCAAAAAATGAACTTTCACTGTTGTTAGTTTCACTCAAACCATCCTTGTTCACATTACTTAAACTCATGTAACTACATGAACTTAATTTAACTTGAGTTGTTTATACTAAAAATGAGTATTGTCAGCTTTACTATTTAAGTATTTAAATACTAAGTATTTGTTAGTTGAGTTTAAAATTAAATTGTGTTCAACGAGAGCAGATAGTTAATTTAATTTAAGGTAAATTAAGTCAATAAATGTGTTCACCACATAATAAACTTTTATAAATTCATCACAACGTTATTACTTAAACTGCACATAAAAATATTATGTAACAGTGACAAATTCAAATGATTTGTATTTACTCAAAGAAATTTTGTCAGCGTTACTTGAATTTCTTTTGTCCATAGAACTAAATTGTTATTTGTAGAAATTACTTCATATATTTGCGTGGAACCACTTATTTAAAAGTGCTTTTTTAAGTAAATCCAACAATTCATTTTTTGAGTACAAGAGAAACATTTTTAGGAAGGTGTCCATAATGTTTGAAAAACAACCCCCCCTTCGTCCACTGATTATTTTGTGTGTCATTTGAAGTCATCCTGCTGGGCACCTGCAAGTGTGAATTATTTAGTCCGTAGGCTAGTGCAGCATCACCCAGTCAGTGTTTGAGCTATACTGCGCATATGAGCGAGGATGGAGCCGGCTGGATGGTTGGCAGGGCTCTAATTTAATATGTGCTATATCTCACTGATGCTAAGTGTCTGTGGCATTCTGGGGCCTGTAAATTAGCTTGACTCTATTCAATTAGTCACTGGGTGAAGATGACGTTCATATCGAGCAAATGAGTTTGTGGTGATCGGAGTCATTTGGAACTTTGATAACTCAAGGCTCCGAATCCTCTGATCCATCAAGCTCATCTAGATTAACACAAATTTGTTTCTTGTGCACATAAACAATGTTTAACATGAAGAGCCGTGCTAATTGAAATAACTACCTCTACTTGAATTTAAATAGTGGGTGTTTGACTCAAGTATACATGTTTTATTCACCCTTGAGTTGAATCTGCGACACTGGTGCGGTTGGCCACTCCTCTCTCCTTGCATGCTCATTTATTTTCTTGTCTGTATTCTTCCCCTGTGTGATTGACTGTAAGGTACAATGAGTTATATAGGGGTGAGATTACATAATAGCTGACCTGCTTTTCCCACCACACTCCCTTATTTTGTTAAGAGAATGAAAAGCTGTTGCTGGAGAGGAGAAGTGGGAAAACAGGGAGCTTCTATCTCTCACACTACAAAAATAGAATTGTTAGGAGCTTGGTGCCCTTGTCTCCATAGCGACGGCAGTGCAGTCCTCTTGGCTCTTCTCTTGGTGTGTGTGTGTGTGTGTGCGCGCGCCCCGCGTGTTTGATAGGGATGAGGGTCTGCTCCAATGCTCTCTTTACTCTCTAGATGTGTGTCTTACCACATCTCTGTGACTGATGCTCATTGCACTTCTTAGCAGTGCCAAATGTCATTGTTTCACTTAAATCGCTTAAATATCACATAAGTGCCAGTTTTTAAGTGTGTTTACAGCAGATCTCAGCCAAATGCTAATTATTTTTGCCCTGAAGTCAGGTCATTATGCTATAAATAATGAAAAAAAAAAAAAAAATCCATTTACTTTTAAAAATTGTTTTAATTTTTTTTTCTAACTGAGTGAGAAATGACAGCCAGAATCAGAAGATCGAATTGATTAAATTGGATCAAAGTGATTTTATTAGATGAGATTGAGCAGATCAGGGGGTTGGAAAGTGGGCATTTAATGATAAAGACCTTATTGAAAATCAGCCTTTCCATCTCTCAAGTCTGACTGTGATGAGCTCTTGGAGGAACAAAACAAAAGCTCATTCTGAGCAGTAAATGTCAGGTATGGCTGCTCTATTGGATTATGTCACTTTGTGCAGAGTTTTAGAGCTTAATTCAATTCCTAATCAATGTGTCTTGGCAGGAGGCCTTTCTCTCCGTCAACATTAGGTTTTTATCTCTGCTAACTCGTCTTCTGTCTAAAGAGTGGGCTGATGTGTTTTTCAGTCAGTCCCAGTCATATTCTAATCAGTCTGATGTATCTCCAAATATAATAAACTGAAATACTAACATCTGAATGAAATGCCAAAATGCTTCTCTAAACAAGCAATAAAAATATACAGAGGTTTATCCAGACATTTCAGATAAACCACCAGAATTAAAACATCCAAGATCCTTTAGTAATAACATTTAAAGGGTTAGTTCACCCAAAAATGGAAATTCTCTCATTGTTCACTCACGTTCCAGTCCTGTATGACTTTGTTCATCTTCAAAACACAAATTAAGATATTTTTAATAGAACCTGACAGCTCAACCATGGAAGCTCAACTATACTTGCTTGATGCGTGAAAACCTCATTTATTCTCGGGCGTTAAACGAGCACGTTTGAGCTTTCAATTACGTGGTCTATGTTTGTGTGTTGATGTTTATATGGTATTGGCAAAAATATCATATCAGGATTTTTTTCAGACAGGATCACGAACCCACGCTCTTATTACTAATCTATTTCATGTTGGTTTCTATGCAGTTACTATAGATTTCAGCCAAACTAATTTCCCTATTTTAAAAATGTAGCCTCACAAGGTAACAAAATAAAAAAATTAAAAAGTAATGACAGACCATTTAGGCCAAAGTAGGGGTGCACGATACAACCAAAGTCTTATTTTATCTTTAATAGGACAAATACAATATAAGATACAAATATAAAAAAATAGTGCATTAAAATTGTCAGCCACAGTAGGTGCATTTACTGTAATGGTAGCATTAAGAAGAAATTGAATAAACAAATGTAAAAATAAAACACTTTACTGTATGGGTTAAATATACACTGATTCTTAAAGCTACTGAAATTTAGTCAAGAGCAGTGAGTGATTTTCTCTTTATATTTTGTTGTTTGATTAACATTAATGACACAGACGACAGTAGGGTTATTAGGAGGCTGTTACTTTAAGACTTTAAAGTAACACATGCATATCGTAATATACTGACATGCATCCGAGCTGTTTACATTCACTTAAGATATAAATAACTGTTTATGTAGATCTTGTGTATATTTGACAGTTTAAGTGCAATAAGATGCGAAAGACAACTTAGTTCAGTACCTACGCCCTGTGTTACAGGCTTTTAGTGTGCGTGCGCTTCGGGTGTGCGCTCAGAAAAGCGCATGTCAGAACAGCCTGCAAATAAATTGTTAAACTGTCAAGGCTTTAAAATGCATGCAAATAATAAACTTTATTGATAGCGAAGAACTGCAGTGACACGTGAGTGTAACTCTACCGCTGCGTCACTAAACATGATGTGAATGTACACCGCTTTGTACAGTATGTGGAGACAGGTGCCAGAACTGAACTGATCGAATGGACTGTAGCACAATACTACGATCTCTCTTCAAAGGCAGATTGTGGAGACATTTTAATCGTTAACGATCTAAAATCGTGATATTTCACACCCCTAAATTAAATCTGTTCATCATATGTGCGGACTTTCAGTTGAGGGACAGAAATCTATCAGGTTTTATTAAAAATATCTTCATTTGTGTTTTGAAGATGATTGAAAGTCAACTACATCAGGGTGAGTAAATGATGAAAGTCAGCTACATCAGGGTGAGCAAATGACAGAATTTTAATAAATAAATAAATTACATTTATTTTAATTACCTTTTTTCACTTAAATATTCTGTTCGTCACAAAGCTGTCATAATACGCAACTATAGAAGAGAAAAGAGTTGTGTGGAGTGATATTTTGTGTCCTTTTTAAAGCTTGAAAATAATTGTTTTTGGATAAAGTAAATGATGACACAATTTTCATTTTTTTGGGTGAACTAATCCTTTATGGCCCGGTTTCTCAAAAAGAGCTTAGATTAAGCCAAGAGTAGACCTTTTTTAAGACAATTTAAGAAACTTTTATTAATGTGTCTTGGGGAAAAAAATTACTGGTGTGCATTTAGAGACAAAACAATGAAACTAACATATTTGAAGATATGTCAGTGCAAGTTTCTTTCAGTTAAAACAGCTCAAACATGCATTTTAGACTGGCACTAGGCTTAAGTCTTGTATGTGAAACTGGGGGATAATGTTATATGTGAACATGAAGGTTTTTCATCCATGTTCTCAGTAGACCCTTTCACACAGAGATTTCGGAAAATACACTGATAATGTGTCACGGGATTCGCCCCGGGATCGTTTGATTTTGGTGCATTCACACTGCCAGAGATTTTCTGTAATCCGTGCGTGCATTCACACACATCGCATAAAGATCCCGTAAAGAAACATGACATCAGGGTGTGATGTGTAATAATGTATCCGCAGCGTCTTAAGAAACCACGCTTGTGCATTTTTTTTTTTTTCTGATTCGATCATAAACTAGCACTTTGCGTACAGTTCCACTAAGCTGGTGAACGATCTCAGCTTCAGCGGCATCACTACGACACACCCCTTACGGCATTGGTCCTGCCTTTTGTTCACACAGGGCCCTTTCCGGGACTGATCCCAGCAATGTTACTAGGTCTCCATCACAGGATCGATCTCGGGACGTGTTTGCGTTCACACAGAAGGCACTCTAGAAATTCTATAGCAATTTTCTGGTATCAACACTCTGCGTGAAAGGGGCTAGTGATTGGTGCAGTAAAAGAGACACTTATTTGAATTCTTATAGTTGTTATTTTGGCCTTTTTGCAGAGATGATTATTGTGACCTCTTGATCTTCCCAGATCTGTGTGCTCAGGTGCTCTATTAGGTGTGAGTAATTGAGTCTCCTCTCCACAACCCCCAGCGGCCAAGCTCTAATCCCTCTGAAATGAGGTCCGCCATAACCGTGTGTGTTTGTGTCTATGCCACAAAACAAAAAAAAAGATACAGGTGTTAAAATGTATTATCTTCCTATTGAATTAATATAATCAATACCACATTAAGTAATCTGCATTTAGCATCTAAAAAGTCTTAATATGAACTCAGTGGCTGTAAAGCACAAAGGGCTGATCTCTACAGGTGGACCTGGCTGGTGTCAGAGAGGTTCAGAGGGGAGAGGAAGGACCTTGATGTTGGATTAGAGGGGATGGAGAACACTCCAGACTGTTGTGTAAAATAGCAACATGGCCGTCGATTGAGCTCTGCAGGAAATAAAAAATATTAATCAAGAGCTCTCATGTTTATGATGAAAGGCAGAAGGGGTTACTGTTTATGTTCTCTCTGGAGAATGAGCAAGCAGGAATGTTGGCTGAGTTAAAGTTGTTCACTCAGCCAGATTATACAGATTTTAAATTAGATGAGAGTGTGTAAATATTGACAGAAATGTAATCTTTGGTGGACTGTTTCCTTTTGAAAGGATACTTCACCCAAAAATCAAAATTGAGTCATCAATTACTCACCTTTATTTAGTTCCAAATGACTTTCGTTCATTTTCAAGCATGCACGTTTGATATTTAATTTACCATATTTGATGTGCTCTAAATCTGCTAAAAATATAAAGCTATTGTATCTCTTTAGAAAACCTGGATTAAACCGTTTGATTCATATGGTTTACTTTCTCTTTATATGCTAACTTTTTCGAATAGACTTTCAATGGAGGGGCAGAAAACTATCAGGTTTTGTTAAAAATGTCTTTATTTTCATTTTGAACAATAGTCTAATGGGTTCAAATTTTGTATTTTTAGATGAACTAACCCTTTAAAAATAAATTGCATTATATTTTTTGTTTATACATAATAAATTTTGACTTGAACTTAAGAAGAAAAAATGTGCATGAGTGTGAGTACATGACTAGTGAACTAACCCTTTAAGAGATGAACGATGGATATTATGTTAGATGATATATATTCCTAAAACTCAAAATATTGTACTTAAAGGGTTAGTTCACCCAAAATGAAAATTATGTCATTAACGACCCTCATGTCGTTCTAAACCCGTAAGACCTCCGTTCATCTTCGGAACACAGTTTAAGATATTTTAGATTTAGTCCGAGAGCTTTCTGTCCCTCCATTGAAAGTGTATGTACGGTATACTGTCCATGTCCAGAAAGGTAATAAAAACATCATCAAAGTAGTCCATGTGACATCAGTGGGTTAGTTAGAATTTGTTGAAGCATCAAAAATACATTTTGGTCCAAAAATAACAAAAACTACGACTTTATTCAGCATTGTCTTCTCTTCCGGAATCCTTTCCATTGAATTGATTCCATTGAATTGATTCCATTGAATCCTTTCATCTGTCGGTGTTGGTAACGCACTTTACGTCGCCGTGGTTGTTTTTGGCGATTAGGACATCCGCGACATGCACACTTATGCACCATTTTAAAAAATGTAGCAATACCAAAATACAAACAATATAGAATAGCTTGAATACAGCGTGCGTCTCCCTCAGATAACACCAGATAACACGTCAGCAGCGTCTTACATCAGCAGCGTCACTACAGAGTCGTGAACCACACTCCGGAGCAGAAGGGGGCGGTAATGCACCAATAAGCTGGATGCCAACCGCCGTAAAACAGGAAAGAAGAAGAAGAAGAAGCGGAGTCGTGAACGCGGATTGACAACAGACCCGGAAGAGAATACAATGCTGAATAAAGTTGTAGTTTTTGTTATTTTTGGACCAAAATGTATTTTCGATGCTTCAAAATGTAGCGGATGTCCTAATCGCCAAAATAACCACAGCGACGTAAAAGTGCATTACCAACGCCGACAGATGAAAGGATTCAATGGAATCAGTTCAATGGAATCAATTCAATGGAAAGGATTCCGGAAGAGAAGACAATGCTGAATAATGTCGTAGTTTTTGTTATTTTTGGACCAAAATGTATTTTCGATGCTTCAACAAATTCTAACTAACCCACTGATGTCACATGGACTACTTTGATGATGTTTTTATTACCTTTCTGGACATGGACAGTATACCGTACATATATTTTCAATGGAGGGAAAATGGACAGAATGGACAGAAAGCTCTCGGACTAAATCTAAAATGTCTTAAACTGTGTTCCGAAGATGAACGGAGGTCTTACGGGTTTGGAACGACATGAGGGGGAGTCATTAATGACATAATTTTCATTTTTGGGTGAACTAACCCTTTAAATGTAAACTTGTATGATCGCCATATAAAGCAGGATAAATCTGGTAACCTATATCAGTGTGCATTAATTACACACACACACACGTTCGTTGAATTGTAGGGACATTCCATAGGCGTAATGGTTTTTGTACTGTACAAACTGTATTTTCTATCCCCCTACACTACCCCTACCCCTAAACCTACCCATCACAGGAAACTGTGCACGCCTTTACTTTCTCACAAAAATTCATTCTGTATGATTTATAAGCCTTTTGAAAAATGGAGACATGGGGTTATGTCCTCATAAGTCACCTCTTCTTGTAATACCTATGTCATACCCATGTCATTATACACATTTGTGTCCTGATATGTCACAAAAACACGCACACACACACACACACACACACACACACACACACACACACACACACACACACACACACACACAGACAGCAGGTTTTTACTTTACAAGAAGTTAGTTTCCTTCTTGTTTTTTTAATCAAGCTAGGTTACATAACCAGCGAAATGGCTCACACATTTTTTCTTGTGCTTGTGCTTTTTTCTTCCCAAGCTTATGTTCCTCAGATACTCCCAGTGTCAAGGGTGGCTGGCTGGCTGCTTCACTCTTCCCACTGGCAGAAAGAGGCTGTGTGGATGGGAGAGATTGTCAGCTTTATGGCTTACGTGGTGACGGGGGGGGGCAAAGGTGTGAGGAGAGTTGGCACAGCCAGTGGTATCAGGGAGACAGAGCCCCACACAGCTCACTAACTCTGCTCAACAGAGAGAGAATGTGTGAAAGAGCCAGAGGGAAGAGTGTGAAACAGACAGACCGAGAGAGAGGGAGAGCGTGTGTGAATGGGGAAAAGAGGAACTATGTTAGAGGCAGCAGTTTTTCATCTAATATTTTTTTTTTTTCCCCAGCTTTTCAGTTAATGATGTAGATTGTTAATAGTTTTAGTTAACAAAAACAATGTAATGTTAAATAAATATTCTAATGTTAAATGTAATATTTTAAAAACATCCTTCATGCATCAGAACAATGCAATATTCTAAAATAATCAATCTTTTTTTCTATACCTTATAACTTTTTTTTTTTTTTTTGCATCTGAAACAACTTTTCTACTGACAAAACAAATAGACAAATACCATCAGACAGATGGTTCTAGGTGGTTCCTAGAGCATTGCAAAGCAGTTACTAAGATGTTCTGGCCAGTTGCTAGGGTTTTTCTAAAGTTTTCTATAGAGTTACTAAAGCGTTTTTTAGGGTGTTTCTAGTTTAGCTGTGCAGGTTTAGTGGTCTGCTGATTGTGGTGATGAAATATATGTGAGTGGACAGAATCTCAGCATAGCTGACATAATGATAATGATGCATATCTGCATTCTCAGACTCATTCTACTTGCATTTTTGTGTTATGTCCACCTCTGAGTGGCACTTTATCAATTTCTGGGGGCTATACAAGAATTTTGCAATGCATGTGAACACTTCAAATGAACTCAGACCATCTCAGTTATGCAGTTTTGTGCTTCAGGTTTACTTTTTCACTCTCCCTGACATCACATATAAATTATAGGTCAGTGGTTCTCAACTGGTTTGGCCATGGGAAACATTTGCGCACGCAATTGAAAAGTGCATGCCGCAAGCACACTATAACATCTGAGAGGACAGTAAAGTTCATTTTTCTCAGTTGAGATACTTTTTATTTTATAAGTCTGATAGAAGTCTGATCGAAGACTCAGCAGCTTTCATGCACGTCTTTTAAAATAAAAGTCAAACATTTAGAATTACGTTTTTTTGTTTTTATTGTATTTTTTGACTATAAATTCTGCAATGCACTCAAAACGATCTTGCGACTCACCAGATTACACTGTTAAAAACAATGTTATAGTTTACTATACAAAAACATGATGGTGATATCCTAATTAAAGGGTTAGTTCACCCAGAAATGAAAATTGTCCCATTATTTATTCACCCTCAAACCATTCTTAGGTGTATATGACATTCTCCTTTCAGTGAAACACATTGGAGTTACATTGAAAAATTTCCTGGCTCTTCCAAGCTTTATAATGAGAGTGAATAGAAACTGCGATTCTGAAGCTCAAAAAAAGCACATCCATCCATCCATATAGCTCCAATTGTGTTTGCTGAAAGAAGAAAGTTATGTACATCTTGGATGGCTTGAGGTTGAGTGAACTATGAGATCATTTTAACTAACTAGGCTAATTAATTAGCTGTTCTAGGCATAAATGTTTGGAAATATAATTGTGACTTTTCTTGTTTCCTATACAGCCATGTTCAACCTCATCCCGGTGGGCTTGCGAGTGGTGGCCATCCAGGGAGTTCAGACCAAACTCTATCTGGCCATGAACAGTGAGGGCTACCTGTATACATCAGTAAGTAACTGCAACTTCTTCTTCACTCCTTCAGCTGTTTTAAATCAGGAGGGAAAAAAATCACACCAAGCTGCTTCAGTACAGACCAACACCTGAGCTCTAGTCATTAACACTCAATCCACTACCACACACACACCACTCATCTACTGCCAAATCATGATATCAGATACTCCGGGTAATGTGACCTCCATAATGTCACAGACCTCCATGTGATCCAAGATCAAATGGTCACATAGCCTTTAAGATGTGTTCTTTCTCCTCGCTCCCCCTTACTGTGCTGAAAAAACTGACACTCCCAAGAGCACAGCACAGTATTCACAGATTTCTCCATATAAACAGATGATGCCTCCATTGTGCGCTAGTCTCACACCCTCTCTCCATATGGCATGCTGTCAGAAAATGAGTTAAGTTACAGCTGTGACAAATATCTCAAGATGTTTTCATAACCTCAGCTCCACACTCGTAGTTTAGATTATGCGCAGCCCCACATGCTAAGTGGCGTGATTACAGAGTAGATGGCTTAGAGATGTTTGTTTACTGGCTGTGGTTGGGCCACCCTTTGCCCCCCTCACCCCCTCACAATCCTGACCTCACGCCTTCCTGTACCAGACGAAATGTCGGCACTCTGGCATTCGTCTTGGTTACTATGGTGATGCAGACAAGGCAGTATGTGGGTTGTGTGAATGTACACCAGTCCCAATCATTTTGTTAAGTTTCAGCAAAAGATAGATGAGCCTCAGTGCTTTCATAATATCCTCCATGTGAAAATCATCTGTAATTAGCAAAATACAATATGTCCATATGGGGGACTGTTTGTAATTGCTCCAAAGAACATTGAAAATACTATGAATCATCAGTGTGTTTACTTTTCAAGATTATTTGTTTTTTGACTGTTGCAGTAATAGTGAATAATTACCATTATTGATACATAGTTGTTTGCCCAGAAGATGTTTTAGTCCCTTGCGGAGAGGTTCTTCTCCACCTTTCTCTGAAATAGAATGGATGAGTTTTCCCAGTGCATGAATTGAGTAATATGCCCTTCATTACAAAGATGACTAATATCGAAACATTTAGAAACTCGTGAAAATATGCTGAACAGGCAGCCTACACCCCAACATTCATTGACTGCATGAAGCATGAATAATGCAACTACCTACCTGGCAAACTTCTGCTGCAAGACAAATGTCAGAATTTCACTATGTGGTTGGCTTTACTGGAGCTCGTGTTGTCTGACAGGAGAGAGTGGGCGCAAACGAATACACAGTCTTAACAACAACACTTTCACTGAACCTCAATTTTGAGGCTGACAAAAATCCTCCATATTATGAATAACAGTGTAATGATGGGACAGTAAAGGATCATTGTGGAAACTTATCAGAACGCAGGAAGCAGACGTTGCCTGAGAAACCTGGCCTGGGCCAGGATAGGAATGGATCAACTAATTGACTTCAAATGACCAACTTAACAAAGTTTGACTGATTTATCTATATTTTACACACACATGCATTGGGTTTCCATGTTTTATGGGGACTTTCCATGGACATAATGATTTTTATATTGTACAAACTGTATATTCTATCATCTGACCCTAAACCTACCAATCACAGAAAACTTTCTGCATTATTACATTTTCAAAATACATCACTTTTATAAACTGTTCTCCTCATGCGGACCAAAAAATGTCCTCACAGTAGCAAGGATTTCATATATTGCTATCGTTGTGGGTAAATTTTTTTTCTCATAACGTAGGGTTTACCTGAATTGCACACACCCGCGCACTCACACACACGTTTGTTTTCGAGAATTGTGGGGACATTCCATAGACGTAATGGTTTTTATACTGTACAAACAATAATATTGTGAAATATTACTACAATTTTCCTTTTGAATATATTTTAAAATGTAATTTACTCCTGTGATGGCAAAGCTGAATTTTCAGCATCATTACTCCAGTGTTCAGTGTCACATGATCCTTCAGAAATCAATCTAATATGCTGATTTGCTGCTTAAGAAACATTTCTTGTTATAATCAATATTGAAAACAGTGTTGCTGCTTAATTTTTTTTTGTCAAAACCATCACTGTGGTAAAATTTTCAGGATTCTTTTATGAATAGAAAATTCAAATTAGCAGCATTTATTTGAAATATAAATCTTTTGTAACATTATAAATGTCTTTACTGTCACTTATGATCAATTTAATTAATTTGATTCAAAGTAACACGTAAAAATAATAATATTTTAAAAAATTAGGCCTGTGAACCTCACTAATATTGACTAATTGGTTGTAGCAAATTAGCTCAAAAGGGAAAATATGAATAATTAATCATAACTCATTATAATTAATTATAAATATTTGAATCAGTTAATTGAATAAACTCGATGTAGCTGAATTAATATTACAATCAATTAATCTGTTCGGCCAGCGAACACTCAGTATTGATCGTCTATCAGCTTACAGAAAAATATTGCTTTCTTAGCTCGTAGCTGTGATCTTAATCGTTATCAGGGACATTGGTTTTATAAGCAGATCAGAGTCAACTGTGCACACAAGTTTTACTTAACTAAATCACGAACACATAGCTAGACTAAACACACACAGACATACAATTCACGCATACATCGGAATTGAGAGAGTGGACATGAATTTGAACTGTAGCAATAACAAGGCAATGAAGCTATGAAAAGAGTCATTTAACGAACTGGAAGAACCATCAGTTTCAATACTATAAAGCATCTTTGTTAACAAAGGTGTTCACAATCTTAATACTAAATCACTGTTTAGTGTTCAAACGATACTTGCAAATGCCTTAACTGTTGAGGAGCGTCAGGATCTGCAGGTTCAGGAGAAATCCTTGATGGTTCGGTCCGATGGTGCTGAAGTTGTAATCAATATCTTCTGCGTTGAATGAAGAAAATGATGACAAAAATGACGGCAGACTTTATGGAGTTTGCATGTTGTGAAGATTGACTTTTACAACTTTTTGTGTTTGATCGCTCCAGACGCTACATGGTTGTTGGATGATGTATTACTGATGTAAAAAATTTTGTATATGTCATGTTAAAAATAATCCAGTCTTTAACCATAAAATTTGGTTAAAGATGTTGCTGCACTACATCTGTCTAGCTTTTTTCAAATGTGTGTTATGTAAACACCACTTAAGAAACACATCAGATGAACCTCAAACTTACTAATTATTAGTGCTGGGTATTGACAATTCGATTTTAACAATTCGATTCGATTACTAATCACATGCTTTCGATTTGATTCGCTTATGATTTCGATTCGATATTGATTATTTTGGATGTAGTATTTCAGTTACAGTACATGGCAAATTTTCTAGAGGAAAAAATCTCTCAACTAATGCTGTAAACTACACATGTAAGTCAGTTGGTACTACTATAATAATAATATTGAAGGTTAAATTAACGTATTTATATACAAACACTTAAATTACACTCAATGATGTTTTTATTATAAATGAAGTTTAGAATTACATAATCATATTTGTACTCCAGTTCGTTTTTTTTTAAAAAAAAACAACAACATTTAAATCTCAGCTGTCATAACTGATTTATTCAAACATGCATTAAATATTGAAGAACATTAAAAATTATAATGAATATGTAATGGTGCATAGCTATATTTATCAGAATGTTGTTTATGGTCACTGAATATGTTTTTCTGAGGTAAATGTGACGTTACGTGACATTGTTTACAAGCTGTTTTATTGACGTCTTTCTGAGGTTGAAACACTGATTGAGGTATTACACGAGACATGATACGGATTTCGTTAAGTTGTACTGTATATTTTAACATACCTTCAGATGTTTAGTCATGTTTATTTCGCACTGTAACTGGTAATAAAGCGGAGGAGAGGATGTTCACATGCGCTCCATGCTGCCGCTTCTCTTTAACTGAGGCGCTAAAGCGATCCGTCACGTCACGCCGCATTTTTTGAATCTCATAATAAAATGGACGTCATTTGAAAGACTTTGCTTCATATCAAAAGTAACAAAGCACAAAGATTATTGCGATTTATTGGATGGGAGGCGCGCTACATGTTCTGTTCATTCATCAACTGAAAACAGACTAGACTAATCGATTCTTAGGATTTAAGAATCTATCGCTTCGTAAAAATGAGAATCGATTAAAATCGAGAAATCTATATTTTTTCCCAGCCCTACTAATTATGTCTTCCCTGAGACCAATTAGTTGACTAATCATTTAAGCAACCCACCAACTAGTCAATCTAGAAACCTATTCAACCTAGTCCAGGAGCAGTGTTTTCAGCTCGCTCATCCTCACTACATACCTGTTGCCATCTAATCTGTCCTGTGTAATGCTGTTTTCAGGAATCTTTGTGCTGGTCTCGCTCACAGCAGGCAGGAGATAGACAAACAAGGCAGCAGACAAGAGACTCTCGCATGAAGTCTGACAAAAGCATGTAATCTGATCATAACGTTTGGTGTGATGCAGCCCTAACATATCCAGCAGGAGCCTTTGGGAACGATAGGGAAGCAACGGGATCTAAACACAGACACACACGCAAAGAGCTACTGCACATCCCAAACACAAGCACACTCTAACTCACGGCTGTTCTCTGTTCCCGCTCAGTGACTTTAATGATGTATGCCTCAGCGTCTGTAATTAAAACATATGTGCCAGAGTGCTCATTAAATTAAAGCTCTGTTCTCCACAACAGTAACGTCGTGTTTCCGTGTGGCATCCTGGTTGACGGCAGAAGGACGGAGGCTATATTTAACAGTTTTTCTGAGTGACAGCACAGCAAGGTTCTGTAGGTGTTAATATTTTATTCCAACTGTATAGCTGTTAGTTCTGGAGAGCGTTAATACACATAGGGATTTGAACATTCATCTTCATTTACTCCCTGTTTTCATTTCCATTTTAAAAGCTTTTCCTGCAATTGCATCCTCTTGATTGTGAATCGTATGTAATTGTCCAATATTGGATCTACTCTTTAGTTTTGTAAAAATTTTAATGAAAGCAGAATGTGCTGATCTTATTGAGTATACAGTAATCCAGCGCTTACAGTGGTGGAGAGCATTCAGCTGGCATAAGTGGATACTGAGTGTGTGGCATTACAGCGTTCTAAACAGTATTATAAAGTATTTTAATGATTTAGTATGCTGTAATTCTGAAGTCTCTCTGTATTTGTAATGTGTATGTGTGCTGCTTCTGGGCTCTTTGATCTCCCTCATTGACTCCGTGTTAGCTGCTATGGAGCTAGCCAATCACACACCAGTGATGTTGGGAAATCCCCAATCAATGAAGAGTATAGTGAGTGATGTATGAGAGGTTTGAAGCTGCTCTTGTGCTGCTGGAAGGGTTCACGCCTGCTTCTCTTCCTCTGTTTTTTTTTTTTTTTTTAGATTTTTGACTTTAGTTATAGCTACACTACCGTTCAAATGTTTGGGGTCAGTATGACTTGAAAAAAATTGATACTTGTATTCAACAAGGATGCAGTAAAGTCATTTATGATGTTGCAAAAGATTTCTACTTCAAATTAATGCTGTTCATCAGAGAATCCTGAAAAAAATGCATCACAAAAATATTAAGCAGCACACAAAACGTTTTTTAAACATTAATTCAATATTACTGAACAATATTACTGTTTTTTGATCGAATATATGCAGCCTTTTTGAGCATAAGAGAATTCTTTTTTTTTTTTTTTTTAATGTAGTAAACAAACTTTTGAATGGTAGTGCATTTCCGTTTTTGTTTTGTTTTTTGTTTTGTTTTGTTTTGTTTTGTTTTTTTAGACATTTGGCGCAGTTTAATATACTTTATCTTGATATTTATTGTTTGCTCGGAAATTTGCATCACCCATTTGCTGTCGAGTAGATTAGTAAAGTAGACAATTAAAATAAAATATTTCAAATACATATTTTCCACACAATTTTTTTTTTCCAGACTATTTAATAATTTACATTTATACAAACATAGCAATATAAATTCATAAACAGCATTATTTATCTCCATAAATCTTTACTAAAACAATAGGTTGTTTGCACATGACGTCACAGCAGCAGCGCAAATGAGTCTGGAGGGCAGGGATTGATTTTTCTATATAGGAATCCTATCAAAAACTCAAAATTCATATATTTTGCGTCATTTGTGGTTGCTCAAATCGATAAAATCGAGAACCCAGAAGGTGTTTATATCGTTTACATAACTTATACCGTTTTTTATAACTTATATAGTTTTTTTACCTTTAAAAGTTGTCGCCTTTAATAGCGTTTTGCATCTGCTGATACTGAATTGAATATGGATACCTGCTTACCTTATTTGTTTTTGACTTGGTTAAATGTCCACATTCTTCATGGTATCATTTGCAGGGAAGAGAAGCTATTTTATCCCATTGAATGATAATTTGATGTTTTCACTTCAGTTTTGTAGTATTCCGTTAACAATGTTGATCTGGTTACCATGAGAACAGTGTCACGCGCTGCTGCTTCAGCCATCATAGTAGAAAATGTCCAAATAAATAAATGTTTAACAAGCTGACATTAGTTGATTCAACAACAAAGACAACACTTTCAAAAACACTCAGCTATGTGATTATTTTATTGAGTGATAGGGAGTGGGTTACACAATTGTATTACACCATCCAGTTTTTCCCCTGAACGATGACGTGAGCTCCTGTTGCAATTCTCGATTCAGCATAAATGACCTACAATGGCGACATTTTTCACAATCGCGACAGAAAATCAAAATACTGCCTTAACGTCACTAGCAGAAAGGCAGCGCGATATAAACAAACCCAGATTAGAACTGAACGCGACGTGACGGCAGCTTCACATCCTCCTCGATGGCAGGAAAGTCTTTCAATTTAGTGGAAAAGTCGCTCCTCTTCATAACATAAAGATCACGTCCAACATATGTTGTGATTTTCTGTTTATACCTTTCTAAATCAGCACAGAAAGGACTTTTCTCCATCTCTTCCATTCTAATTTTCACTGCTTGCCCTCCACCAGTATTTCGCGCATCACCAGAACCACGTGATTGCAAACAACCTATTTTTATATTTTAAAAAATGCCACACTGAGATTTCCATGACCATTTTGACTGTTAATGCAAACTAATCATTTAATGGTTTTTGACATGATTTTGAATCGATTAATTAAAACAGAAAATTTGGACTGATTCATTGAAGTGAATCACCCAATCAAATCTTTGTGTCTCTGTGTCTGAGAAAAGAGGAACCAATCAATTATGCCTCATTTCCACGAAGTGGTACAGGACAGTACAGTGCAGTTCCGTACAATTCGGAATGGTAAACTCTGATCTGGCTCGTGTTTACACTGCCATCAATACCCTTACTTGATAGGCGTAGCGATCAATGTCATTCTCACACGAAGAAGAAAGAGACACGGTAAACAACAATGGAGGACATACAGCAGATCTTGTTCTAGCTTCTCGCCATTTGGCTGTTTGTCACAAGAAGAAACGGTGGTGTGTTTTAACTTTATTAAGAAATGTGTTGTCATTCCCCTTGTAGCACACAACCAATCAATGTTCTGGAGTAAGTTTTGCTCCACCCTTAGGTACCAGACTACTGTGCTAGGTACCCCAATGGAAGGGTCCAAAAAAGTAGTACGGTATGTTTCGGAGTACCATTCACAAAGTCCGACAATGGAAACGGCAAAAACTGCGTACCATACTGAACTGTACTGTACCGTACCGCTCAGTAGAAATGAGACATTAGTTTACAAACACAACATGGGTGCACGCACAAACATCCATAGTAATTATATGTCAAGCAAAAATGCATGGAAAATAGCCACATTGATATTTCTGTCCATAGTGTTGCATGTTGTGGTCTATTATAAGCAAATCAACCATAACATGTCATAAAGTATTGTTCTGCAATTCAGTGAAGTGAATTTACTACAACACAGTCAGTCATCAGCACAGAATTAAGTCAGAATTGACTCATCATTGGAGATCACTTAAAGAAAAGATGCTCAATGACCTTTTTTGTGTGTGAACTTTACAATAATTTTCTTCTGGAGATAAAGTTGGCAGTCCATGAATGAATTCATTCTTTTTTTTACCACTTGAAAGCATAGCAAGAGTGTTCAACCTCTGCTGACCCACGGCTTGTTGTAAAGTTTTAATCCTTTTTAAAGGTTCTCTCATATGGAGCACTCTAACCAGATTGAAATGCACAAGAATATTGCAATATGAATGTATCTGAATTTATGTTTGGTCAGTGACCACCCTGAACACCCTAGGATTTGCATAGCAACACGCTATGCAAAAACACACACAAAACATTGTGTGTGTTTTTGCAATCTGTGTGTTTGTGATAAAAAGAATAGAAAGAGAATTCATGCATGAGTGAGTCTGTATGTCTGAGTGCAAATGTATTCATCCATCAGCTTGACAGCGTGTGAGAGAGGATATCAATTAAACATATGCTCTGTTCTTTGCACACTTTCTCTTTACATTTACTATACAGAACCAATTGATTCAATGCTAAGTAGAGTTTAATGATAAACACTGAGTAGTGTTTAATGATAAAAGTTTGATCAGTGAGCACATCAAATATTAAAATAACCTTGCAAATATAAATGGTTTAATCACAGCGTATTACAAATGAACAGTTGATCAGATGACAGTCGATGTACAATGGCGACGTGCGGGCTGTCCTGTGAGCTGCTCTGCAGCCGCATTTGAAGTCGAAAATCAGTTTAGTGTTGGGTCATTAGGAACAGCAGAGACAGGCACATCAATATTCAAAGCCCACAGACTACACAGAGAGCACAGACAAGGTAGCCTTCAGTAGAGCCCATAAACAGTATTCTGCAAAGGAAGAAATCAGACCGTACAGGGCACTTTCTACCATAACACACTTTGGTATCCCATGACTGTTTTTTTTAGGTGTCTCGTGACTGCATTTAAGGTGCAAATTCTATATATATTTATATATTTTTTTAAGAAAAATTACATATGTTTAATTTAAACTGTTTTATAGTAATCTGTTCTGTTTAGATATTAACAAACTGCAAATACCATAGAAAATCTTCCCTTTAAAGGAGCCCTATAATGCCCCTTTTACAAGATGTAATATAAGTCTCTAATGTCCCCAGAATGTGTCTATGAGGTTTCAGCTCAAAATACCCCACAGATCATTTATTATAGCTTGTCAAATTTGCTCCTATTTGGGTGTGACCGTCTAAATGCAAATGAGCTGCTGCTCCTGGCCCACTTTCCAAAAGAGGGCGGAGCTTTAACAGCTCATGCTTTGTTTGCTCAACAACAACAAAGCTGGAGAATCTCACACAGCCAAAATGACATTTGTCAGTAACAGTGTTCAGCCTTACATTGTTCAAACCGGAGTCGGACAGTGATGGAGAGACTCAGGAAGAAGTTACAACTTTTAGAATGCATCTGGAAGTTTCTGAATGGTTAGTGGATAAATTTATGTCGTTGCTGTGGAGTTGATTCAACTCATCCACTAGCATGTACTGTCATGTTAATCTTTTGTACAAATCCAGCGTTGAATTGACCCTCGTTTGTGAAGCAGTCCAGCGTAAAATGACGGCATGGTAACAACACTCTACTACAGCAACTCTTCCTCTTTTCTAAAGCAGCCCAACATGGCCTCGTCCCCTTTGCTGCGTGCTCTCGGGGGCAGGGTTTATGTAATTTTAGGGTTAGTAATGTCACTAACCTGGGAAGAAGCTTGTTGTAGTCCCTACAAGTCATTTGCTGTAGTCCTTAAACAGCGAATTCTTTAAAAGAAAGTATCTCCCTTTGCATTGAACTTTGAGCGTTGTAACTTTGCAGATGTTTTTTATGCTGTAACAGCAACATTACACACTAACTAAAGTTAAAAAAGTGAAATCATAATCAAGCACCCCTTTAAATTGTAGTGAATTCTTTACCAATAAATTACCGGTATACTGTGTGTGATTACTCAGCTCTGTTCACAGTAAGCTCCACTGCTTTTAAAAGTTTTGTAAATAGATAGACATCTTTGACCATTGCACCCTGTCTCTGAGCTTTTTCAGCGTGTTGTACTTGATCCAGCCTTCTTTTCCATTCATCAGTGGATACTATTATGCATGTCTTGTGTTTTTAAGAGCAAAAATGCGTTCTGTTTGATCATCCCCTCATGCCTGTCACTCAGATGTCAAAAAATGTTGTCAAATTGAACAGACTGTAAAGCACTTCACCTCATGTAGGCAAATTAAGACAATGGCACAGTGTTTAAAGCTTATTTCCAATGACTGACATCTCAAAATTTATCGTTATTTTGGTGCTGATGTATGATTGGGCCAGAACATGTTGCTTGTGTGAACAGCATATTTATGTATTTCCCGGTAAAGTCATTTTGGTAATTTTACAGTAATATACCGGGATTGCTGTGTGAAAGGGGCTATTGATGTCATTTTTAGGCACTGTACTGGCAAACTCATATTCAGTCCACCCACCGTCCAATCAAATATGGATTCAATATATTAAAGCCCTGCACTGCATTTTTTTCTTGTTATAGGGATAGTTCACCCAAAAATGAAAATTTGATGTTTATCTGCTTACCCCCAGCGCATCGAAGATGTAGGTGACTTTGTTTCTTCAGTAGAACACAAATGATGGTTTTTAACTCCAACTGTTGCCGTCTGTCAGTCAAATAATGCTAGTGGATGGGAACTTCTACTATAAGAGTAAATAAAACTTGCATAGACAAGTCCAAATTAAACCCTGCGGCTCGTGAGGACACATTGATGTCCTAAGACATGAAACGATCGGTTTGTGCGATAAACTGAACAGTATTTATATCATTTTTTAACTCTAATACACCATGTCCAACCGCGTTCAGCATTCGCTTAGTGAGGTCTGATCGCGCTCTGACAGCGGCAACGATGTCTCGCGCATATACTTCAATGAGAGCGAGACATCACTGCCGCTGTCAGAGCGCGATCAGACCTCACTAAGCGAATGCTGAACGCGGTTGGACATGGTGTATTAGAGTTAAAAAATGATATAAATACTGTTCGGTTTATCGCACAAACCGATCGTTTCGTGTCTCACTTTGAAATATGTCACATTACAGAAGTAAAAAAGGTTCTGAACAGCAATTCACATCGGCTTGACAAGAAACTGAAAAAGGAAAAACAATGTCCTGTGGTTGTCCTCGCAGTAAAGTTAGTGCCACCAGCAGTGCAGCTCGCTCATTTGAGACATCTTGAGCTTCAATGATAATTATTCAGATGGATGGTTGAGCCAGAGGGAACGATGAGGTACAGGTGAAGAGACCTGGTTACCTAGCAGCTGTACTGCACGGAGCAGGAAGGATCAGCCTCTGACTGGAATAGATTCTGTCAGCTCCCCCATTTACTTTTTTTCCATAAATGGAATTGGAGTTGGAAGAGGGAGAGTGGGTAAAGTAATGAGATAGATCGAGAGCGGGATGATGAGGGAATGGTGGGAGATATACAGAGGCAAAAAAGAAAGGATCTTAGAGAAAAATGGAGAAGATGGCTGGAGAGGCAAAAATAAACAAGGTTAGTGGTTGAAAAAGATATTGAAAGACAGAGGAGAAGATCTGATGGAGAATGGATCAAGAGAGAGAAAAGCAATAAGGGAAAAAGAGGGAGGGTAAAGAAAATATTGGGTGGAGGGAGAGAGCTGAGCAAATGACAGGAGATAGAGCACCTAGACACATATGAAGACCAAGTAGAAACTCTATCCGTTTCTAGCACACACACAAACATCTCTTCATGCTTCTCCGCCAGGGAGGGGGAAGCCCTTTGGGAGAAGGGAGGGAGGGGCAATGCGGGATTTCCCCTGCCAGAGGAAAAGATATTAGATACGAATCAGTGAGCTGGCAACAGCACGACTGCAGCTCCTGATATAATTACACTTCGAGATAGAATGAGCTCGAACACAAAGCACTACAACACCTCAATATCTGCTCTCTTTTACTTTAGCTGTTAAGATGGTAATTTAGTCATGTGGTTAGGGACAGTACTAAGGAACAGGCGGAGCCTACATCATGTCACTCACCAAAATTAGCACTCAGTAAAAATTGGCTTTGGAAAGTGAATATTTGATATTTGAGTTACTGGATTGTTGGTTGATTGTTGTACTACAACATAAAACATGGTTTAAACAGAATTTAAATGATAGTAATTTTTTTTACAGGAACACCAAAACCGAAGTTCTCATTTAGCCAAAAAACATAAACCGAAAATAGTTTTCGTTATTATATTTGGGTAATTGTTCTGTGTGTTGTTCAGGGTGTTGTTCACAGGAGATATTTCACCCTTCCAAAACGGTTTCAGATGAATACGGAATGCGGTCTGGCGGAAGCTAGATATTTTACTTTATAACTTGTTAAATATGGATATTCTTCTTACACAAACACATCTCTTCACTTAAAAAGGCCTGTATTAACCCCCTGAAGAAGTACATCGTGGAGTACATTTAAGATGGATGGATGCATTTTCTTAAGCCTCAATATTGTTGGTGCCGTTCACTCCCATTATAAAGCTTGGATGCGTCACGATATTTATTAATATAACTCCGATTGTGTTCATCAGAAAGAAGAAAGTCATATACACCTAGGATGGCTTGAGAGTGAGTAAAGCTTGGGGTAATTTTCATTTTAAAGTGAACTAATCCTTTAAGCCACCAAACCAATATAAAAAGGTGGATACTGTAGAGCTACAGTAAATGAGAGATTAATATCTCTCATCCCACCACAGTGCACATTATCTCACTTTTCTTGGTTTCTTTGTTTGCAAGTATATGTGTGGTAATTCGATAAAACTGCTTCCTGCCTCTGTTCTCCACAAGACATCAGCGGGTGTCCAAAAACATCTGCTGTGTTACAGCCGTCTCCAGCGTTTTTAAATGATGCCACTGCTTGCTGCAATTTTCATCAGTGTTGGTGATAAAATGGCATGGACAATTAAGAAAATGTGTTTCTGCACAGTGCACCTCTCATCTAACACACTCCATCTGGACGCCGTGTTATGCGGCTATATGACAGCCCCTCTCCCTCTCTGTATGCATGCCGATACAAGTACATTTGTATTGTGCATGATATTGTGGTACTTCCTGTCTAAGCCTATAGTGGCAATCCTTCTTGTGTCCATTTAGTGAAAGGATACGGTAGACACACACGATTGGACCTAGTATACCACAATTACAGGCAAAATAGAGGTTTTGTCTCTAAAATCGATACTGCACCTTGCTTATTAAATCAATACTGTTATGCACTTGTGGTAATGCATTGTGCCTCTATATCGATGCTGAATGGCCCTAGTCTCAAAGTTCTGGGGAAAAAAACATAGGAAAGAATTGATTAATCTTAAAGGGCAGAGGAGGAAGATTGTGTTGAATTTCAGTATTAATGGATGAAAATGATTAATGATTATTTGAGTCAGTTGTGTCAGTTACTTGTTCCAGGACCAGCCCTCTAAAGCAGCGGTCACCAATTAGTGGACCACAGTCCAGATATGAGCCTAGGATTGGTTTCACCCAGATCACAAATAATTTTTCATACATTAACATAATTAGTTTATTTTTTTCTCCACATGGAGAAATGGATATGAAGTGGCATAAAAAGGTGCAGTAGGAGCAACTGTTAACACGCATGTGTAATTAGACACTACACTGTATAAAGAATTGTTGGTTTAACTTAAAACAGTAAGTTACCTGGTTGCCTTAAAATTTTGAGTTCATTGAAATTAAAAAATTGAGTTAATACAAGGAAGGCGATTGGTTTAATCGACAGAAACTCAAAATATTTTGTCTGAACCACATTATTTAAGTTTTGACAAAAGAAAAAATGTTTAAAAAATGATAACAAATCATGAAAATTATATTTACAGTGTAGTTACATTTAGTATTTTTTGGAAATAAAAGTTTAATTCATTCATTCATTTTTATTATAGTTTTCCATTCAAATAAACACTCGTTCACAAATGTTGAACTTTGTTCATCAATGAATTATGAAAAAAATGTATCATGGTTTCCACAAAGATAAGCAGCATAACTGTTTTCAGTATTGATGATAATAATAATAATAGTTGTTTGGATAACCAAACCAGCATATTAGAATGATTTCTGAATGATCATGTGACACTGAAGACTAGTTGCTGAACATTCAGCTTTGCCATCACAGGAAAAAATTTACATTTTAAAATGTTCAAATAAAAATACATTTATTTCACAATATTACAGTATCACACCAAACTTTTGAATGGTAGTGTACAAAGTAGATTATTTGTATTTCTATACTGGACAAATCAGTAGTCTTGACTATTTTGTCTGTGTATGATTTATTATTTCTCTCATTTGAAAGGTATTATGGCTGCCAGCTTGAACACTTACAATGAATTTTTGCTGAAGTGCACATTGTTTATTCATTTTCATAGCCATATATCATATTGACTGAATCTGTTTATTTTAAGACCTTTATTTTTCAGACCTTTGCTGGGAAGGACATTTAGAGAGGCATTTAAAAGCATCATGTTATTGTGCTTTATGGATTCAGTGGTTAGCGTGTGGCACTTACTATCATCCCTGTTTCCTGCCCTCATCCTCCAACACGCCACTCTTTTGTTTTTGTTTGTTATTATGATAATTATGATGAATTATTCCTGATAAGGTAAGGTGCAATCCAGTCATTATTGACATCAGTTCTACATAATGCTTTTGTGCTCCATTTGGTTGTAATTATTATGACCTTCAGCTGAGACATTAACCGTTATAAACAGAATAGCTGTGTGTGAGGCACAGAACATAGCAGTAATCTATTTAAACTAAAGCGATACAGGATGTCTGAGAGGGAGCGTTTCTTCTGACTGGAAGCATCGATGAGAAGTGTTTTGATGAGATTCTGCCTTTCTTTAAGTTCTCACCCCGAGCGAACCCAACACTTTCTTTCCCTCAGTACTTACTGAAGATGCATTTTGGTGATGTTTATCACAGGTGAAGTATCGATCACAGATCCGTCTCTGCGTGCCAGCTCGTAGGATCTCACATGTAATGACAGATCAAACTTTCGCACCAGGCTGACCGTCAGAGTGGAAGTCCTTTCAATGTCCACACTTCCCAAACACTTTCTGTTTCCTGGGTGTTTACGGGATGTAGCTCAGTGCTGAGCCGACAGCCTGTCCCAGAGGATGTGCGATGTCACAGCTGGTCTGTGACATCAGGAATGTTCTTGTCAGGCTGTGTGGGAGCTCAGTGTCTTTGTGAGTCACCCGGAGCAGAAGGACGACTCAAGTCTGTACGTCGAATATTGGAGCGATCCTGTTGGCCCCAGGCCAGCTGGGTAACAGAATGTCCTGTGATGTGTGAGAGTTGAGTATCGACACGAAGGGCATTGCTGCTACGACAGCTGTATATATATGTGACCCTGGACCCCAAAACCAGTTGTAAGTCACATGGGTATATTTGTAGCAATAGCCAACAATACATTGTATGGGTCAGAATTATCTTTTATACCAAAAAATCATTAGGATATTAAGTAAAGATCATGTTATATGAAGATATTTTGTAAATTTTCTACCGTAAATATATCAAAAAATTGTTTTTGTAAGTAATATGCATTGCTAAGGACTCCCGTTTGTGTCTCGCTTTAAGAGCCAATAGTAACTGAAACCAAGTAGGTAGCACAATAATTCTTTTTGCATACAAAATCATAGACTTTACACATTCAGATCATGCCTCCAACATGCTCCTGTTGTGTTATTTCCACCCTCTACTCAGTCTGCACAAATTGAGTTTACAACAAAAACAGCACACAGGCGCTAACTGTAAACAAATATGTAGATTTCACGTGGAGTTTTTGCTCATAACTTCATAAAAATTGCACAGATCATAGATCATGGCACATCACCATTTACAGCAGATTGTTACGATTAAAATGAGCTCAAAAACATAATCCATTGTGTCGATCACGAGATATTACTCACGGAATGATGTAACAAATTTGGCTAAAAATATGTCTCTCGTCTTTCCGGAATCCAATGTGTTATCCAATGTTCCTGGAACTGTCCATGCTTATTTTCCAATGTGGAATAACACAGAGTAGGTATCATTTTAAAGCTTAGAAACTCGGCTTTTTAATGCATCTAACCATTTTGATCAACTCTTAAAGAGTACTGAGTAGTCCCTATAAACCTGAGTGTACCTCCCACCGGCGTCACCTAGCAACGAAAACATTAATAATCATATTTTTTAAAACTACTGCCTTGAATGTCAAAATAGGACTTTATAATGCATGTAGCCAGTTCGATTTACTCCTAAGTAGTGCAGAGTTATTTGCTGATAAATAGAAAAAAATGTTTTCATAAATTATTTATCTAAAAAGAAATTTGTAGATTTCAAGTGGCATTTTTACTCATAACTTCAAGAAACATGCACTGATCATAGAAAATGGCACCACATTATTTAAAGCAGATTCTCACGATTAAAATGAGTCCAAAATCATAATCCCTTGCATCAATCACAAAATATTCCTCATGGAAGAACGATTTTAAAAATGCCCATTAGGGGGCGTCAAGGGCTAAACAAAAAGGCTACCTTGTTTCCAAATGCTGTAACTTTTGATTACTTTATGCTATCACCACAAAATTTTATACAGAAGCAGCTCATATGCAGTAGATCTTCATCAAAAAAGAATTCTAACCCTCCTATCTTATTTCCTTCCTGAATTATTGCATGTCAAATAAGAAGTATATGTAAAATTATAATAAAAATTATATATATTTGTTTGTTTTTATCAGAAGTTTCTCAGCATGAGAAAGTCCAATTGTAATGTCATTTATATTTTCTAAAAATGTAAAAAGTGTTCTATCAAACGATACCTTTTGACTCTCCTTGCTAGAGTTTTTGATTTATGAGTCTTTACTTCTGTGTTTGTCACTCAGAAAAAAACAACTCTAAAAATGCCTTCAGGTCTTTAAAGGCGATTTTCTCAATATTTCGATTTTTTTGCACTCTCAGATTCCAGATTTTCAAATAGTTGTATCTCGACCAAATTTTGCCTTATCCTAACAAACCATACATCAATGGAAAGCTTAGTTAGTTATCAGCTTTCAGATTATGTATAAATCTCAATTTCAAAAAATTTTACCTTAAGACTGGTTTTGTGGTCCAGGGTCACAGGGTCAGGTATTTGCGAAGTAGGTAATAGGCACATTGTTGTACTATTGTTCAAAAGTTTGTGGTCAGTAGGTTTTTTTTTAAAGAAATTAATACTTTTGTTCAGCAAGGTTGCATTAAAGGATTAGTTCACTTTAAAATAAAAATTACCCCATTATTTACTCACCCTCAAGCCTTCCTAGATGTATATGTCTTTCTTCTTTCAGACAAATACAGTCTGAATTATATTAATAATGACCCTCCTAAGGTTTATAATGGCCTTCTGAAGTGAAGCAATGCATTTGTGTAAGAAAAATATCCATATTTAACAAGTTATAAAGCAAAATATCTAGCTTCCATATTCAACTTACAAAGAAAGTGTAACTCCTCTTGCAGTTCAAAATGCTTACGCTACATCCTACACTTTTTCCGTAAATTGAATACAGAAGGCGTATGGCATAGAGTAAGTGTTTTTTTATCTATATGATTTTTTTTTTTAAACCCCCCCCCTCCCCCCCCCCCAACATATTATAAACTAACAATTGTATCATGAATTTTACAAATCATGCTTAAAAACAATCACAGCCAAACAGAAGATATGTCATGTTTAATATAGAGTTATGTTGCATTAGATTTTCAACCAATGAGATTTCACTCTAGGCGGAGCTACCCAGCACAATCCTAGAAAAATAGAACTCAAGCAACTGATAAAATTCTTGATTGTCTAACTCAGATTAGGTGGAAGAGATCGCTTTTAGCATGTCATGTCTGATTAGCTTATGCATGTTTGTCAGATATTGAAATTGTAGCCACAATATTCATCTGCAAACACACTTATGTAATTTATGCAGGAAGCAGGACGAAATAACACAATTTACTGTTACTTAATCTGTTTTCTCCAAGCTGCTGTAGATTTTCCCTTTAAGTGCATCAAGCTTTGAGAGTTGAAGTAACACTTTCCCCTAGTGAAATTTGCAGAGCGACACGTAGATTATTTACCTTTTTTTCTTCCCTTGGCTCTGATGAAAAACATAATTTGATTTACAGCTCTTTCTGTAATATTTCCACATCATTTGCCACACTCAAACAGTACAGATTACAGCCACAAGACCCTGAGGTGCTGTAATCCATTTTAACTGAACCGTTCAGTTACTGAAACAGCAGCCCAAAGGCTTGGCGTGGATATTAATCTAACCTCTTCTAATGACTTTCTGTTTGAATTTACTTCACTCCTGCATTTAAGGAGATGGATATTGCACGAGCATTTGGATTCGAAAATCAAGCTTAATAAATCCAATATGTGTATATTATTACCAATATGGGTCTAAGATTAATTTTTGACAAGAAATATGCTACGTTTTGTCTTTGCATGGCTGCGTTTTGCATGGTTCACCAGCCTGGACTAGCTGGTGTATATATATATATATATATATATATATATATATATATAAGCAGGAAGTGTGGATCCATGAGCAGTGGGTGTGTTATTGTGGCTTTGCCTAGGCATTGATTTATTTCGAATGCTCTGTTGGGCTGGCGAATGAGTTAGACACCTCTTGAAAAGCAATTAGTTAGCCAGATAACTGGCAGAATAACGTAATTTGCTGTTGCTCCATGCACTGTCTCTCATCTTTTCACCCTCTTACACGGTTTGCAATATCCTAACGAAGCACGTAGTCAATACAGGATCAAGCCTAGTGGGAGGCGAGCATTTGTAATGACTCAATGAAGTGCACACGGTGTACTCGCATACATTCGACCGGATCCATAGACCGAGCTGAAGAGCGATCCATCCCCAAACTCCATTAGCATGTTTATGCAACACTACAACATAGATTGCTTTTGGAAGTATTAATGAGAGAGCGTACAACGGACCAAGCAGGGAAGGGGGGGGGGGACACCAGATAAAAGAGCAAGTATTGGTTTTAAGAGGACGGGGGAGGGGGAAAATACAGTTTATTACGCCGGGACCAAAAGTATTTTTTATATATATGTATATATATATAGTATCACTGAGAACATATTATTAATATTATTTTATTATTAAAATTTTATTATTTTTTATTAATTAAAATTTTTTAATTTTATATTTTCAGTTTTCATTTTAATTTTGGTTCGTTTTAGTAATGTGTTTTGTCATTTTTATTAGTTTTTGTATTTTAAAATGTCTTTTTCCATTTTTATTTCAGTTTATCATGCTAAATGAAAATACTAGCTGTAGTAAAAAAAAATATATATACTTTTTATTTTATTTCAGTTACGAAAATACTGTTTTAAATGGTTTTAGTTTTGGTTAACTAAAAAAATGTCCTCCTTGTCCGCCATTGGTTGGACAGACAGATAGCCCCACCCCAAACTCATGCAACTGGTTGTTTTTATATATATTATTTTAATTTTTTTTTTTACTTTGCAGGGACATCAGCTTATCAAATGGCTTAATTATAGTTTTCTTTGCAAACTAAGCAGAGAAATGATCAATTATTTTATAACTTCAGCTGTAAGTTTTCAGAGTATGCACCCTTGAGATATTGTGTTTTGCTATGAATGTGCAAAATATTACTTCTTACAATCCACTGCCACATAAAAGATTTTTTAATTTCTGGCCAATCCTCATCTTGCATCTGTTTTCTCCTGTCCCTTGCTGTCCAGGAACACTTCACACCAGAGTGCAAGTTTAAGGAGTCGGTGTTTGAGAACTACTACGTGACGTACTCCTCCATGATCTATAGACAACAGCAGTCGGGCAGGGGCTGGTACCTGGGCCTGAACAAGGAAGGAGAGATCATGAAGGGCAACCATGTGAAAAAGAACAAGCCTGCTGCACACTTCCTCCCCAAGCCTTTGAAAGGTAAGTCACCACCGCCTCACATTTTTCTCTGTTATTTATTGACACTTTATAGTTGCAAAGTTTGGGTGCTAGGTATATATATAGAATGATCTGTCTGCTCATTTTTGTTCACTCATTTACTTTTAAATACTTTTAAATGAGTGAACATTTATGTGAGGCAATCAATCCTGGGTTGAAAATGGGTCCCACTCCGGCCCTCCTCGAGTGTGAATGTTTCGAGTTCAGTCTCTATAAATTAATTTTTTAAAAACTTCTAGTTTTTTCTCCTTTGATGAATCATCTGCTGGACAGAAAATAAAACAAAAGGCATCTTGTTAATGAGTATTGTATCCTTTGTCATTGTCAAAATGAAATTCATTAAATGTGCCCCACTATCCTTCTGAATGCTCTAAACTACGAGCTCCGGACCTGTGAGCGCACAATCATTTTCTTTCAACCTGTGTAAAGTGTGGCACCTTCTCCATGCAGCTGTGGGAAACGCTGGTCTCAGGCTCTTTGCTGAGGTGATGAGGTATGGATAGTGGAGTCTGTAAGGAGCGCTGCAGACGCCAGCACAATCAGACCGTTTAAATCATCATCTGTGGCAAAAGGCTTGGCATGGTAAAGCAGCTTTTGACAGCAAACAGACCTGTACCCTTCTATCCAGGCCAAGGCAGCCATCTCAGAGCAGAACACAACAGAGCTTTGTTCAATTGTGAAAGTGACTTTCATCTCTCTTCTGCATACTTCCTTGTCAACAAACACAGAGAGAGTGTGCTCCAAGCGCAAATCCTTACTCTGTGGAAATTTGTTGTTGTAGAAAAAGGATGAAGAAGGTGTCACGTGATAACTAATGGAAGCTTACATTTTAAAACATTAAGACCCGGTTTCACAGCCTAAGCCAGGATTAGGCCTTAGTTAAATTCGGACATTTAAGTAGCTTTTATAAATGTACCCTAGAGAAAAACATTACTGGTGTGCACCTTGAGACAAAACAGTGGCTCTGACATATTTTAAGAAATGTCAGTACAAGGTGCTTTCAGTTAAAACAGCTCAAACATGCATTTTAGTCTGGGGCTAGCTTAGGCCTTGTCTGTGAAACTGGGGATAAGAGACTTTAAGCATAAATATCACTTTTGTTTGTGGGTATCAAAGATGTGCCAATTCCAAGGTAAACATTAAGTGTTATTGCTTTTAGATGGACTTTTAATGACTTGCTCATCTTTTAGTAAAGACGCATAATTGGGATTTTTCTCTTAATGAATATGAGACGATGGGCCGCTTTGCTTTTATGTAAAGCAGTAACTTAACATTTGCGTTGGATAATGTCACACAATTCAAGTACTTACAGAAATCAATAATGCTTTTCATTGCTTAAGGAATTAAAACAACGTCTTTTATTTTATCATAAATTAAAAATGGAGGCTTAGCAGCTGAGAAACATTTTGTTCTAAGAGAAAAAGTCTTAGCCTGTGAAAATGCATTTCCTTTTTCTAAAGAGGCTTGTAGTGTGTTGAGAGGATAATGGTGAGTGTTGGTAATGTAAGAGACAGCAGGAGTAATGCATTAGCTTTGAATGACATTCACTGTGGAGATGGGTTACTAAGGCTGATTTCAGAGACCGTCGCACAGCCATTTAGTGCGATTTATGCTTATAAAATACACTTATTCAGGATATATCAGGATACAAAAATATCTTAAGCAAATTTGCTTCTCAAATTAATGCTGTCTTGTTTTAAGGATGTTTAGATATTTTTACTGGGAAACAAGAAAAAAATGCTGATTTAGTCACACATTCAATAATCCAGATGCTTCACCTAAATTTGGTCAGGTTTGGTTTTTTAAACGGTTCAAATGCAGTAAAATATAGATTACACTTTACAATATGGTTCTGTGAATTAACATTAGTTAATGGAGTAGTTCATTTTAAATAACAATTAAAGCTGCAAGCAGCGATAAAAGGACCCTCGCACCTGTGCCACCGCCACTCGGTGGCTTTAAAAAATCCAACATTTCGGATAAGTACATAAATATTAGGGGTGTAACGATTTATCGTAGTACGATATATCGCGATGCAAACTTGTTACGATATGCATCGTAGAGTGATGCCGATACTTTTACGATATGACAGCAGTTTAATCTTATTGGTTGAGCTGCCGACGTGACCTACTCTGCAAGGTGGCAGTGAGAGAAGCCGGTTGTCACCGCATATAAATGGTGTGTCTCAATCAGCTCTCTAGTTCAGTAAGTGTTTTGCGCACACATTGAATCTTGCATGCAGGTTTAAACGTTTCTCATGTCAGTCTCTTGCATGGTCGCGTGAGAAAAGTCGTGGCTTTCTTTCACCGCAGTGCACAGCAACAGCTGTGCTCACAGAAAAGCAAAAGACGCTTGTGATGCTTTGCTTTAAGAAGTTCTGTGGGGCCGTTCACATATTGCGTCCTTTCCGCGTGCAAGTCAGTTATTTTTTTCAAATGTAGCCGCGCGGCAGGCGCGCTCAGAATGGGATCAACGCGGTCGCGACGCGCATGCAATTCTCAACTTTTCAGAATGCCGCAAGCGCACCGCAGGTCGTGTGACAAGAATCAACCGATCAGCTATGGCCTTTCCGTAACAAAACATCAAAAGCTCAGCTGAACAGCTGATCATAGCTGTACATGGTGGTTTTTATATCTTATCTCCATCAATATATCTCGTAGTAAAACTAATGCAAGGGCTAGAAATCATTTATCCTTTGCAGAAACATCCTGATCCTCTTGGAGAGCTCAGTTCATGGTTGCATAGCAACGACCGACGCCACGGGAGCGCAAGCGCTTTGGAAAGAAGGAGAAGCGGTGCGGCCGCGCCTTCCACACGTTTTTTGACGGGATATGTGAACGGCCCCTATTCATAATTCTAAGTTCATGTTAAATTTAACATTTTTTTTTTTTTCAGTGACAGACAGACCTATTCAGCTGTTAATTTGAATACAGAAGGTTTTTATATTAAACCTTGAAATGTGATCTTGTATGTACAACAAGGAAAATTATTGAAATTTGTTCATGTTTTTTGTATAAA
Organism: Megalobrama amblycephala; assembly: GCF_018812025.1. Classification (NCBI taxonomy): domain Eukaryota; kingdom Metazoa; phylum Chordata; class Actinopteri; order Cypriniformes; family Xenocyprididae; genus Megalobrama; species Megalobrama amblycephala. The sequence continues at coordinate 9,552,910 of NC_063066.1, read as the reverse complement.
TTTTGTTTGAATTTCAGTTTCATTTTGTTCAAAATATCGTGATACGTATCGTATCGTGAACTCCGTATCGAGATACGTACCGTATCGTGACCTGAGCGTATCGTTACACCCCTAATAAATATAGGAGGACTCAGTCATTTGTATTTGTCACACTTCCTGCTACTAGCTGGTGGCGATATTATTATAACTGAATATTGGCATGTAGATGTCTTCAGGCCAGGACTCTAACAAAACATGTGAAGTTTGAGTCAGATGGACATTGTGTGCCTGACTTGCAACAGCTTCCTGTTTCATGGCAAAACATTGAATTTTGTCAGGCTGCCACGGGCACGCCCTTCAATGAAAACTCAAGATCTTCGCAATTTAATGTCGCCAAGGCCTTTAGATTAGACTGAGCAAATATGGTGTTGATCTGATTAAAGCTCTCATAGGAGTTTGTTATATTACAATGTCTGGAAATGGCAAAAACTGCAAAAATTTTGCAGAGAAAACTCAAAATATCTGACTTCTTGATGAGTTTTCAGATTTTGCACCCAGAGCTTTTTTGTAGGCATTGGGCTGTTAGATGTTTCTACCGAATTTTATACTTGTACGTGAAACGTAGCGTGAAGGGCGCTTAATTGAAATTTTGTAGGTGGCGCTATCAAGCCATTTTGCCACATCTAATTCTGAAACGCATATCAGACATACATTTTCACCACTTCAGATGCGTATGCAAAGTTTCATGAGTTTTCAAGCACATTTAGGCCCTTAAAAATGCAATTTATTTCAGAGAAGTTCAAAAGTTTGCCATCAGTTAGATTTTTTTTTTTTATGTTTTTGAAAGAAGTTTATTATGCTCACCAAAGCTGCATTTATTTGATCAAAAATACAGGAAATATAGCAATATTGTGAAATATCATTACAATTTTTAATAACTGCTTTCTATCTGAAGATATTTTACAATGTAATTTTTTCCTGTGATACAAAGCTGAATTTTCATCATCATTACTCCAGTCTTCAGTGTCACATGATCCTTCAGAAATTAATCTATGCTAATTAGGTGCGCAAGAAACGTTTCTTATTATTATCAATGTTGAAAACAGTTATGCAGCTTAATATTTTTGTGGAAACTGTAATACTTTTTACAGGATTATTTGATGAACAGAACAGATTTTATTTTAAATAGAATTATTTTGTAACATTGTAAATGTCTTTACTGTCAAACTATCAAATTTTGATCAATTTGATGCATCCTTGCTGAATAAAAGTGTCATTTCTTTCAAAAAAAAATCGTGCTGACCCCAAACGTCTAACGATAGTATTATGATAGTAATATAATGTATTATGAATAAAAATAAGCAATGCTTAATAGTATATTTAAACAACCTAGATTAATAAATGCTGTAAAAATGTTCATTGTTAACCTCACGCATTAGCAAATATTAACAAATTGAACATTTTTGTTACCATAATCTTTTATGTACTGTAAAAAAGTGGTGATTGTGTAAGTTCTGAGTTTAGTTTGTTGTCGAGGAGAGTTATGTCATTTGAAGAGAGAGGGACTTAGAATTTTGCTTGCTGTCTTATAAAGATTCTTCAGCAGTATTCTTCCAGAGGACCAATTAAGGAACTGTCTCCTCACTGTGAACATGGCTTCAGCTGCCAGTTCTCGGCTCACAAAGTACTGTAGTCTCAGTACTAGCCCAGAGTGTGCACATACACACACACACACACACACACACAAACTCAGCCTGTATAAGATCATTACCATTGCCAAAGAACCAGGCGCCATACGGCTGACATATCTGCATCCATAATCCCTGAGCTTGGGGCCTCATTTATGTCCAATTACTGTAATTAGAAAACATGTTTTAAACATTTAAAAGTACTTAACACTTCAACCGTGTATTGCCATATTGATGCAATCACACTTTGAAGCACATTGTTGAAGAACATTTGACTTTAATGATTAGCTGGTATATGACAAAGCCCAGAGAAATTTCTGCAGAGTCCACTAATAATGACCTGGCCGTGAGTCTCTGAGACTTCTGCATCCCTCCAGCGAGAAGCTCCACACTCGGTTGCACAACCAATACGTCAACTATCGATTCTTAGAGCTTTCCACTTAAGTGCTGTATCGATTGCCTGTTGCAGGCAGAAGCTTTGTGTGAGGTTCACGGAGGTCTTTGTGACGCTCCCTGTACTGCACGTCCACCGTCAAGACGATCAGACGGACACATTTTAGCACGTTGGCTACCTAGTGGATTTTTGGAGTGATGATGTAAAAGTGCTGTTGAACTGCTTGGGTTAGACACGTGTGTCAGATAGCAGGAGTTGGGGCAATGCATTTTCTGCGTAGCAAGACATAGATATTAGCTGCCTAAAACAAATGTCTCTGTTGAAAAGTTGGAGTGAAAAGGTGCTTCTCAGAACCGAAGCACTTTTCTGCTTGACTCATTCTCTCCCATAATCACTTCTCACAGTCTGTTCTGTTCTGCTCTACTGTATCACAATAGTTTTATACTGTGTATCTATAACTCTGTGGGGATTTTAACAATTTTGACTATGTGTATATATAATAGTGCTGTCAAAATTAGCACGTTAACACGTGCGATTGATTTTTTTTTTTTTTTCAGTTATACACGTTAAAAATATGCAATTAAAGGATTAGTTCACTTTTAAATAAACTTTTGCTGATAATTTACTCACCCCCATGTCATCCAAGATGTCCATGTCTTTCTTTCTTCAGTCGAAAAGAAATGAAGGTTTTTGATGTAAACATTCTAGGATTTTTCTCCATATCATTCATTTCAGTGGGCACCAAACGGTTGAAGGTCCAAATGGCAGTTTCAGTGCAGCTTCAAAGGGCTTTAAACGACACCAGACGATACCAGACGATGAATAAGGGTCTTATCTAGCGAAACGATCGGTCATTTTAAAAAAAAATTAAAAAGTTTAAGTCTTATAAGCACAAATGCTGGCTTTGCTCTTTTCTCCGACGCGCGTTCGTGACGTCACGTAATACGCAATTACGTTGAAAAGGTCACGGTTGACGTAGGCGTAGCAACCACAGTTTCATTCGCTCAGGATTGTGTATAGGAAATCTCTGAAAAGTCACAAATTTCTGTCCTGACACCCAGGATACGCACACCTTTCAAGCGTGAGTTTAAAATATTCTAACTGACCGCCAGAGTGAGTTTTTTTTAAGGCGACCCTTATTTTAGAACGTTTGCCCTTATTGTTTCCATGGCGACGCGTGCGTGTCACGAGCGCTGAACGTAGCCACAATAACACTGTATGAGAGATGGATCACTATTATTTTGTTTTTCCTTTTTTATTTAAAATATTCGCAAACTTGCTTACATGTCTTCAACTATATGATATTCCGATTCTCAAATATGTGTGAGTGAGTGTGTTTTGTCGTTTAAAAACCTTTATAAATGATCTTTATCTTGATCTATAATGCGAGATGGGCGCCGCCATCTTAGTTTGCACTGCAGTTCACAGAGTTCTGTCAGTCTGATTTACAGCAGGTGAATACATCAGTTTCTCCTGAAATATATGCAAGTAACGTTAAGTGGCTGGTGAACTGGAAGAATAAGAGAGTAAACTTTATAGTTACTTAGACCCATTATGTGTGTCTGATATGAATAAATGTCGGCAAATTATATTTGAATTCACTGTTTATTGATGCTTCCACTGACGTCTGACATCAGTGTGTATTTTATAAACTCCAAATGTATTGTTTAATGGTGCTTATGCGTATTTAAATGTCTGAAACCTTAAAAGAAACATTATGTGGCTGAAAACACTGCATAGCTGTGATGACAAGAGAGCGCGCGTCCATCTCGCAGCCAGAGCGCGAAAGAATCTGGCAGTTATGTGACGTCGCTGAACATTCTAATGGTGCGTTCAAGTCTTCCTGGGAAGTTCGTATGTACGAGGTGGGAAGTCGTGTGTACAACAGTAGGTGCGTTCAAGTCACTTTCGTCGGAGTAAGATGGCGGTGTGCCTTCTCTAAATTAATTACACAAAATAACAACACTTCTGCTTCTAGAAAATGTAGAGCAAAGAATGTGCATTAGTTGTATGTTGCTTTTTTATGTTGTTAATTAATTTATGAAGCCATTGTAAAATTTATTGTTACATATTACATTTTTATATTGTGATGCTATCGTATTTTTGCTTGGAATCAGCTTACTTCGTTGTAAATAGAAAAGCCTGACAATGTCACGGCTAAATACCTGCAAGTATTGTGGTATTTCGCTATGTTTCTGACTGACACGCCCCCAACTCGTATAGATCGGAGTTTAAAGAAAATTACGAGCTTCCCACTGGTATTTACGACATTGTGGTGGCGTTCATGTCGGTTCTGCTCGTAAATACGATCTTTCCGACATGACTTGAACGCACCATATATCCCATATGTGGAACCGTACACCCAGGGGCACAGAAATAAACATTCCATATGTAGGAACGTACCGCTCAAAGGGTTAAACAATAAACTGACACAAAGACATTTGAATATGTGTATACGATCCTCCTTCCGCACATTTGTAATGTAAACACTGACTCGATACTTCCGCCTACGTCAACCGTGACCTTTTCAACGCAATTGCGTATTACGTGACGTCACGAACGCGCATCGGAGAAAAGAGCAAGGCCAGCATTTGTGCTTATAAAACGTAAACTTTTTTATTTTTTTTTAAATGACCAATCGTTTCGCTAGATAAGACCCTTATTCATCGTCTGGTATCGTCTGGTGTCGTTTAAAGCCCTTTGAAGCTGCACTGAAACTGCCATTTGGACCTTCAACCGTTTGGTGCCCATTGAAATGAATGATATGGAGAAAAATCCTAGAATGTTTACATCAAAAACCTTCATTTCTTTTCGACTGAAGAAAGAAAGACATGGACATCTTGGATGACATAGGGGTGAGTAAATTATCAGCAAAAGTTTATTTAAAAGTGGAGTAATCCTTTAAAACGGCATCCGCTTTTTGCATCATAATTTGGCTATTATAATCATAATCAAGCTTTCTTTCTGCACAGCATCCAACATAAAATGTGGGAAGATTTTACTAACTAAACACTCTTACTTTGTTTGTGTTTTTCAGTGGCCATGTACAGGGAACCCTCTCTGCACGACCTGACCGAGTTCTCACGTTCTGGTAGCGGCACACCCACTAAGAGCCGGAGTGCCTCCGCTGTGCTGAACGGGGGCAAAGCTGTGAGTCAGAACGAGTCGACGTAGCCCGGTTTACCCGGCCCGGCCCGCTACCTTACGCCTTCACCAAAACCTCTGAATGCTTGTGACTTCACACAGACTTCTCTCCAAAAAGCTCTCAGCGGTTCAGGACAACATGAAACATAACATAACAACCATGCTACACTTTGCAATCTAGAGTAACATTTGATTGGACTTCTTTATAAATAGCTTGTTTTTGTTACGTTTAGCTTGTTGTTGTTTTGTTTTCCGTTCACCACTCGTTCATGCCTTTTCCATATGAAACACAACAATTGTAGCCTTTCATACAGCGGGACGTTTCGTTTAGTCCCTCTCAGCAGTCAAGGTTCGTGTACTAGCGTTGCAGATCAAATCCTGATCAAATAATATATTTGTTAAGAGTTCAGGGCAGTAAGTGAGGGTTTAGGAAGCCACCCCTGTCCTCCATGCTTCCTAAGTGTGAAGCGATAGAAAAGCGCGTGTGTGTGTGTGTGTGGGGGGGGGGCTCTGCGATCATGTGCACTCGCTCAGAGGGCTTGCTCTCTAGCATGGGAATATAAAGCCTGCGTTCTGCTCACATGAAGAGAGAAGCTGAGCCTCTCGGAACCAAGAGGCAATGGCTTGCTAATTGTTTGAATTAGCTGTGAGCTTGTCTTATTTTTTCTTCCTCTTGTTCTTCCCACATATCAGTGTTTTTAGAGGTTTAAACAGCGACTGGAGATCCAGCGCACCAAAGACAGAACTGTGAGAGTTTCCCCTCGAGCTGCCAGACCACATCGGGGTGTGTGTGTGTATATATATATATATATATATATATATATATATATGCATGCATGACAGTGAGAGTGATTAGTGAGAGGTTTCAGTATTCGAGGAGATGATGTGTGGTTCTTGAGGGCTGTTTTTTGTCACCCCTTTTGTCTCTTTTGCGTCCCGTTATCTCTTTTCTAAGTTCCTTTAGTCTGTGTGCTTGTGTTTTTGCCTTTCCCGCCCATGTTGACTCTCCTTTGGTCAATGCTGGTCAGCGTTACTGGTGATTTGTGAGACATGGCGGGACTCCCGCCTGGACTCCGTTTTGTGTATAAGTAACTTATGGTGGTGACAATTTTCTATATAAATGAGCAAACAAAAAAAATGATACTGTGGAACTTAAGTTGGTTAAATTTTTTAAGGTATGTCTAATTTGTAAAAGTGAAAAAAAAAAAATGGGGGTGGTGGGGGGGGTACAAAAAAATCTTGTACAGGGCATGTACAAATCAGGTTGCGTACAACAAGGACCCTTTTTGTGGGCTACAGTACAGTATATATTCTTTCCCTCGGGCAACATAACGTCATACATGCTACAAGGGGTTCTTCTCTCTTCTGTTTCCTTCTGGGTTTCTTTCTTCTACAGTATCTGTTGCATGGGAGACTGCAGGGAGGTGAGGAATAGAGCTGCATGATGTAGGCTATGTGTATTAACTCCTCCCTGGATCATATGTTCCAAACTACCAGGATAAAACTGACAAACAACATGTATGTACTGACTGGCACTCTGCCACGTACCTTCAAGTTGTTTCTTATTTGTTGTGTACATACAATGCACTGAATAAAATGTTTATATTAAGATATACTTTTAAAATGCGTCTGTGCTTTATTTGTTCACTTCGATCGGCGTAATTGTATTATCGTTGTTCTCTTGGCATACTGGCCAACGGATCCCGTCTTTCTCTTTGCCAATTCAGTTTGTTTTAATGGCCTCTTACATCTTATTTTAATCTATTTACCCATTTGGAATTGGGATATTAAATAGTCATATCGTGCCAACAAAAACAAATACTGAAGCGACAGCAATTAGGTGGATGTCAGAGAACAAAAAAACCCCAAAAAACATTGGGAATCATACTGTTACACTTTCCTGCGACAGCTGCGGTTGTTGGACTGCTTTTGTGCTTTTTCCAGCGTGAACAAAAGTAAAACAGCACTTAACAGAGCACTATGTTGTAGGAAGGTGACAAATAGCGCTCCACTGGGGAACGGATGTTGTTTTTGATGGTTTCCTGGCTGGTGCTGGCGTGTAGTTGAGCCAGTGATGTAGCCAACTATATCCACTTCCTCTGGACAAAGATGAATCGTCCCTTGAAAAATCTGCTCTTTAATTGCCTGCAGAGTCAAGACTCCTGCATGGCTTCTACCTTGTGGAGCAGTTTCTTGTAATGAATCAGTATGATGGGAGACAGCCTTGTGACCAAGACTGAGGTCCCTTGAATAATATAGTGTGAACATTGGAGATCACTGTTGGGAAAAAAAGTTTATATTGGAAAACCAGCTCACATTATGGAACTATAGGTCTGCACTGTTCATAGTATGGATGTTTATGATATTATCTTGAATAGTATAATGTCAAGATTTGACAAATACTTCCGTTCGAAAGTTTGGGGTAGGCAAGATTGTTGAAAAAGTCTCTTATGCTCACGAAGGTTGCATTTATGTGATCAGGAATACTGTAAGAACTGTAGTATTGTGAAAAAATCTTACTTTTTAAAATAACTGTCTTCTATTTCAATATATTTAATGAGCTGAATTTTCAGCATCCGGTCTTCAGTGTCACATGATCCTTCAGAAATCATTCTAATATGCTGATTTGATGCTCAAGGAACATTTCTGTATAAAATATTATTAGAAACATAATTATCAATGTTGAAAACAGGTGTGCTGTTTAATATTTTTGTGGAAACCGTGCTAATTGTTTTCTTTGATGAATAGAAATTTCATAAGAACAGCATTTATTTGAAATAGAAATCTTTTGTAACATAATAAATGTCTTTACTGTCCTTGCTGAATAAAAGTATTAATTTCTTTTTTTCTTTTTTTAAATTGTACTGACACCAAACTTTTGAACGGTAGTGTAGATCAATGCATGCTCATTTTATTACCTTTACTGTCATCTAACACTCACTTAAGGTTTATCTTTAAAAACAATAGTGATTTTATAACACTGTAACACTGTATGACTTTAATATCAGCAATAACTTTTAATATCAGTGAATCCCTGTAAAAATGTATATTACTGATGAATGTAAATGTTTTGAGTATGTGAGCTATAGAGGAAACAGGGACAGGGAAAAATGAGACGGTGAAAATCTCTTTGATTGTGGTGCAGTATGTATATACAGCAATCAAGTGCTCTGTATGTTATTAGCTCTGTAAGCAGAAATGAACTAATGAGGAGTCTGTTCCACAGCAGCAGGTCAACACATTTCATCTCTTGTGCTGCTGCTCTATGCACTCCCATTATTTCCTTTCTGTGGCCCTTTCTTCTCGTTGATTAGCCAGAACACTCTAATTCATTAACGCAGACAGTTCTGTAGCACTGCGGGCTGAAGCCAACTGGACAAGCTCTTATCCTGAACAGACAGCAGCCCACACACAATGCAGCATAATGAAGACGAACCCTCAGAGGATCCGCGCAACATCATCTTCACTAGTTTCAGGAGACTTCACACAAAAACTCATCTTATAGACAAATGTTTTGAACAAAACCTGAGAGCAGCAAATTGGTAATTTAACTCAACCTTGGTCTGCAGTAGAGCTTAAATATATCATTTAACAAGCCTTTTGTTGAAAAGAGTCTTTCTTACTCTGATTATATTATTTTTTACATATGAAAAATGATTCAATTTAGTATTGAAAAACCATGTTTGTACAGAATGCTAAGGGTTAATGTAGGACTTTAACCGCCAGTTTCACAGACAAGGCTTAAGCTATAGTCCCAGACTAAAATACATGTTTGAGCTGTTTTAACTGAAAGAAACTTGCACTGACATATCTTAAAATTGTGCATTGTTCTGTCTCAAGATGCACACCAGTAATGTTTTTTTTTCTAAGGCACGTTTATAAAAGTTTCGTAAATGTCCCAATTGAACTAAGGCCTAATCCTGGCTTAATCTAAACTCTGTCTGTGAAACCAGGACTTAATATATTGGTCTTCTCAATGTATTATGTACTTTTTATATCATGTTGGTGTTGGAGAGAAACGTGCACGACAAAGGAATGGAAAATCGACACATCGAAAACAAAGAACAAATGAACTGGGAAACTCAAGGCTTAAATACAAGGAACAAACAAAGGGAACTAGATTAGAACAGAATCTAATAATCAGTGATTAACCATATAGCAACAAACTGGAGTGAGAATGAGTAACCAATGGAACTAATGTGAACAGGCAAACTGGATCAGAGCAAACACAAAATGAAACTACAACCCGAATTCCGGAAATGTTGGGACGTTTTTTAAATTTGAATAAAATGAAAACTAAAGGACTTTCAAATCACATGAGCCAATATTTTATTCACAATAGAACATAGATAACATAAATGTTTAAACTGAGAAATTTTACACTTTTATCCACTAAATGAGCTCATTTCAAATTTGATGCCTGCTACAGGTCTCAAAAAAGTTGGCACGGGGGCAACAAATGGCTGAAAAAGCAAGAAATTTTGAAAAGATTCAGCTGGGAGAACATCTAGCAACTAATTAAGTTAATTGATATCAGGTCTGTAACATGATTAGCTATAAAAGGGATCTCTTAGCGAGGCAGAGTCTTTCAGAAGTAAAGATGGGCAGAGTTGTGAAAGAGTGTGTAAAAATATTGTGGAATACTTTAAAAACAATGTTCTTCAATGTCAAATTGCAAAGGATTTGCAAATCTCATCATCTACAGTGCATAACATCAGAGAAACTGGAGAAATCTCTGTGCATAAGGGACAAGGCTGAAGACCTTTATTGGATGCCCAGGGTCTTTGGGTCCTCAGACGCCACTGCATCACTCATTGGCATGATTGTGTCAATGACATTAATAAATGGGTAAACACAATCAATAAACCACTGTCGGTAAACACAATCTGCCGTGCCATCTGCAGATGCCAACTAAAGCTCTATCATGCAAAAAAGAAGCCATATGTGAACAAGGTCCAGAAGCGCTGTCGTGTCATGTGGGCCAAGGCTCATTTAAAATGGACTGTTTCAAAGTGGAAGTGTTCTATGGTCAGACGAGTCCAAATTTGACATTCTTGTTGGAAATCACAGACGCCGTGTCCTTTGGCCTAAAAAGGAGGGAGACCTTCCAGCGTGTTATCAGTGTTCAGTTCAAAAGCCAGCATCTCTGATGGTATGGGGGAGCATAAGTGCATACGGTATGGGCAGCTTGCATGTTTTGGAAGGCACTATGAATGCTGAAAGGTTTGAATGATAAAGGTTTTAGAGCAACATATGCTCCCCTCCAGATGACGTCTATTTCAGGGAAGGCCTTGTGCATTTCAGCAGGACAATGCAAAACTATTTCTATGGAATGTGATTTGAAAGTGTTTTAGTTTTAATTTTCTTCAAATTTAAAAAACGTCCCAACATTTCCGGAATTCAGGTTGTACAACAGAACATATATGTTACAGTTTTCTAGCTTTTCTAACTATAAAAATTGTATTTTTAAGGGATGTACCAGTTAAAGCCGATATTAAAATTCAATTTTGTTTAAATATATTAAAAATGAAACACTAAAAATTAAAATCAGTCATTTTAAATGTTACAAGTGAATTTAGGCATCACAATACTATAGTGTATAGTATGATGTACAAAATGTGTATTTATTTTTTGTTATTATTTGCTATTAAACTTTTAAAGATCAACTTTAAGTAAGCGTTAGTTAAATTTACTTTAAAAATCTGAGGGCAAAAGATAAAAAAAAAAAAAAAACATTTGAGCAAACAGAGTAGATTTCTTGTTATACGTTCAACCAGCTGAATGATGCACCAATCTGAATGTTGTATAATATATATCGGTGATATTACTGCAATATTACAAAAATATTACTGCATTTTGAGACAAAGCAATGACATACAGTGGGTACGGAAAGTATTCAAACCCTCTTAAATATTTCACTCTTTGTTATATTGCAGCCATTTACTAAAATCATTTAAGTAATTTTTTTTCCTCATTAATGTACACACAGCACCCCATATTGACAGAAAAACACAGAATTGTTGACATTTTTGCAGATTTATTAAAAAAGAAAAACTGAAATATCACATGGTCCTAAGTATTCAGACCCTTTGCTCAGTATTTAGTAGAAGCACCCTTTTGATCTAATACAGCCATGAGTCTTTTTGGGAAAGATGCAACAAGTTTTTCACACCTGGATTTGGGGATCCTCTGCCATTCCTCCTTGCAGATCCTCTCCAGTTCTGTCAGGTTGGATGGTAAACGTTGGTGGACAGCCATTTTTAGGTCTCTCCAGAGATGCTCAATTGGGTTTAAGTCAGGGCTCTGGCTGGGCCATTCAAGAACAGTAACGGAGTTGTTGTGAAGCTACTCCTTCATTAATTTAGCTGTCTGCTTAGGGTCATTGTCTTGTTGGAAGGTAAACCTTCGGCCCAGTCTGAGGTCCTGAGCACTCTGGAGAAGGTTTTCGTCCAGGATATCCCTGTACTTGGCCGCATTCATCTTTCCCTCGATTGCAACCAGTCGTCCTGTCCCTGCAGCTGAAAAACACCCCCACAGCATGATACTGCCACCACCATGCTTCACTGTTGGGACTGTATTGGACAGGTGATGAGCAGTGCCTGGTTTTCTCCACACATACCGCTTAGAAATAAGGCCAAAAAGTTCTATCTTGGTCTCATCAGACCAGAGAATCTTATTTCTCACCATCTTGGCAAACTCCATGCGGACTTTCATGTGTCTTGCACTGAGGAGAGGCTTCCGTCGGGCCACTCTGCCATAAAGCCCTGACTGGTGGAGGGCTGCAGTGATGGTTGACTTTCTACAACTTTCTCCCATCTCCCGACTGCATCTCTGGAGCTCAGCCACAGTGATCTTTGGGTTCTTCTTTACCTCTCTCACCAAGGCTCTTCTCCCCCGATAGCTCAGTTTGGCCGGACGGCCAGCTCTAGGAAGGGTTCTGATCATCCAAAACGTCTTCCATTTAAGGATTATGGAGGCCACTGTGCTCTTAGGAACCTTAAGTGCAGCAGAAATTTTTTTGTAACCTTGGCCAGATCTGTGCCTTGCCACAATTCTGTCTCTGCGCTCTTCAGGCAGTTCCTTTGACCTCATGATTCTCATTTGCTCTGACATGCACTGTGAGCTGTAAGGTCTTATATAGACAGGTGTGTGGCTTTCCTAATCAAGTCCAATCAGTATAATCAAACACAGCTGGACTCAAATGAAGGTGTAGAACCATCTCAAGGATGAACAGAAGAAATGGACAGCACCTGAGTTAAATATGTCACAGCAAAGGGTCTGAATACTTAGGACCATGTGATATTTCAGTTTTTCTTTTTTAATAAAGCTGCAAAAATGTCAACAATTCTGTGTTTTTCTGTCAGTATGGGGTGCTGTGTGTACATTAATGAGGAAAAAAAATGAACTTAAATGATTTTAGCAAATCGCTGCAATATAACAAAGAGTGAAAAATTGAAGGGGGTCTGAATACTTTCCGTACCCACTGTATGTGAGTGCAAGTTGCTTTCAGGTAAAACAGCTCAAACATGCGTTTTAATCTAGGACTAGGCTTAAGCCTTGTCAGTGAAACCGAGCACAGATGTCACAAAGCAGCAAGTTACTAAACCTATAACAACAAAAGCAATGATAAAACAGTGTTAAGACAACTGGAAAACATTGAAAAATGCAACCTTATTAATCATTCATGCCCCAGTGCATGATGGGAACACCAGTATCAGAAGGTTGTGTAGGATTTACTTAATTTTATAACTTTGATATTTACTAGAAGAATTTCTACATATTTGAATTTAGTACTAAAAACTTTTTATTCTTGCCTGAACTAACTTATATGGTACCAACATATCATGCTATGCTTATTTTAATGTTTTTCAGTCATGTAATATCCCAAGTTTCAGCAATGCAGACAGCAATTGGATTAATAACATCTTCCATTATCAGCACAGTTTCTCTTTGTTCAGCTTCTATATGTATCGTCTATCTGTGTAGAATATGGTTCCAGCTCTATTAAAATTATATGTGCAGATCAAAGTCATCGTTCCCCTTAATTACATTTAGATCTTTTCTCATAAAATGTCAACTTTCTGATCCTGGAGATGAAGTATGTCTACTGGAGTGGGCTGAAGTCAAATGAAGATGAACTATGCCACGTAAAATATGACACGAGGTGATATCATCAGACATTCTGCATAACCTCTAATGTTGAAGCCCACAGCACACTTCTCTAGTCATGCCTTACCTAAAGGTCTCTGTACTGTAAGTGACTTCATGTGTGTGGTTTGATGATTGCAGTGTCCTCTGGAGAAGGTCTTTGATCTCTATGAGAGTGCTTGAGCAAATGAGACTGATTGGGAACATCTGAAGCCCATGTGTGAGGAAGACGTTATGCAAGAGCTGTTTATGTGCTCAGATAATGCACTATAGGCTCAGTGGAACACACACATATGCACAGTTTGGAAGTTCACTGAAGGACACGAATGCATAGAAAGACAAGCTCTTGATGTGATGACATAATTTTCAGCCTCTTTCTAATGCTGTATCACATATCGAGCACTATATTCTCCCAGAGATTTGAGAATGTATAGATATAATCCAGGGCAGAAAGCACAATCCACTCTGAACGGATAATACAACACTAATCATTTGCACTTTGACTCCTGTGCTTTGCCCTGTGAGAAAAACAGATGATGTAATTCTTTAAATTCCAGAAAGAAAAATGAGCTGCACTTTATAGTCTGACCTACATGTGAATTTGCAATTTCACAACACCTTCATGCTTACTGATTTATATTATCCATATCTGTAGATCTGAATTATAATTTCCTTCACCTGATTTCTTTCCATGCCTCGTGATTATACCCGTCATTTTTTCCTCTCCCCTCTCGCCGCTGCTGTTTGTGAGCAGGTGCAGGAGGGAATCCCGGACTGCTTGTGCTGCTGCAGTGGGAGGGATGTGATTACATAAGAGAGGCAGACAGGCCTCTCCGCTTTCTCCGCCGGTCATGCACTATTCATGAGGCTCTCTGCATCAAAACTGCATTCCTATTCCTGACACTTCCATGCTACTGCCAGGAAAACAGCCACTCCAGCGGCACTACAGCCACTCTGACCATGAAGAATTTACACACCTTGTCTTTCGTTCCTTGCTTTTTCCCTCATTCTTCAGCTGCTTTATCCCACACTCTTAAAAATAAAGGTTCTTTATTGGGATCTCCTTTTAGAACCTTAAAGGGGACCTATTATGCAAAATTCACTTTTAAATGGTGCTTGAACATAAATGTGTGTTGGCGGTGTGTGTACACAATCACCCCCCCGCTAGAAATTTTACGTTCCCAGAACATTCTCGGAACGTTCCCACTGGTGTTAAGGACGTTGCCTAGTAACGTTCCCAGTACGTTCACAGACGGTCACGATGTGGAGTTCTTTTAAGGTTTGGGGGACGTTATTTGGTGGACCTTCACAGAACATTCAAGACGTTCTCTGAACATTTAGGGAACCATACTTTATTTGGAAATGTTCTCAGAACACCCCTGCTGCCCTTGTCAAAAAATGTAATTGAAAATTAGAGCTAAATTGACTAACAAAAATGGCTGTTCAAACAAAAACTATTTTTTCTTAAATGTCTTACAAAAAAATATTTTACAGCTATATAGAATATTTTTCCTGGATTAATATTATGAAACCTTTTCTTTAAAATGCAAATCTCTTGCAGTAAGTCATTGGCTGATAACACTACTGTATCACTGCATCAGCAACTACACAGTTACTGTCTTTAAATAAAGCAACATGCAGCAGAACATCAGTGTTTCTGGATCATCACTGACTGAAGCACAGGCGCTACTCTCCAGCACAATGGTAACCTCACAAAACTCAGATAACAGAAACATCATTAAACACTAACAGATCTCTCTAGATCTCAGCATCTTCACTTATTACACACCACTCTGACTTTGTTTCTTTCATATAAATCTTCTTAATGAGGTGTTGATGTTTTACCAAAATTGATAAATGTCACCGTTACGGTGGTAAGTGCTTGCTTAAGTTGGGCTCCTGACCCTTGACGTTTTGTCTTTATTTTTCTCCAATTGTTGCAACTGTGTTTTTCTAAAGCATTTGTTGAGTTTGATTTCTCATTGTTGAAGATTTTATCATCATACAGTGGTCTTATTCACTGATCTCTGAATATTGTGTATTTGTTTTCTTCATGTTGTTGTAGTCCTATGATAATGCATAAAACCCTGTCTTGCTTTGACATTTTTAAAGTTTTTATCCTTATGCAGAAATTATTCAGACAGCATCATGTAGATTCAAACAGACAACAAGATTCTGCGTATGATCCTCAACAATGGTGACAAAATTTTCAGATAAACAGATTCATTCTGAGCATCACAAAACAAGCTACTAAAGTCACAAAAAAGATTTTTGTTTAGTGTCACCATTGTTGAGGATCATACGCTGATTCATGATGTCTGCTGCTCAAAACTGTCTGTATAATGAATTTAAAAAAACTCAAAAAAAAAAACAAAAACTAACCATTAATTAATGCAAAACTAATATTTAATACATTCATAGCTTAGACTCACTAAACAACCCAATTCATCTGATGAGACTTGCGTTTTTTGCTATAACAAGCTTGTCTTGAAAACACAGTTAAAACAGCCAGAGAAAATCTAAGGTTAAATGTCAAGAATCAAGAGCCCATCTAAAGCAAACGCTCACCTCCATAACAGTGACTTCAAACTTTATTATTTTTTTTATTTATTATTATTTTCCATAAAACACCCACGCAGAAGCCGACGTTCTCGTGACCTTGTGCAACTTTGCCTAAAAGTTCTCTAAAAGTTACAAAAATTCTGAAATTTTACAGAACATTTGTACGGAAGAGGATTAGGGCCAAGCAATAATAAAAAAAATAAAACCATCTCGAGATTAAACTCGTTAAATTACGAGAAAAAACGTGTTAAATTTCGAGAAAAAAGTCGAGATAAAATGTTGAGAATAAACTCGTTAAATTACGAGAAAAATTACGAGTCGTTAAATTTTGAGAACAAATTCGTAATTTAACGAATTTGTTCTCGTAATTTAACCATTTTTTTCTCATAATTTAATGACTTTATTCTCAACATTTTATCTCGACTTTTTTCTCGTAATTTAATGATATTTTTCTCATAATTTAACGAATTTGTTCTCGTAATTTAACGACTTTTTTCTCGTAACTTAATGACTTTATTCTCAACATTTTATCTCGACTTTTTTCTCGAAATTTGACTAGTTTTTTTCTCGTAATTTAACGAGTTTATTCTCAACATTTTATCTCGACTTTTTTCTCGAAATTTAACGATATTTTTCTCATAATTTGACGAATTTGTTCTCATAATTTAACAACTTTTTTCTCGTAACTTAATGACTTTATTCTCAACATTTTATCTAAACTTTTTTCTCAAAATTTTACGAGTTTTTTTCTCGTAATTTAATGAGTTTATTCTCAACATTTTATCTCAACTTTTTTCTCGAAATTTAACAACTTTAATCTCGAGATGGTTTTATTTTTTTTATTTTTGCTTGGCCCTAATCCTCTTCCGTACATTTGGGACATAAAACGTCCTCTTTTGGTAATGAAAGTGCTGCAGTTCAAGGTTCCTTATTTGACTTTAGGGGGACATTCCATGTTGGTTATTTTATGGTCACATAAGAACGTAAGGACATTTGGGAAGTTAACAGAACGTCCTATAGTAATAGTCCCCTAAATATTCCCAGAACATCCTGAATGTTCCCTGAAGGTCCACCAAATAACGTTCCCCAAATAACGTTCCCCAAACCTTAAAAGAACTCCACATCGTGACCGTCTCTGAACGTTCTGGGAACGTTACTAGACAACGTCTTTAATACCAGTGGACGTTCTGAGAATGTTCTGGGACCGTAAAATTTCTAGCGGGGTAACCTGTCACCTAGTAACATTCCCAGAATGTTCAGAGACTCTCATGATGTGGAGTTCTTTTAAGGTTTGGGGAACATTATTTGGTGGACCTTCAGGATATTCTGGGAATGTTTAGGGGACTATTACTATAGGACGTTTTGTTAACTTCCCAAATGTCCTTACCTTCTTATGTGATAAGATAACCAAAATGGAACGTCCCCCTAAAGTCAAATAAGGAACCCTGAACTGCAGCACTTTCATTACCAAAAGAGGACGTTTTAGGAACGTCCCGAATGTTCTGTAAAGGTTCGGAATTTTTTGTCACCTTTTGAGAACTTTTAGGGAATGTTGCACAAGGTCCTGAGAACGCTGCCCTATATGTGGGCCTATAATGATAAAAAGTCCACCCACTCCTTTTTTTTCTAATCCCCATAAAATCTCAATCTCATAGAACAAGCCGTTTTCATTTTCTGAGCAATGTGACATCACATTGTACAGGCCCCACCCACGACTGCTGACGGACTCTGCTGTATTAGCATAGACCCCGTCCTGAGAGAGCCCACCCTGTCTGCCGTTGTCTCGAAGCTGAAGCAGCTGTAGCGACAAGAATGTCTCGTAAACTATTGATGTGTTTTGTTGTTGGATGTAAGAGTGAACAAAACAGTCTTTATTTACTCTCGACATCTGAGCCGCTGAAGATGTAGTGGATTAGTTTTGTTTTTGAAAGGAACACGCCACAGATCTAATATACACATGCGATTTCTATCCCTGCTGTTTACGTTCACAGACATTACTGACTGTGTTTGTGAACTTTGTGTGTTTGACATAACCTTGTGTGTATTTAACACTTTAAACACAATAAGACATGAAAGAGAAGTTAGTTTAATACTCTTGCGACGTGCCGTCTGACAGCCAGCTTTCTGTGCGTGTGCTTTAGATGTGTGCGCTCAGAAAACAATAAATTAGAAGTTTAAACTGATATAAACGCATGCAGATAATAAACTTTCATGATGAAGAAGAACTGCACTGTCCATGAGCGTGATCGTGATATAGATGACAATCAAAACTAAGAAGATGTTTGTGATCATGGAAAGGGGGCGGGGAGCAGCAGCTCATTTGCATTTAAAGGCACAAGCACGAAAACAGCATGTTTTTGCTTGCATTCAGAAATTGGTCTTTACAACATGATATAATAAATGATCTGTGAGTTTTTTTAAGATGAAAGTTCTCAGATATGTTCTGGGGAAACCTGGGACTTATATTACATCTTGTATAAAAGGGCATTATAGGTCCACTTTGAACATCCATGGAAGCTTATAGTGGAAAATGGTTAAACAGATTATTAATATGGATAAAAAATATACTTTTAAGAACTGTACCATGATATGTTCTTTGGTGAAACCAAACTAGCTCTTTAATGGCATGGCTGTGAAGAAAAAATGACTATTTTGGAAACTTTATTTTTAGGAGTGAATGCTGAGCTGTTTTAACGAGAACAGTTGTGTCCATCAAGTTTATTAGTTAGCTTGCTAGTAAATATTGTTTTA
The DNA here is from genome assembly GCF_018812025.1 of Megalobrama amblycephala. NCBI lineage: Eukaryota > Metazoa > Chordata > Actinopteri > Cypriniformes > Xenocyprididae > Megalobrama > Megalobrama amblycephala. The sequence goes on along the minus strand of NC_063066.1, from coordinate 9,534,244 downwards.
TTGATTAGGTAATGAGGTCATAGATGAGGGAATCTGTGAATTTGCCAATGAGCGAGTTTCCTGACATAACATTCACTAAGCAGATCAATAACTCTAGTAATGAGTCCAGTGATCCCTCTGGCTTTATACTGCCAGCTTCTCAGTGGTTCTTTGATAAACCCATTAGCATGTTCGGATCTTGGCGTCATGGATCTTCATCAATGAGGCTGTCCAGTGTGAAAAGTTTACTAATGCATTTTAAGGTTTTACTAATGGACTCATTAATGAAGTCACCTTGGATACAGACATGGAGAAACTTCACAGATAATCAAAGAACTCACCAACGGGATGAATGGTAACACTTTAGAATACTGTTCTGTCATTAATGAATAACTACACAGGAACAAATGAGTAACACAATATTAACTCTAGTAACTATTAACTAACAAGAATTCTGATTAACAAATTAGTAGGTAACAGTGCTCAGTTTAATGTGGTAGTTCACTATTAGCTAATCAATAACTAATATTTTTTCATACCTTCCAGAGGACTACTAAAAACGACTACAGGTTCATATTTAAAGTGAATAATGGATAATGTATAATTAATTCTAAACTAAAGATCATGGTAACACACTAGTAATGACTCAAGTATTACCAAATTACCAATTATTTGGATATTTATTTACTTATTTATACTAAAATGTGTCTGTTTTAGAACTATTTAACCTTTCTATCACTAGCTGATATGCTATAAAGTTTTGAATCTTAAATCTTTTTAAAAGCTTGCAGTACTGTGAATATTATTGGCTTTTATATAAACTGCTTGTGATGTTCGTCACTTTGGAAAGACTACATGTAATAAAATTGATAAATAATGAACACTTCGTTTGGTTACCTAAAATGCTAAATTATAAGGTCAGCCAATTTAATTAATGCATTTGTTCATTCATTAGCGACGCTCACCCATGAACTCAATCTATCACCGCAAGGATCAGTTCACTAATGACATTTGAGTTTTGTTTCTTGTCTAATTTGCAGTCAATACAATAATTACTTTAAACGCCTTTCACGATGTCTAACAGGATGTTGTGAGATTGCAGAGATCAATCACTGTCAAAGCATTGTGATTCACATATGTGACATTTACAAATGTGATTTACTACAGGAGAAAACTATGCTCTGAGGACATTTTATCTCAGTGTATTGGTGAATGACATTCACAGATCAACAAAACCTGGAGTGAAGGTCTATTACTGATGAAATGAAGACAGACAGGTAATAAAAAACTAAAATTATGCTTTTGATCAATATAGATTCTTAGTAACTACTGAACTTCATAAAGGGAGTCTGGGATAGTTTTGAACACAGTGCAATAAAAGTAAATAAATGAGGTCAATTCTACAGTACTTTGTTAGTATGGAAGAGCATGCAGGATATTTGACAGTGTGGATGGTTTAATCAGGACCATGGGCTTTATAAAGACATTAACAAATGCACTGCAAGAAAGATCTTCATGCATTTTAACTCAGTTCATTTAGCTGTAAAAGGACAAATTATGCTCTTAGGCTATGTTCAGAGAAATTTTAAAGAGAAATGTCAGAGGATTTCAACATAAGAGAAGAGGAGCTTGAGTTTGTTGCACAGCCCTATTTGTTTGAACCGTGAGAGGCGTCTAAGCTTACGATACTCCTACATCCTGCGTCATACATCACGTCAGTGGGTTACTCATTTGGCGCAAGTCGAATTGCGCAGTATGTGTTCGGACGTCCGTCGGAAGCTAGTTATTTGAATATGTTAATATGGATATTTTTCTTACAAAAACATTGCTTCGCTTTATTAACCTACTGGAGTCATATGTATTACTTTGATTATGGATGGATGCATTTTTTTTGTTGTTGTTGTTGTTGTTGTTGTTGTTGTTGTTGTTGTTCAAAATGCAGCCCCCCATTCACAACCATAAGAAACCTTGGAGGACTAAGGATATTTTTAAAAATATCTCAGATTGTGTTTGTCTGAAAGAAGATAGTCATGTACACCAAGGATGGCTTGAGGGTGAGTAAATCATGGGATAATTTTCAGTTGCATTTTTCATTCAATCCGATTTGAGCCGCCAGATCATCCAGACTGAGAAACATCTGTAAAATCTGATTTGAATTGCATTTCAAACCACCTCCAAATGTGGTTTGAATCAGATTTGAAATTTTTTTTTGTTTGTTTTTTGTTTTGTTTTTTGCTGTCCAGACTTTCAAAAACCTTTCTGGATAGATTCTGGGGGGGATCCAAGTAAAATTTGATTTGGATCTGTTTAGTCACATGTTGAGATAAAAAGTATAAAGTGATGCAGGTTATGGTTTAACTCTGAGGACATCCAAATGATGAAAGCATTGTGAGAGCTAGAGTGAAAAAGAAAGAGATAGAAATACACTTGAGCTGAACCTGTAGCAGAAACAGTATTCTAAAGTGTTACCAGCAACTTTACAAGATGTGAAAAAGAAGTGGCTATAAGAGTACTGGTGGTGGTGGTGTATGCATTGCAACTTTAAGGACACCTAAACAAAGATTTCAAACACTGACACTGGTGAAGTGTGTGATTTCTGCCGCATTAAACAAAACAGCAAAATAATTTACCTGATTTTCAAACAGGTTTCCTAAACGCTATTGGTCGGTCAAACAGATAGCCCCGCCCTGAACTCACACCACTGAGTGCTACTGTGTTGAGCAAAGAGCAAGACTTTCTTTCTTTCTTTCTTTCTTTCTTTCTTTCTTTCTTTCTTTTCTCTCTTTCAGGTTTCTACCACAATTGTATATAAAGCCTCTTTTGCTCTTGGTTTATAAGGACATATACACTAAGCTGGTTCAGAGAGCTGCTTATTGATATCTGAATTTTCCAAGCACAAATCAGTTCATCTCATTAACTATGCCTGTTAGTAACCTCTAGAGCTGAACACAAACTGGGCATGCAGGAGAACGAGAGAGGGAGGATGACGGTCAGGCAGGGGTTGAGGCTCTTGTTGCCATGGTGCCACGTCAGGAGAGAAGCAGCACATTGACTCTTCCCAAGCCAGATGGAGATACCAAGATTTCCAGGAAATGGATCTGACAACAACTCTGATACATGCACACTCCCATCTGGAGGATATGAATTACATCTGCCAATTAAATTACAAAAAGAGAGCTTTAACCTGTTTTTATTTACTTTTGATATAACATTGAAAAGCCACATGTGGTGTGAAATAGCATGTTGCAGAGACTTATTTCACCAAGTGCAACAGATCATCATCCTGGAACATTATTCCAATCAACCAGTTAGATTTGAGGGACAAGTTTACAGTTTATGTCAAGTTTAGGCTTAACCAGGGTTAGGTGCTTTTACCTATCATTTCATTCTGATTTTAGGGATAACTTATGGTTACACTGTAAAAAAAATCCCGTTGTTTCTACGGAAAAAATACCGGCAGCTGTGGTTACCAGAATAATACTGTAAAAATGACATCAAACCGTAAACATACTTACGGAGTTACATGTGAATTTTACATTTTAAATATGTATATTTAACATTGGATTTCAGTACACTGTAAAAAAAATCCCAGTAAAATTTACGGTAAAATAACGTATTTCATTAACTGATATAATGTTAATTTACCAACCTAATGAAGTACTAATATCTGTTTTGTACCTTTATAATACACTGACAGTCACCAAACACAGTGGTGATAAGAGTCACATGATGAATCAAAGTTCATCACAAGCAGCTTTTCCACAAGCTGAGAAGGACAATACTAATATATAGAAGGTGCACACAGTGTCATTCACACACACACTAAACACCATCATGGTAACATGCATTCAATTTTAAAAATGCAATAAACATTAATTTAACAACATTAGATGTAACATAAAACCCTAATGTACATAACTGATTAGAAAAAAATGAGAAAAACTAAGAAGAAACAGTTATTTCAACAAAAATATATAAAATGTGAAGTGTCACGCAGGGAATTGTGGGAATGTCAATTTACGGTTTTTCACTGTAAATTTTACAATGAATTGTTATTTTTCACTTTCAAAAACTGTGAATTTAACGGTATTTTACCGTAAAATTACATTAAATGTACCGTTAGATCTATTACAGTTATTCACCGTATATAGTATGGAAACTTTCTGTAAACCAAGTAACAGTTTTTCACCGCAGCATTTTTACAGTCTTTTACTGTTAAAATCACGGTTATATTTTATACAGTGTAGGGTTAGGTTTAGGGGTAGGGATGAAAAAATTCTGACAAAATTTTCGGACAGGAATATTGTTCCAGGATCAACAATAGATGTTGACCCAATCGTGACGTGCATAATATGTTATGGAATACAATACAGTATGTTCACAAAAGCAAAGACTTGATGGTTAAATATCCTACTTGTGCTACATGCAAAAAAAAACAATCTACAAGCAATAAGAAAATGTAAGTATGTGAGCAGCGAAAGGGCACTCGAAGCATTAAAGAATAGCCTCATTTGTTTTTGTGACCTGGTCACTTTCTTGGAAAAGTACATTCAAACATCACTGCTTTACCCAATTAAAAAGTCCCAGGAGACTCGAGTTGACTCACGACACTGTTAATTAAGAACAAAAGATGAAGCCGTCAGGGCTCTGTAAGAACCTGGAGCACTAATATGGGTCTCTGTAAAGCAAGACCAGCTTATACCGAAATTAGTATTCTAAACAGGAGGGGGTCACCATCTGTTAGAGACAGATCTAACCTCTGTACATCCTTCAGGGCTGCAGTGCACGGTGTAATTATTCAAGTGTAATTCAGAGAATTCACATGTTTTCAGTGGATACAGTGGTTTTCAAAATTTCTGATGCCAAGGACACCCAAATATGATGATCTCATACTTGACAAAATTAAACATTCAATCTGCTATGGTGAGTTTTAGTAGCCGTTTACACAACACTGTTTTCAACTAAAAACTGAAAACTTTTTATGCGTTTTGGCCGTTCATTTAACACGACGACGGCATTTTGGTGGCCTGAAAACTTTTGAAATCAGGTTTCAAAGTGCAAGTTTTTGAAAACGATATTGTTATTGTCTCAATGTAAATAAAAAAAACATGAATTTGTGAAAACGTCTGTAACATCATGCGTATGTGTATTACATGTTCAGTCAGCGCGTAGTGAAACATACAATTGTCGTCGTGTAAACATCCTTAGTGCCTCCGGGGTACACATGCTACTACTCGGGAATCAGTGAAATGTTAAACCAATAAAACCTATATAAATTATTTGCTAATTGTAACTAATGTAATGGTTATTCAGTTCCTTTTAAAGGGGTGGTTGATTATGATTTCACTTTTTTAACTTTAGTTAGTGTGTAATGTTGCTGTTACAGCATAAAAAACATCTGCAAAGTTACCAACGCTCAAAGTTCAATGCAAAGAGAGATATTTTCTTTTAAAGAATTCACTGTTTAAGGACTACAACAAACAGCTGGTAGGGACTACAATGAGCTTCATCCAGGGTTAGTGACATCACAAACCCTAAAATTTACATAAACCCCGCCCCCGAGAACACGCAACAAAGGCTCGAAGCCATGTTGGGCTGCTTTAGTGAAGAGGAAGAGTTGTTGTAGAGTGTTGTTTCCATGCCGTCATTTTACGCTGGACTGCTTCAAAAACGAGGGTCAATTCAATGCTGGATTTGAACAAAAGATTAACATGACGGCACATGCTAGTCGATGAGCTGAATCAACTCCACAGCAGCTATTTAAATTTATCCACTAACCATTCAGAAATGTTCATTTGCATTCTAAAAGTTGTAACTTCTTCCTGATTCTCTCCATCAGTGTCGACTCCGGTTTGAACAATGTAAAGCTGAACATCGTTACTGACAACCCAGACAGAAAGATAATGTGGCCCAGATCCGGCCCACATCTAGTACATGGATTACACACGGACCGGATCTGGGCCGACACTATGATGCTGTCAGGGAATCGTCATTTTGGCCGTGTGAGATTCTCCATCTTTGTTGTTGTTGAGCAACCGAAGCGCGAGCTGTTAAAGCTCCGCCCTCTTCTGGAAAGTGGGTGGGAGCAGCAGCTCATTTGCATTTAAAAGGTCACACACAAAAATGGTGTGTTTTTGCTCACAGCCAAATAGGAGCAAATTTGTCAAGCTATAATAAATGATCTGTGAAGAATTTTGAGCTGAAACTTCACAGACACATTCTGGCGACACCAGAGACTTATATTACATCTTTTAAAAAGGGCATTATAGGGCTCCTTTAAAGGGAAGAATCCGATTACTGCTTTGTATCTCACTGTGAAGATCTCTCTCAGTTTTAACACGCTTTATTGGCATAACAGATAATTGTACATTTTTATTGCTGAAGCATCTACAGCGTAGCTGCATTCAAAGAAAATAAAACAAAAACAGTGTAAAACAATGCACATAAATGATCAAAAGACAAAATATGAAGAATAATTGAAAAATAAAGCTGAAATGAATAACATTACAGAAAAAAAAAATAGAAATAAAAGAAAAGATAAGAGCACCGCTAATAATGAGCATAAGAAACATAGGAGCAAGTCTCTCTTTATCAGCATCTCATTTTCTCTCTTTTTCTTCTTCATACAATGCACAGGAGTCATTAATATGCTAATAGCTGCATTCCGTACTGCACAGAAATGAGGGTATTTAATCAAATGTGCTGTGACAGTCAACTTCAAATCGAATGCCTGGCTCACCTCAATTTCCCCTGTTTTTCACAGTATATCTGTATTGTCAGCATGTTCATGTGGTGTCTCTGTTTTCCTCTCTTTTTCCTGGGTTATGACTGGAAGGCAGTGGTAAGTGCAGACCTCTCTTCTCGGCACAGGGCATGTAAGGTGACGGCTGCACTCCTTTACATGATGATGTGTGTGCGACCTCATCAGTAAGGCATCTCTTTCAGTGTTTCCTCACTCCCTCAGGAAGCACTTCCTCTATTTATCAGCATAGTGCTGCCACAACAGATCCTCTGCCATTACCCGTGGAGTCACCGTGAGCGTTCATTAGATGGAGGGTTTGTGTAAAGGTGGATAAGCACAATGGAAAGAATCCACATGTTCCCCTGCTTATGTCTGAACATCATTAGAGCATCACATAAGCACGGGGGATTTCAAGGTTATGGTGTAAAGGAGCTACTACCCACTCTGCTATTACTGAATGAGCTCTTATGAAAGATGCACTGAAGTGAACCCATATGAGGTTTATATTATGAAACATTCATTAAAGTTTTTCTTCTTGGTTTTATTCTTTGTGAAGTTTAACAAAGCCTTGCTAGACTTTTGCCATAGAAGTTGCATAAGCATTATTCTCTCAATTTAGAGGGAACATATATCCTTTAACACTTTCAAAACATGCAGTCTGAGTTTTATTAGCAGTTTTCTTACGCAACAGCTTTCACACGTTACCCTTGCGAAGTTGCTTTTTGCAGACAATTTTTTGAGCATCAAAGCGTGGTCACATTTATTGATCCTCTGCAAATCTTCACTCTGAAATCCAGTAATTTCAATAGAAATCCACATGCATTTCTTGTGAATGCAGAAAAAAACTTCCCAACACAGATTTTTCTTGTATTCAAGTTGGTCACTGCATTGACCAATAGAAAGCTGCTTGGTTTGAAAGTGACTTCTGTGTTACAGTAATTGACGATACGCAATGGATCTTTTTTAGTCTTTTATGCTGATTCTTTTTTTGTGTGTGTGTTGAGATCATACTTTAGTTAGTTCCTGACATCATACGAACTTCAATTTCACTCTGCATAATCCAAACTTTTTTGCTTGTTGCTGAACTTGCATTTTTTGACAGTAATGGCTGTTTATTTGCTCCATGTTGTTTTGCATGAAAGCCCCTGTGTGCACATAGCTCAGTGTTGAGATTATTTATTTATTGGGTCTTGACATCATGTTGCCTCTGTGCTGGAGGTGTATGAGTTCACGCAGACTCCCTGGAGGAGGGCAGTGAACTCCTCACAGCATGAGAGGAAAGAGAGAGAGCCTGTTTCCCTAGAGGTCACAAACACATGCACATGCACACAGCGCTCTATCTGTATCCCCCGCCTCTCGTCCTCAGTCACTGCTTTCTGACTGGAGATGGGCCTCCACTTAGTGTTAGTCAACACCACTAGTTTTCCCCTGTGCCTAATTCCTTAATCGGCCCCCTGCCGAGGCTCTTAGGACCCCCGGAGAGGGCCGAGTGTGTGGTTAACTGCACAAAGGAGGGCACATGTGTTTGTTACAGGGGGTCTTTTGTTGCATTGTGGCATGCTCTTGGCCTCATGGTGATTACCCGCACCAGGGGTCCCGCATTGTACCGCCGCACCCGAGAATCTCACCTTTACAATCCCCCCTGTCGAGAGCCAGCAGGGGGCTCGCTGATGCTTCGCCAATCACTGTTCTTTTACAGTGAGAGCAGGCACTTATCTAAAGCACTTAAACACTAATGCATACCCTAAACACTCACTTACATACACAACGGGTACACTCCTAAAGGAGACCTACAACACCATTCATTACTCTAAGAGCCGAGTACTCACAAGCACTTAAACACCATACACTTAAACAGCCACGTGCTTTCATTCTCACAATCTAATCTCTGCACGCAAGCACACTTATATGTGCGCTATCATTCAAACGTTTGGAGTCGTGGGGTTTTTTAAATGTTTTTTAAAGTCTGTTCTCTCTCCAAGGCTGCATTTATTTGACCAAAGCACAAAACGTACAGCAAAAGCTGAATTTTCAGCATCGTTATTCCAGTCTTTAATGTCACATGATCCTTCAGAAATCATTTTAATATGCTGATTTGCTTCTCAGGAAACATCTCTATTTTCAATGTTGAGAACAGTTTTGCTGCTTAATATTTTTGTGGAAACATGATACATTTTTCCAGGACAACAGCATTTATTTGAATTTCTTTTTTTTTTTTTTGTAACATTATAAAAGTCTTTACTGACACTTTTAAATCATTTTAAGGTGTCCTTGCTGAATAAATAAGCCCAAACATTTGAATATTAGTGTATGTGGGGCCTACATCTTGAAACAAAACTTTCTTTTCTCATTTTGCTTTATCTGTAATATTATTCTCCCTATTATATCTCACTATTAAAGGTGGTACAGAGGATGTTTTGTTTTATACATTTTTGCAATATTACTTGAAACTGTCTTTACTAACTGATGAAAGACTATTTATTAGGTGCACTGAAAGTAATAATATTAATATACATCATCTGTGCACGAGGTAGGGCCTTAAAAACATCAGCCAATCGTTTACGCGATCATCGCGTAAACGATTGGCCCTCTGGCTTGTCAATCACTGCCATTGTGAGAGATGTGCGCGGATTGGCCCTCTGGCTTGTCAATCACTGCCATGACGTTCCTTGTGAGAGACGCGCGGCTGCGCGCTCTAGTAACTTTCCACACTCTGCATGCAATGTTTTTGTCAGGAGACAGGAGTAACAACTGCAGATTATAAGTCACCTGCGGTGAGTCCGACATAATGAATCCACGGCTTTAGGTCGCGCACACACTTAACGATTGTAAGGCCGATTATGAATGTAAATTGATACTTATGACTGATCGCGCGCTCAAACGCGTCCAGTCAGAGCCAGCTGCTTTCAGTCTGCGATTACAGTCGGTGTTCAAATTCCTTGTGAAAGTATATAAATCTGCTTCAGGAGCAGGAAACAATCGCTCTATGTTGAGCACAGTCTTAGAATGTTTTAGCTAGTCGTTAAATGTGTGCCCGGCTTAATAACACAGCGAATGCCGGTGGTAAACAAACACTGAAGGAGGGGGATTGTTCTTCCGCATGCGCTCATTTCAAAAACTCAGTCGACGAAAACATCCCCTGTACCACCTTTAACTAGTTGCTTATTTGGCTGTTTATTTTTACTTATAAAGCACATATTAATGCCTTATTTTGCATAACCATATTCTACATCCCTTAATCCTACCCAATACTTCAACTTAACTACCTTACTAACTATTAACAAGCAGTAAATAGGAGTTTATTGAGGAAAAAGTCAGTTAATAGTTAGTTAGAGAGAGACAGGGTTTGATCTGTGGTGCTCTTGTCACAGCATGAGATGAGTATGAGCTCTAGCTGATACCTGATGGTTTCAGACAAACACAGGAACACATCAGCTCCACACCAACTCCACAGGAACCAGTCCTCCACAAACTTCAATAATTCAACCAATTTTAGACAGACTACAACACTGACTCAAAATCAGATGACTTGAACCAATGCAGACATTTCAGGGAAGAAACCACAATGGATCTGCCAGCCCATAAAACCCCAGGAGGAGCATGCAATAAAGATAAAGTCTGAAATATCTAATGACAGACAAAGAGAAAGATGGTATCAATAATAAATGAACGAATTTGGTCTAACGGATAGTCTGAGAAAATCTATGGCTGTTCACACAGTAGCAAAACAAGGTCAGTCCTGTTTGGATTGTTAAATATGGCTCTGTTCATGCACGGTTTGCTAAAAGAGACTGACAACCTTATGCTTTAACTAAACTAACTGCCTTAGATTCTAGGATTCGCAAGTGAATTTTTAAAGTGAGTGTGGTTGATATGTGCTGCAGAAATACAGTAGAACTGCAGTAATAATCTGTCATGTCATTGATATGCAGTATGTCATAAAACACATGCTTCAGATTATCTTTTGCTGTCAATCACTAGGGCTGTCAATCTCTCTTTGGTTAAAAAATGGTACATTATAATAGAATAAAAGAAAACTCCTGTCCCTGCTTTGCACACATGGGACCAGCTTGGAACGCTGGTGTGTTTCTGGACCAGCGTATGTCGTCTTTTGGGTGCTGGTATAATCCCAGCAAGACCACAACTAAACTTGTATATCATGTAATCAGTTTTCTTATGGTCCCAATCTATAGAGAGTAAAAGTAACACTGAAGCAGTGTTGCTGTTGGGAAAATGAAGTAGATTCACTCTACTAGTGATGATTGACCATTAGTGTTGACTCCTACAGTTAACATGCAGAATCAATGAAGATAAGAGGAACAACAAGAACAGCAAAAAAAGAGAAGAAACGAGTAGAAACACAGCAACTACAATTGATTCACAGCCCCACAGACTTAGATGAAATCAGTTGTGCAAATAAAATCAATGATATCGCACCAGAGGATGCTTAAAGGTGCCCTAGAATTAAAAATTGAATTTATCTTGGCATAGTTAAATAACAAGAGTTCAGTACATGGAAATGACATACAGTGAGTCTCAAACACCATTGTTTCCTCCTTCTTATATAAATCTCATTTGTTTAAAAGACTTCTGAAGAACAGGCGAATCTCAACATAACACCGACTGTTACGTAACAGTCGGGGTGTACGCCCTAAATATTTGCATATGCCAACTCATGTTCAAGGCATTACACAAGGACAGCCAGTATTAATGTCTGGATCTGTGAACAGCTGAATCATCAGACTAGGTAAGCAAGCAAGAACAATAGCGAAAAATGGCAGATGGAGCAATAATAACTGACATTATCCATGATATCATGCCTTTCTAAATGTTTCGTTAGCATGTTGCTAATGTATTGTTAAATGTGGTTAAAGTTACCATTGTTTATTACTATATTCACAGAGACAAGACAGTCGTTATTTTCATTTTTTAAACACTTGCAGTCTGTATAATGCATAAATACAACTTCATTCTTTATAAATCTCTCCAACAGTGTGTAATGTTAGCTTTAGCCACAGAGCACTATCAGACTCATTCAGAATCAAATGTAAACATCCAAATAAATACTATACTCACATAATCCGATGCATGCATGCAGTATGCATGATGAACACTTTGTAAAGATCCATTTTGAGGGTTATATTAGCTGTGTGAACTGTGTTTATGCTGTTCAAGGCAAGCGCGAGCTCCGGGGGAGGGGAGCACGAGATTTAAAGGGGCCGCGCAGCCTGAATCGGTGCATATTTAATGATGCCCCAAAATAGGCAATTAAAAAAATGAATAAAAAAAATCTATGGGGCATTTTGAGCTGAAACTTCACAGACACATTCAGGGGACACCTTAGACTTATATTACATCTTTTAAAAAGACGTTCTACGGCACCTTTAAACAACTCCAAAAACAGCATTACCATGTTCACTTATTACAAACCAGTTTGGATTTATATCTTTCAGATGGAACACGTACAAAAGCTGTTGATGGTGATTATGGTGATTAGTGTCTCCCTTTAGTTGGCATTTGGCCCTTGACATTGGTTAAATTAATTCACTTTTCAGCAATTGTTGAAAGTACATTACTATTGTCAACAATATGTCATGCTCCTGACGGTAATGACACACCTTTTACTATGTGTACTTTTTGGAATCATAGATCTTGACACACGCACAAAACTCTTTAAAAACAGCGACTTTCAGTTTTGAACTTTCATTACCAAGTTATTTACTGTACCACTGAAAGAGCTCTTCTCCTTCTCATAACCCCAGTTATTGAACAAACCCCTGTTATTGAACCAGCTTCACCAGCTCCGTTTTGCTCGAGAACAACATGACTATGCTGGTCCACCAGCTATACCAGCACTAAGCAGCATAAACCAGCCTGGACCAGCATAGAATTCATGCTGGTTTATGCAGGATTTTTCAGCAGGGGTTTGGGAAAATTCTTAAAAATTGAACTATAGGCAAACCAGAAAGCAGTGGGAGCTGCTTAGAATAGTTTAGAAAAACAATCCTTAAAAACACAAACTGATTACAGGCACTAGAAATTGGCTTTGGTTACCTGTTCATAAAGATATCATTCAATCTGTTCCTGTTTGCATTTGCAGGACAATCATATAGTCACATCTATATGGCCTGTCTAAATATTGCCTATGTTTTGAAGAGTGAATTACTGCATACATGTATACAGTCACAGGTAGAAGGTTAGCAGTATAGCCCTTTTGAAGAGTCTAGAGGCGATACGAGCACCACGTGTGATTAACAGTCGGCGCTTCTGTCTCTGTCAAACAGATGCTGTTTTTAGCACTACAGAATCCTTAATATTAATATCTGTCATCCGTTCTGATTTGTCCCCTCCATAGTAAATGAGATCCTGTAATGGGAATAATTCCACTGTCTGAACCATTTCCATCCTCCCTCTGTCAGCAGAAACAGATGAGGCCCTCAAGCCTGTCAAAGGAGGATGTTCAGAGGAGTGATTGTTAAGAAGACAGACACATGAGAGCTTAGGGATGCAATCAACAAAAATGTGATGAATCATTCTGTGCTCTAAGCTTCTTTACATGTTTGGATCACTATAGATATATCTTTGTTACTTCAGTGTGGGCAGGTCCCAGTGCTCATAACTCATTGCCTGCTTTAGCTGCAGAGAAAATCCACAACCAGAAAAGAAAAAGGAGCTAATTTTTAGGGAAAAAAAGGATTCATCTGAGATAACAGATTGTATATTGGTGGTCTCAAGGCAGCATAGCACTCCCACACAGCATGCTTGTCCACCTAGCAACCGTCTTCTCTGGCCGAGCAGCAGACTCATCCCCGACCGATATTAGCTTCTAATGAAACCAGGCAACGGGCTGCAAAATCCTCCTAATGCCTAGTATATGAATAAAGTCCAAATCATGGCCCGCCAATCAGTTACTATGGTAACCTTACTCGCACGCAGTTCACTTCTTGATTTCGCTTTAATGATCACACTAGGGAATGTATTGGAGGAATACAGGATGTACAAGTGTGAAAGGGAAAGAAATACAGGGAGGGAGAATATGTGTGAATGAGTCATTGTGCTCAAGCTGTTGAACAAATGCATTCAAATGAGCTGAACCGAAATTCTAAACAGCTTTTGAAAGACAAGCTGACTTCATTAAAATTACTATAACAATGCTTACAGTTGTTCTGACCCTGTTTGAATTTCTCTATCGAAACATTACACGAGAAAGAGAGTGAGAGACAGAGAATGAGTCACTGGCTTGAGCTGCTGCATGTGTAAATGATAAGCAGACAATGCAGTTTGTCTTTCCATAACCAGAGCAGCAGCACTATCAGAGAAACCACCTGTGCAATTCCTTTCCTCCCAGATTTATGTAGGTGAAACATTCCATATTTGGGTGTTCCTCCCCCACAATCCCCCTTTGTTTGTGCATTTTTTTGCCTTAAGGGTTTTTTTTATTAAAATTAAACAATTAATACTTTCAAAATGCATTTGTTTATTTGCTATTTTCCAAATATCTTTTATGTCTAGATTTATTTTACATTCAATAAAGACTTTCAGTTTTAAAAAATGAAAATCCATCACACAGGGTTCCTACACATTTTCCATTACCATGTTCATACAGCATTATTTTTCAGCATTATATTTGGTATATAGAACAGTCATCTGTAAATATTTTTATTTTCTGTTAAGTGACAACACGCTTACATGATAAGAAGAAACCACATCAGTTTGATACTGTAAATGTGGATTGATTTTGCATGATCACCAAACAGCAAAGTACAATCTGATTTAAATGATCGTTTTGAGTTTGAGTGGCATTTGAGTAAACATTTTTTTAGTGAAGTTCAAAAGAGACTCACTTAAAAGACACAGTTTTGCGTAATGAAAACATGTGCCTTGAATTCATTCAGCTCAAAACGATCAATAAAAATTTGCAAACCAAAAAATAAAAAGTAAACCAACTCAAATTTTTTAAGTTAACTAATTCAAAGATTATGTTAGTAGAACTTAATTATTTTGTACTACACACATAATTACAATTTAACTGAAATATTGAATAAACTAACTCATAATCTTTATGGTTAAGTAACAATGAATTGTAGCACATGAATTGTTAATCAACAGTATTTATAGCCTTGAAGTTCTGCAGCACATTCTCGACCTAACCGCAGGCACTACTCTTCACCACAATGGTAACCCTAAAATATTTCAACATAACAGAAACACTTTTAAATACCAAAATAACAGAGCATTAAGCAATAACACATCTCCCCCTATATTAATCTTGTACAAAATAACACTTAATTTTAACATTTATTCTCCTTACACAGCCTAACACAAAGCATGCTGGGAACAAGACATCTGCTGCAACTCAGTCAGTTTAAGTTCTGCTTACTAATATCAGATTTGAGTTCACATAACTATTAAGTACAATGAACTTTCAGTACACTGTAAAACAAATCCCTGTAAAATTGACGTTGCCAGAACTTTTTCACTGTTACATTTTAAAAAAGTATCTGCTATAAATTGTATTTAATTTTACCAGAGTTATATAAGTACGCATAAGCCAATTGTACTGTAACAGTTTAAGTCTGCTGTTGACAGTTTGTGTTTAGGCCTTTACACATTTTTGCTCCCATTTATCCTTATCTATCTTCAATCCGAGGTCTTGTTCCCACATAGTTAATCTGGATGCAGATGACTCCTGAGAACCTAATAATTGTATAAAAGAAATATGTGTGTGGTGCCAGAACTTTTACACATTATAAAATCCATTAAATTTATGGTAAAAAATACATATTTTGTTAACTACTAATATCTGTTTTGTACCTTTGTAATACACTGACAACCACCAAACACAGTGGTGATGAGAATCATTATGAACCAAAGTTCAACACAAGCAGCTTTTTCAAGCTGAGAAAGACAATATTAATATATAGAAGGTGCACACAGTGTCATTCACACAAACACTAAACACCATCATGGTAACACACATGAAATTTTAAAATTACAATAAACATTAATTTAACAACATTAGATGTAACATAAAACCCTAATGTACAGTTATTTCATCAAATGTGAAGTGTCACGCAGGTAATTGTGGGAGTCATTTTAAGTTTTTTCACTGTAAATTATACACTGACGTTATTTTTCACTTCCAAAAACCGTACATTTAACGGTACTTTACTGTAAAATTACATTAAATGTACAGTTAAATATATTACAGTTATTCACCGTATATAGTATGGAAACTTTCTGTTAACCAATTAACTGTTTTTCACTGTAGCATTTTTACAGTCGTTTACCGTTAAAATCACAGTCATTTTTTAGTATTTGAGTGAAACAAACTCATTTCATTTAATTAGTTTAAATGGTTTGGTTTTACAGTGCATTGCATATCTCCAGTTGATTATTACTTTCCCTTTTATTGAAAATTCATAGCTTATCATATTAAGATGCAGAAAGGCCTAAATCAGTGGCTGGTCCTTGTGCATGTTCTCTTTCATATTGTGATTTAATCATATCACAACCCATCCATCTTACTTCCAGTCGAAATGCTTTAGAATCCATGTGTCTTAAATAGACGAAAGTGACTGAAATGTGTTTGATGAGAGCTGTTAAATATCAACAAAGTCCTTAGCAAGTCAATACAACGCATGAATGGAGAATGTTTCAATAAAAGAAAAATGTGAAAATAATAGAATCATGAATTGTGCTTCTTAAGCTCATATCTCTCTTTCACACACACAATGCATTGTTCAAGCTGGTCAAGCACTTGCAAGTTCAAAAGTAAACCAACAATCTCCTTCCCATGTTCAACTCCTTCCAGTAAGGTCTTCTAAATTTGCTTACTGACACACCAGAGCACACCTGCCTCTTTCTATCATTCTCTCATATCTGATTACATGAACATGAGAACAAATACAGTCCTGCAGTGTATATTGCCAAATCGAGAGACCATTTAGAATCCATTTAAAGAGATTGATATGACTTAACACCAAGTGTTTAAGTGCAACTTAATCAAAAGTGCAACTGTCCCGTTCAGTCTACTTCTCTCAGTGGATTAGACATGAGAAAAAAGAGGTGACACTCATGAACAGTTAGCAGACTCTGACAAACGCAATTTTGAATTCTGGTTCATTACTGACAAAATTATGCACCATACTGTAATTTATTGGAAAGCTACAGGCACAAGACCTGTTGTCCTGGCAAACTGGTGCTGGTTTAGTCCGTCTGGCTTGCAAGTCTGTGTCTGGATGGTGTCCTTAGGATATGGTACTATAACAAAGCCAGTCATGAATTTGCCATAAAAATGCAAGCTGTTCATTAGTATATTTAGTCCCACTCTGTACAGACTTCATCTGGTAATTGAAATGCTAATTCAGTAGCGATGGGCTTATCATTGCCTGCTCAAGTAATGGAATTGGTCTTTTACATTTACAAAAGTATGAGAATGTGGACCATGTAAATGTGGAGCACTAGTACACAGTGTTATGGGTTAGTTCAGAGATTTTCAACATTTTTGACCCCCAAAGGATGATCCACTTGGAAGGGGCTCCCTTCCTAAAATATAAAGACAATGTTATGTTTTCATGTAGGCCTATAACAACCCATATACTGTGTGACAAAATACTAAGAGTATTATTATAAAGAAAAAATAAAATAATTGACTTGTCTTTGCACTATAAAGTAAAATATTATGGAAAACAGTTTTATATGTACCTTTATTATGTTTGTTTATGCTTTTTTATATGCAGATGTATATATTGTATTGTATATATATTGTATTTGATAATAAAAATGATACAAAATAGGCCTATATGATTTACTTCAATATAATATAATATAATATAATATAATATAATATAATATAATATAATATAATATAATATAATATAATATAATATATCAGTCTGATTACACCAGATGCACTCAAATAAATGATACGTTGGATTTACTTAATTTTGTTATGTCAACCGGTTCCACGTAATTTGGTTATGTTGAATTTAATTAACATTATTTATTTCAGTTAACTTAAATTTATTACATAAGATTAACTCAATGCCATTTAGTTGAATCAGGTTAACATTCTTAATTTTGTCCAAAACCATTAAGTCTAATTATCCTAAAATGAATATCATGCAGAAATTAAAAAAAATTACCCCAGTTTAATGGATTAGTTTATTTAGTGGATGCACTCAAGAACAATTTTTACAACATCTTTACTCTGTAAAGACTCTTATTGTTAAGTGTTAGCCAGAAGATGGGTTTATTCCATCTATGGCATGCCCAATATAGTTGTTTTTATTATTAAACAACTTTAGTTATTGTTAGATAATTGTTAGATAACCCAAGCACATGTTCTACACTTCACCAAAATGGTAACCCCAAAACTATTAACATAACAGAAACTTTTAAATACCAACATCTCTCCATTTTCTCATGTTGCTAAAAACTGCTTAAAATAACACTTTATTTCAACATTTACTCTCCCAGATCAGCCCCTTTGCAAAGCATGATGGGAAGTGAAAGTCCTGTTTGATTGAATCCTGGTTGAGTTTACTTGATTGAAACATGTTATTTTAATATGAAAACAGTAAGTAAAGTCAAAAAGTAATCGTTTTAAGTCAGTTTAACATGAAGCAATTAAATTTGAAACAGAAACCTAATACAATGGTGTTGAATCAAAATAAGTTGTTTTAAATAAAGTGAACAGCATCAACAAATCATTATTTTGAGTGTGTCAAGAGAATAAAATAATCACAATTAATCTTGGTTTTTTTTGCCTAGTCATTAAATAAGAATGAATAGTAATATCAAATTTGGTGAATTTGAATGTAAAAAATGCAATACAAACACTTGCACTATTATTAAAGTGCATCATTTGCTTCTTTTTTTATTATCTTACACTGGTGAAAACCTTTGGATGAGTTCATGCTTGTTCCTCCACTTTTTCAAATGCACTGGTGACTGTAAATGTTACCGTAACACTTCCACCACAAACATCTTTCAAAGTTCCACATGTCCACAAAAAAGCATCTCTAACATCTCAAGAGCATTATCTAACATACTTGAGTTGTGATGCACACGTTGATGAACAATAATCTTCACATTGCTGCGGGGCTCCAGACAGACCGCTGTCTCTGTGAATGAGGCTTGGTGCCATAAACATCTAACAGCTGCCTTCTGCTCATCACTAATGAACAGAATATGCATAACGGGGAAGACATCTGTGTCATCACTGATTTCTGGAAGCCTAATTATGATTACCATTTGCCCTCCTTCTCACCTGGGACATATAAGCTGCCATTTAGCTTTTTGCAATTTTCAGAGTCTTACCAGCTTATCAGCAGTCCTAAAAAACTGAATTTGCCATAGTTACTACTTTAAATCTCATCCAAAATGTTGTCAAACTGATTCGAACATTTTAAAGAATTTTTTTTTTAATGTTGTATCAGATATGAAGCATTTTTGTAGATTAAAAACAGTACCTAACATTATTATGTAACTTTTATTTATTTATTTTTTTGTACATGAACTTGCATTTTAAAAATTAAAAAAAAAATAAAAGAGAGACTATATGCTTATATAATGTCACAGCTTTCATGGCTCTGAATCTCAGGTCCTTATCATTTATTTATTCACTGCTGGATCACATCCACAGCATGCTGCAAGAGCCCTGCCACGTCACTGTTGACAGCGGCATCCCGCAAAGTTGTACAGAGGTAGGAATGTAGAAATGATAATGTTTTCAGTAACATCAGAACACCAAAATAAGCAGAACACACCAGATCGGACAGGTGATTCACACATTATAGGGGAAATACTCAGAAGTACTGACATTACTTTATGCTGACCCAAAAGAGATTTTAGCTCCATTTGTATGACATTTTTTTTTTTTGTCGTTTTGCTTACAGCAGGGCTTTTTTTATTATTATTATCATTGCATTACTTTTTAAACATGATGTGGTTGACATGGAAGAATAAACTCTCTAATGTGCTCCTTCAATCTGAGAGCTGTGCCAGGAACTTCCTCCCATCACACACACACACACACACCAAAGTGCTCTTTTGTACTGAAGTCATAAAATGTGGATACTGTCTCTATGCCTATGCTAATTTTAAATCCAACAAAATACTTTTTGTTTTTCTTCTCTCTGACGTTTGTGTTAGATTAATGAGTTCTAATGAGACACCCTCTGTCCTGTTTGTCTGATAACTTTATAACCATAAATGACTATTATAAAACTGGCATCTTAGAATGGGGGAAAGAACACACTGTTCCTCTTATCTGCTCATGTTTGGCTTCCACACTCCTGAAGATGTGAGTCTGGCAGACAATGGCTGCATCTTCAGCATTGTCTCTGATTGAAGGGATACGACTGACCTTTGTGTTTTAATTGGAACGGCTGCCAAGCTATTGTCAAAGCTCTGTTTGTAGTCATGGCTCTTCTTGAGAGTTGGTGGGAAAACGGAGATAGTAAATTAATATTCTATTTTGTCATTCTTAATTGACAATGTAATAATTTAATTTTAATATTGTGTAATTAGGTACAAGTAGGTTACACTACTGGTTACACTACTGTTCAAAGTTTGGAAAGTGACTTCTTTAAAAACATTTTAATCTTTCAAACGTTAAAACAGTAGTGTAGGGGAGAGTGGGGTGATTTGTGCCAGGGGGGAAGTAGTTCCACCCATTGTTTCTGGAAAACCATAGAAGAAATTGGTCATGTGACCACATAATTTTGAAAAGCCATCCATTTTACTCATCCTCCAAAGAAGAGAGACACATGGAATTAGAGGAAAGCAAATTTTAGCTAAAAAAACAGTGTAGAGTCTGAACAATTACAGATAAGTTTGAAAACATTTCACACGTTTTAGTACTTTAGCAGGCTACACAATGAGTCTATACAGTTAGCATGATGTTAGCTCTTAACTGCTGGATCATGCTAGTTTTTCAAACTTGTGGGTCCGGGGTGATTTGTGCCAGAGGGCCTGGGTTAAGTTGTGCCAGTGGCACAACTCACCCCCACGTATGATTATTTTCAACATATTATTAATTTGTAATTGTACATTGTACTCTTACATTTTAGCAGTTAAACTATGTGACATTCTTGATTTTAGACCAAAACCCATCATGCCACGCACTTATAAAACACACTTTCTGAAGATGAAAAGCATGAAATGTCCAATGTTGTGCAAAAGGCATGAAAACAACTAATATTGTGTGAAAACTGAATGGAGATTATCGAATTATCATAAGATTTGTGAGTGATTTAGAGCACAGCAGAACTCGGTCAGATAAAGGCTTATTAATGAAAGTTCCTGTCAAAAAAAATTAATTGTATTAAAAGGGCAGCTATAAAAAAAGCCAGTGTTTAGCAGCAAACAGGTATTTTCATCTTCAGAAAGATCTTTCTTCCTCCCCATTTTGCATGAAAACTGTGACTTGCTTAATAATGTGGAACAACCTCTAAGTAGGGTTTCCATAGACCTGGCAAATTATTTTGTCTGAGATTGATACCAGTTATAAGACATGGATAAATAAACAAACAAACATTTTCTTAGGAAAAACTAAAATCTGGAATGTTTGTTCTACTGAAATCTTACTGATATGTCACTTGCATAATAATTTGTAACATGGCGTATTCTTATGTTAAAAACTGGCACAACTCACCCCACTTTCCCCTACAGGTATTAAATGTATTACTGGATTTCTTTATACCTTCTCCTTAAATTAATGTTACTTGAACTATTTGTCAGATGCTACTCATTTTTGGGTATTTGAAGCCCTCTTAGAAAACAATAGTGGTAAGAAGATCAGGATCATTGTAGCTTATTCAAGAATCATTTAGTAAAAGACCATTTGATCAACATGTACATTTTCCAAACACAGTTTGTTCTCTTATAATTTTCACATGCTTTCAAGGTGTGGATTTATCTGAAATAGTTTATATTACAATAACAGACCAAGGTGAAAAAATTAACGTTTATGAACGGTTGTAAATGTAGTAAAATATGAAATGTTGAATAAATTTCTCCTGTAAACTGCATTAAGCCATCCAATCAAATTCAAACTGGTGATTTCAAACAGCTTTTGCCATCTGATGGTCACGCAAAAAACTCCTTTCCCTAACCAGCCTGATATGGTATAAAACGACTCAGTGACTCTTCATTCTACATGGCTTTGAAATATTTCCATTGATTTATTGCCATTTGATCCATGGATTTCCCTTTACCCTATCCTTAAACCTTCTTTTAAACAATCTCCTCATCTCTCCCATGTGGTCCATAACAGAATACATGGGGTGGGGGGGTGTATATCTATGAACCCCATTATTTTTAATCTATCAAATTTGTGCTGCACATTTATGATAGATGGTCTTGACAGTTGCATTACAGGGCTCCTGTCTAGTGTCTGAGTCTGAGAGAGAGAGAGAGAGAGAGAGAGAGAGAGAGAGAGAGAGAGAGAGAGAGAGAGATTACATAACTGAAGTCTGCTTTTTATGAGAAGTGAGAGAGGCGTGATGTTCCAGACTGCAGATACTGAGCTTCATCATCAGAAGGACCACTGGTAATCTTTCAGTCACATCAAGACCTGGCTTTCATGGCTAGTTACATACATGTGAAATGTGTATTCAGTGGAGATCTCTTCTCAAACAGAGCTCATATTCTCTGTACCGAGTCACTCCCACACCATTAAACAGAGCTGTGATCAATTTTCATGGTTTGTATTCAAGTATCCATGCTAGCTATTCATTTTGTTTTCCAATGCAGAAGTAAGCTATTTCCTGTGAATGTGTGAGACGTCCAATTCATTAGCTGCTATAAGTAAATAATGAATAACAAAGTGCAGTAAATGGTAAAAGTGTTTGCGCATAACAGACTGTTGTTGTACAGGTAAAATAACGAGGCGGAAGCCTTGTACATTCGAGTTCACATTCAAATTCATGGCCAAGCCTGCTCTTACATTAAAAATAAGGTGGATATTATAAGAAAACTGTGAATACAATCTGTCTTTCTGGCTACAGTTTAGATCATAAGTTTGCATTTCCATTATAAAATCTTTAAGGCCAATTCACACTGCACCAACAGATGCAGATCAACGCCGACACCAGTTTACAGCACGTCACTTCTCCGATATTCTAAAGCAGATTCAGCATGTTCAATCAGTGAAAACAAGCTCCGACAGACACCAACAGATTCCAACAGGGATAACACAATGATCCGACAAAAACCAACAAAGTATCTGTTGCCTTCTGTCGGTGCAGTGTGAATTCGCCTTTAAAGTGCTAAGCATTTTTTTTTAAAAAAGATAAAATATTAAAAAATAAGGCAATGTCTTGCTCTGTAGAAGCTGCATAACCAATACTTCATATATTCCACAGCAAAAATAAAAAAATACACAACTTGTCCTGTTTAGAAGTTTACATACCTTTAAAGGGTTAGTTCACCCAAAAATTAAATTTAGTACTCACCCTCATGTCGAAACCCGTAAGACCTTCGTTCATTTTCAGAACACAAATGAAGATATTTTTGATGAAATCCAAGAGTTTTTTATTTATCCCCCAAAGAAAGCACCGTAATTACCATCATTCAAGGTTCAGAAAAGTAGTAAAGACATCGTTATGACAGACGAAGACATGTTGAATAAAGTCGTTATTTTAGTTTTGTTTTTTTGCTCACAAAAAGTATTCTCGTCGCTTCATAATATTAAGGTTGAACCACTGTGGTCACATGGACTATTAGTAACAATGTGTTTACTACTTTTCTGGACCTTGAATGATGGTAATTATGGTGTGACAAAGATAAACAAAGGGTTTGGAAAGACATGAGGGTGAGTACTTAAAGGTCCCGTTTTTCGTGGTTTTTTGAAGCTTTGATTGTGTTTATAGTGTGCAATATAACATGTGTTCATGTTTCGCGTGTAAAAAAACACAGTATTTTTCACATAATTTACTTATCTGTATACCGCTGTTTCCACTGTCATAAAAATGGGCTGATGACTTCCTTGTTCTATGAAGTCCCTCCTTCAGAAATACGTAACGAGTTCTGATTGTGCCAGCGGTTCCTGTGTTGTGATTCGACAGCAGCTTAGCGCTCCTTGCCCGGAAAGGTCACGCCTCTTACCATAACGTGGAGATGCACGCGCTCAGTGTTATTGTAAACATGTCTTTAATTTTACCCTATCAATTTGAGCCAGAATCAGACCCGGTGATTGGACTGCGGGATGAAAATAACAGCGTTTCGACGACATGGCGACAAACACACTCTACAAACGCAACTCTTGTGTATTCCTGTGGGCGGAGGTTAGTCAAAAAACTGTTTTAGTGACGTCATTAAAGAAGGAAGTAGAGGGATGTAGTCCAAACTGGCCGTTCGATGTAGGCGACTTCTGTTAAATAAAATATCTCGCTTGGCATTGAACTTTGAGCTTTCAAATTTTACAGATTTTATTTATACTCTAACAACAACATTACACACTAACTAAAGTTTGAAACATGGGATCACGAAGAACGGGACCTTTAACTAGCTATGTTAGCTATATTGGTTAACTAAACAGGAGAAATGCCAAAGATAAGATAAGTAACAACTGATTTGTTATTTGTAATCCTGATTCCACAGCACTACAATGGAAAAGGCAAATCATTTGAACGTGATTTGACAATGTTGCTCATCTGGTACAGTTGTACTTCAGGTGTAAGCCATTGCAGTTGCAGCCTGCAGACGTGCAGCTCCAGAGAGCAGGTGGTGTGGGTGTAGTCTGCAGAGTTATCTCTCATCTCAACTGCCGGCTAAATCGAAAGTGACACTGGTGAAATTAAGACAATCGACTGCCAGGTGAGGCCAATGGCCTTGTCCACAGCATTTACTCATGAATCTTGGATGGATGGATTCATATGCGCTGCTTCCTCCATCAAACAGCACACTCTCACACACATAAACAAACACACACACACTTACATGTCATGTTGTAAAACTCCAGGTAATAACAAAAGCCATGGCTGCTTTTTGTACAGCTTGTGCCTGAAAAGCGCTCATCTGAGACCTGTCAATGTAATCATCCTACTGCAGCACAGCAATGGAAAAGCTTTACAACATTTGTGGTGTTTTTTTCCCCCAGTCCTGCCTAGTTTTTATTTTTTTTTTTCTAAATTTAACAGCGGCTGACCTAGGAGTCCGCGCTGTCGTGGTGACGCTGATGGATTTATGCAAATGTCAAAACTGGCTCTGTGCTGTGGCTGTAGCCTTTTGGAAAACATGTCTCCAGGGAGGGAGACTGGGACTTGGAATGCAGTTGTTTCATCTTCAAAGGCTCTCCTGAAAATAAGCAGACACACTAAATCACCTGCTGGCTTTATTTATTTATATGGTGATGTGCAGAACAGGCAAGTACAGAACTGAGGGCTCACGAGAGGAAGAGAAGGAGTCATAAAATGGTCATTTTTATGCTATGGCCTCCATATTTCAGCTGATGGCAACTATAAACAGCACGTTAGCCAAAGCTTGCTTTCTTTTTAAGTAAATCTGGTATAGTTAGTCACATATAGCTCTTAAAACACAGCAGTTTTACAACATTTATTACTGTTGGTTAATGTTAATATACAGTACAATATTGTTCAGTGAAGTTTCTGATTACCTTTTTAAAGAATACTTTTATTCAGCAAGGATGACGTAAGCTAGTTATTTGAATTTATAAAGTTTTAAATATGGATATTTTTCATACAAAAACACATCGCTTCGCCACTGGAGTCATATGGATTACTTTTTTTATGGATGGATGCATTATTTTTTACTTCAAAACATGGCCCCCCATTCACAATCATTATAAACCTTGGAGGACTAAAGATATTTTTAAATATATCTCTGATTGTGTTTGTCTAAAAGAAGATAGTCATATACACTTAGGATGGCTTGAGGGTGAGTAAATCATGGGATAATTTAAATTTTTGGGTGAACTATCCCTTTAAGCACCAAATCAGCATATTAGAATGATTTCTGAAGGATCATGTGACACTGAAGACTGCAGTAATGATGCTGAAAATTCAGCTTTGCCATCACAGGAATAAATTACATTTTAAAATATATTATAATAGAAAAAAAATATACTTTAAAAATTGTAATGATTTTACTGTATATTTGTTAAATACGTTTACTTTATCAAATAAATGCAGCCTTGGTGAGCAAAATAGAGTTTTTGTTTTTGCTCAATAGTCTATGTTCTACATACCAACAGCTACAATTTAACAGTTCAAGTTCTACATTAATAATACATTAGATAATATATTAAAAACAAACACGAATTAACAATGAACAATAGCATATTTATAAATGAACATTTGCCTAGATTAATAATTGCTTTAAAAAATAAGTCATGGGCAGCCAAATAATGTGCATAATAGCAGTCTGACTAATGTGAAACTGCTCACAAACTCTAGCTTTTATCACCAGAGAAGAAAACCCTGCCACAGGCCATCGCATGGCACATTCCCAGCCGACTAAGGGCTGATAGGCAGATGCATTATACACGAAAGGGTCAACACTGTACCACACCAGATAGAGATAGATGAAAGTGTCCTGGTACCACTAAAACATTCTGTAGCTATTATAAAGCTTCACAGTACGCTGTATTTTAGGATAACTTGAAATATTTCTTTCTCAAATGAAATCTAGGAAAGACCTCAAAAGGAAATATATTTAGCAAAACAATATTTTAATATCAAAAGTGTGATATCATCTAACTCCCTCTGCCATCAATATCTGTCTTTGTGCTTCAGGTGGAATAAGAAACTGTCAGTTGCTAGTCCTCTACATATTGGTTACGTAACGAACATTTCATTGAAATCAACCTGTATATACGGTAAGCTCACAATAACTGAAAATAGCCAACTTTGATGTGAAAGTTATTTTTTCACTCTTTATTTAAAGCACAAGCTAATGTTGACAGCCACGTCCAGATTTGAAAACCCTACTTTAACTCCAAAGAGTCTTCTTTAATCAAATCATTCCACCAATCGAACTGCTTAATCTCTCAGAGACACAAAGGAGAGGCTCCTGTAGGTATAAATATATCAGTCAGACAGATGAATTCAATTATAACAGATCTGACATGTTATAGATTTTTAAATCTCTTACAGTGACACAAGGGTTTGCTATGTGGGATCCCGAGAGCTACACTGCCACCTCTTGGTCAAATGAAGTCTGCTCGACATGATGATGTAAAGTAGACTGCTGGCCTTGTGTCAAACCAGAAGAGTCAACAATTAATAATGTGGTTATTATCATATAGGAACAAGTAGTCAGGAAATGGGCCAGTGAAGATGTTAATTTACACAGAGATCAATATGATGATGATGACGATGACTGACTGGAAGGATTAAAAGTCGTTAGTGTGCGTGCATGTGTGTAAAGGTGCACGAATTATATTCTCTGTCCATAAGCGATGATCTCATAAATGGTAGCAGATTGGAGAGTGTTGATCTGGACATTTTTGGAGGCTTTTAGGCTGACATCAGGGAGAGCGTGAGTTCCCGTCTGCCAGCACAAACAGTGTTTTTAATAGACAAGACTCTGGGGAAGCTGGACATTTCAGGGGATGAGAAAGCTGCCATTTTAGGGCTAATTTTAAGAGTGCAACATAAGGTGTAAATTGATCTTCTCCACCTGCGATGCTGAAGATGAAGTTAATATAGGACAATTAATATAAAACTGATACGATGTAAAAATCTGTGCCAGCATTATATGAGTTCAATTTTAAAAAAAAATGCTGCAATACACTTTGTACATAAAAACTGAGAAAACAAGGTCACACTTTACATTAAAGCACTTACAGTATATTTACATAAGACCCGAGTTACTTAAACTAATGAACATATAGAATAAGCTTTCAGTGCTGCATTTTGCTGCACTAATTCTGTTAAAAGTGCAAATTATACAGATAACATGGATAGAGTAATATAAAGTGTTAGAGAAGAACTGGTGGTTTCTGCAGGTGAAAGAGTGCAGTGATGCTTTCCATGCAATCAATACCGTAATTGCAGCTTCACTTTAGTATTTAGTTGAGCTTTTGTTATAGCATGGTCACCACTGAAGTACTTAGGGTTGCTTTTATGGTTTGAGGGCTTTTTTAGCCATGGGGGGAAAAAAAATATCATTAGTGGGACAATACTGCAGAAAGGCTGAACAGCAGCAGAGTAGGAGACATGCGGCACTACGGCAGGGCAGGACAGCAGGAGAACACAAGGATATAAATGGAGGTGTGCAGCCATTGGCAGGGCGGCTCAGGGGAGATATTGTACACCAAATAGGTTTGGGAGAGTGCAGGTTGAAAAGACGAAGTATGCAGAACGCAGAAGCCTGAAAACTAGACCATTTAGACCTCAATAATCAGACAGCTGTATATATATATAAAGCACCATACTTATATATTTATATTATAGATGATAAATTGTATTAAAGTATGTGAATTACTATAATTATACAATTATTAAAAATCATCTACACTCTCAGAAAAAAAGGTACAAAAGCTTTCACTGTTCTAATATATACCATTTAGGTACTAATATGTACATTTTTGGTACCAATATTTACCTTTGAGGTACTAATATGGACTCTTTAGGTACAAAGGTGTACCTTTTGAAAAGATACTGCCCCAGTGACAGCTTTTGTGCCTTTTTTTCTGAGAGTGTGCTGTACACTGTGTTCCAAATTATTATGCAAGTGACATATCAGTAGGATTTCAGTACAATAAACATTCAGATTTTAGTTTTTAACTAAAACTAAAAAAGAAAGTGTATGTTTGTTTATTTATCCATGTATTTTTAGATAACTGGTATCAATCTTAGACAAAACAGTTTGCCAGGTCTACTTAGGTAAATGGAAACCCTACTTAGAGGTTGTTTCACATAATTAAGCAAGTCACAGTTCTCATGCAACATGGGGAGAAAGAAAGATCTTTCTGAAGATGAAAAGCATGAAATGGTGCAATGTTGTGCAAAAGGCATGAAAACAACTAATATTGTGTGAAAAGTGAATGCAGATTATTGAACTATCATAAGATTTGTGCAGTGATTTAGAGCACAGCAGAACTCGGTCAGATAAAGGCTTATTATTAGGGAAAGTTTCTGTCAAACAAGTTAATTGTATTAAAAGGGCAGCTATAAAAAAGCCAGTGTTGAGCAGCAAACAGGTATTTGAAGCTGCTGGTATCTCTGGAGTCTTAAGAACCTCTCCATGCAGGCTGGCAGTTGTGTTTAAAATTGCATTTTAGCCACCACTAACCAAACCTCACAAATATCACACAATATTAATTGTTTTCATGCCTTTTGCACAACATTGCACCATTTCATGCTATTTACTAATGAAACCTTATTGTAAAGTGTTACCAAAGTTGGAGTGGGTGATATGACCAAAATATTATTTCACAGTATTAGAAATTTTATTTCGGTAGCTATATAGGCTATATTTCGATATAGCTATTTTTTTTAATAAATTTTAAAGCTATTTATTATCATACGAGTGTATGTCAGTCAGCGCGAGCATCAACTGCATGGAGTTCTTTTTCACAGCTTATTGCGCTTAATACAGTAACTTTATTAAACATCTTACAAGCGGCGTCTTTCTGTGCACGCGCTTCAGCTGTGCGTCAGTCAGCGCGAGCACCAACCAGTTATTTTTTTAACAGCTTCTGCGCTCAACATCAAGCATGTCACACTCTTTATTTTCTAATTCATGCATGTTTCTTTATCACTCTTAACTTTAAGTAGAAGCCTATTGTGCAAAGCGGATATATTTAATAAACGAAACAGTAAAATCTCTAAAGATAGACACTTTATTCATCATACAGCCCAGCCCTAAAACAAAGTAATTCAATATGTATGTTAAAATAATTGCAATAGGCTACATGTATGTATAATTAACACATTAACTTTGACAGTGATAAAATACATCTTAAAAAAAAAAAATTCTTTCAAAAATGTTTGACTTCCAAGGACCCACTTATGCCACTCCATCCAATACTAACCTATCTCACGCCATCATCAATGTCGTTTTTTATTGTGTAGCTCAATTTGTATTTGTCTGCAAATGATCATTTATTGCATTTATTATTATTTTAACAAAGCATTTATTTATTATATTAACAAAACATTTATTTAATCAAGCTCCAAAAACAGCTTTTTACATTTGCATATGTATGCCTCCAGAGCAAGCATCGACATATAGTTGATACAATATCGCACCATATGCCCCGCCCACTGGCACAGTCGCTTAACGGCTGACATTTGCCTACACTGAATGGATGTGTCGCGTGACTCGCGTTGCGTTAAAAGCAAATATAACCAGCAAGTTCAGTTTCTGATATACAACAGGACAAATGAAAAAGTGAAAGAAGGTTTGCTTTGATGTGTCTAGTTTAGGTCTCTGTACAGATTTCAGTAAGATCCCAGCGTCGGAAACAAACGGTTTATTTTAAATGGCGTCCCGGATCGCGGCGGAGGATTATGTTTGTTCTCAGCATTTTGTTTTGTTAAAGAGGCATGGAG
This sequence comes from Megalobrama amblycephala, assembly GCF_018812025.1. NCBI lineage: Eukaryota > Metazoa > Chordata > Actinopteri > Cypriniformes > Xenocyprididae > Megalobrama > Megalobrama amblycephala. Next base: position 9,503,995 of record NC_063066.1, on the reverse strand, counting down.
AGTGTGCAAAGAAACTTTTGGTGAAAGTAGCCAACTGAATTGGATCTGACAGCAGCTGCATCACAAAACGTAAGTAAATTATTTTTTAAAAATAACTTTGTCAGTAAATGAGAGTTTTATATGGATAATGTTTTCACTCACCTGCAATATCAAGTGGCCGTTGATACTGTTTGAAATTAGCCAATCATAAAAGTGGTCGTTTATTGAGAAGCCTTAAAGGAGCCGCTCCTTAAAGGATTAGTCCACTTTCAAATAAAAATTTCCTGATAATTTACTCACCCCATGTCATCCAAGATGTCCATGTCCTTCTTTCTTAAGTCGAAAAGAAATAAGGGTTTTTGATGAAAACATTCCAGGATTATTCTCCTTATAGTGGACTTCAATGGACTCCACTGTTGAAAGTCAAAATTACAGTTTCAGTGCAGCTTCAAAGAGCTTTAAACAATACCAGACGAGGAATAAGGGTCTTATTTAGCGAAACGATCTGTCATTTTCGAAAAAAACAAAAACATGTATGCTTTATAAACACAAACGATGGCCTTGCAAGTACTTCCAAGTTCCGCCTTCCGTAATCGTCAAAAAGCTTATGCTGTATGTCCTACGTTTATTCAACTTCCCTATTCAACTTACGGAACGAACGCGGCGCCAGTTCCGTTTTTTCCGTAAGCTGAATAGGGAAGGCGTAGGACATACACAGCGTAAGCTTTTTGAAGAATACGGAATGGCGGAAGCACTTGCAAGGCGATCATTTGTAAATTTTTTTTTTTCTTTCAAAAATGACCAATCGTTTCGGTAGATAAGACCCTTATTTCTCGTCTGGTATCATTTAAAGCTCTTTGAAGTGCCACTAAGACTAATTTTGACCTTCAACCGTTTGGAGGCCATTGAGTCCACCATAAGGAGAATAATCCTGGAATGTTTTCATCAAAAACCTTAATTGCTTTTCAACTGAAGAAAGAAAGACATGGACATCTTGGATGACATGGGGGTGAGTAAATTATCATTTCAAATTTTTATTTGAAAGTGGACTAATCCTTTAAAAACAGATCATTTCAGAGGGTCAGAATGAAGGTTAAAAAATTTATCGTTTTCCCTCATATATAGCCTATCTGTTTTGTGTGTGTGTGTGTGTGTGTGTGTGTAAAAACCTTTATTAACATTACAAGTGATTATTACAAGTAACATTACAACATTACAACCAAATAAAATGTGTCCTCTAGCGCACCAGGGTACATCTCTTATAATCCCTGATGACAACACTAACCTGCACTGAAGCATGAAAACAGTCCTTATCGCAATTATAAAAACTGATGGGTGAGAGAAAATCTTGTCTCTGAGGTTCTCAAATTGCAAGATCAACTTCAGCAGTCTAGGCCATAAAACCGCACAAGAGTGTAGCAAAGTAAATAATAGTGATCTTAAAATCCACAAAACATGATCGCTTACAGTACCAAGACTAGACAAGACTCAGACAAGCCTAGTTCTCCTGTTAACTCTGATCAGCTTTAATAGTCCTGATTCTGATCCCATCCCATTAGCGTACATTCAATTAAATCTGAGCAAGTGTGCTCCCTGATATGTGTGAAAGCCCAGAGGCTTACGGAGGGGTAATTAATAAGAGTGCATGAGATTAACTGACTCCCCTCCTCACTGAGCCCAGCACTACTGCTGCTCTATTACACCACTAAACACATGCTCACATTCAAATGAACACTGATGGAGAATACGTTGTTAAATCCAAAGCAGTTTTGCATTGAAATCAGTGAAAATTAACTCACTACAACTCCAACTACGCTGAATCCATCTTTTCTAGACACAGTATGGTGACATTAGGGCTTCAGTAGATCTGAGCCAGTGTGTGTTCAGATCTGTCCTTGAGTCTGAGCATTATAGATGTCTCACAGAACATATTCTTCAAAGTGGAATCAAATACCCTTGATTAGAACATTAATATGTGTCTGAGAGGCTGAGTATACTTGCATTACACTTGAACAGACAGGCCGTGATTCACAATCTACTGCCGTCATCACTGCTGAGAACACTGAGAATCTCATATTGAAAGCAAGATCCCTCTTATGTCAAATAAGACAAAGAATACACTCACGGATATGTGTGCACTGCGCAAGCAAAACAAAGCATCAAATTAGGGAAGATTTAGTAGAAATTACTGTATTCAGTAATTTTTTACACTACACAATAGTCACCAGAGCTCACGTGTGGCTAATGCTAATGTATTGTTAAATGAAATTTCATAATCATAAATGAATTAAACATTCTCTGAGAATCAAACAAAATTTAACTGGCTAATCTGAAATTCTCACACTTTTTTTTCCAGAATTTCAGTTTACAGAGGACATCTGTGTGATTCTTTTGATATGTGCTTCCTCTTAAAAATTCCATTAGCAATACATTTGCATTCCTTTAGAAGTTTTTGACATTACACTGTTATGGTTTTGAGCGATGACCTCAGAACAAGGTGATCTTCTGAAGTAAGGTCTCTGATACTATCACTGTCTGTTCTCATTTGCAGAAAATCCCAAGTGTGTCCAACATTACACAAACTAAAGCGTCTTCTGTGTGCTCAACAGAGACAAAATCTTGGGAAAGAAGTGTTCTCTTGGCGCCCTCTAGTGTTCATCAGTGAGTGGACATTAAGTCAATAGTCTATGCCATTAAAATCTGAAGGAAAATATGAATAAATAGATAAATAAAAAGGAACGTTCACCATTTCAACTAATCTTCACTTTTTTATGCAATTATTGCATTCTCGCAATACTAATTTTGCGCTAGTTTGTTTTATATCTAACAAAATATTATCAGTGTGAAGGATGAAAAGATAAACAAATATTATAGTTTCAGATAGTTAATTTATTAAGTTTCCAGTAAAGAATATGCAATAAACACCTTATAGTTTTTGGTGCTTTGTGACATCGCCAAAAAATAACTTTTTATTTCGTTCCATTTGTGGACTGTTAAATTTGACCTGTACTCGAAGAGCCATTATGACCTTTGATGCAGCTTTAAATAGTTCTTTTGGAGTCTATTAATCAAATTTGGCACAAGAATACTTGCATATTTTAATATTTAGCCTCTGCTGTTTAAATGGAGCCAAAGGTACTTGAATGTAAAAACACTACATGGCAACAAAAACCACTACATCACCATCCTAAACATCTGTTAACAAACTGTTTGCAGATATGGATATTTTGTGACAGATAATCAACTGAGATCCCATATCAATATATTATGGATTTACAGTTGCAACAACAGCTGTATTAGTATGGTTATTTGTCAGAAATTATGGTTAAAATAAAGCAAAATATAATTTAGGCCCAATATGGCACATCAACGTCGGCCTATTCAATTTAGCAGGGAATTAATTCGAACCGACGGCTTCCATGTGGACGGTGACATGAACAAGGCACGATGTCTTTGAAGGCAACACAAATCCTATGAGCTGCAGGCTCTTACTTAAATGATGAGATGAATAAATGGGGTAAATTAATCCAGGTGACCATCTGCTTGGTGCTCACAGAAGTAAACTCATTCCAGTGGTGCCAGCATGTTTTGTCATCTTTAACATAAAATGCGCTCTGAGTTTAGAGGAAAAAAGTGTGTCGTGTCATTTCCCTGAACTCCTGATGAGAGTAAGACAGCTAAGGGGCTCGAATGAAGGCTCTCATTTTTAGCTGGGGTGTCAAAGTTGCCTGAATCCTGCGCTGGTTTCCACTCCCTCTTACATCTCTCCCTCCACTCCTCACAGCGCTCCTGTCATGCATGAACAGGCACAGAACACAGTAACAAGTTTGTCTCATGTCAGCTTTGAATAAACAGTGCGATAACGTCTCGGTTACAAAGGTAACCCTCGTTCCCTGAAGGAGGGAACGGAGACGTACGTCGGATGACCGACGAATAGGAATCTCGCTAGAGAGGCCAATCTACTTCGAGTGTAACTAAACGAGCCAATGCACATTGGCATGCAATCATATGCATCAGCTGCTCGCCTCGCAGCGCGGGTATATAATGAGCAGCAGGTGCGTTGCATCTTCAGGTTTTCGCTGAGGAGCCGAACCCAGCAGGTGGCAGCATCAGCAGGACAGCGCCTGTGGCGACGGGACGTACGTCTCCGTTCCCTCCTTCAGGGAACGAGGGTTACCTTTGTAACCGAGACGTTCCCATTCAGTCGGTCACTTCGACGTACGTCGGATGACCGACGAATAGGAATCCCTACCAAAGCGCCACAGGAGGTGCCCTCTTCCAGTGCTCTGTTGTGAGCCACCTGAACCCCCTTGCCTAAGGACGGTGGGACCGGGCTCACACAGAGAGGGTCGATCACTGTTGTTCCCAAAACCCACTCAGTGAGACTATAGATACCACTGGGAGCGTAACCTTACGTCAGATAAGGAACGCTGCGGAAGCCATATCCTTCCCCGAAGGAGTTATATGGATAAGTACATATGGACTAACCTTGTAGGTTGTACAACATATGGAAGAACTGGGGTGACTCCAACTTGGTGGGTTCTCCCAGAGGGAAAGACACGGGCTTCGATTAGGAGCAACCGTGGAAAGCCGCATATGGGATCCCCGTAGGGTCACACATATGGAACCCAGCCTAAATCCGGTTCTCAAGGATTCAACGGAGTAAGGCCTGGCGACCGACGCTCCGCCACGTCGGCTGCCGAAGGGATGTCGGAGGACTCGACAGGGTCTGCCTTGTAGGGACTCTCTGGAGAAAAGAAGCGCATGTCGCGCAGCAAGCGGACACTAAGCCGGGGCCTCTCCGTGCCTCTGACCTGAGGCGAGAACACGGGAGGAGACCGGCTCCACACGAAGGCTATAGTACCTAGCGAACGTGTTAGGTGTCGCCCAGCCCGCAGCTCTACAAATGTCTGTCAGCGAGGCGCCACGAGCCAGCGCCCAGGAGGATGCTACACCTCTCGTGGAGTGAGCATGCAACCTGAGCGGGCAGGGCACGCCCTGAGCTTGATAAGCCAGGGCGATGGCATCCACTATCCAGTGGGCCATCCTCTGCTTGGAGACAGCCTTTCCCTTCTGCTGGCCTCCGTAACAGACAAAGAGCTGGTCTGAGGTCCTGAAGCTTCGAGTTCTGTCTATGTACCGTCGCAAAGCGCGGACTGGACAGAGCAAAGCCAGGGCTGGGTCTGCCTCCTCCGAGGGCAGCGCTTGCAGGCTCACCACCTGGTCCCTGAAGGGAGTGGTGGGAACCTTGGGCACGTAGCCAGGCCGGGGTCTCAGTACCACGTGGCTGTCGCCCGGCCCGAACTCCAGGCACGATTCGTCGACCGAAAATGACTGCAGGTCCCCTACCCTCTTGATGGAGGCCAATGCAACCAGCAGCAAAGTCTTCATAGACAGAATCTTTAAGTCTGCTGATTGCAAAGGCTCAAAGGGAGCAATCTGGAGTGCTCTTAGCACCAGAGCGAGGTCCCAAGAGGGTATGGAGGGAGGTCGAGGAGGATTTAACCGTCTCGCCCCCCTAAGGAACCTGATGACCAGGTCGTGCTGACCAACAGATTTGCCATCTATGTGGTCGTGGTAAGCGGAGATAGCAGCAGTCTGGACTTTGAGGGTGGAGGGGGACAGCCTACGCTCCAACCCTTGCTGCAAGAAGGAAAGCACGACTCCGATCGAGCATCTTCGGGGGTCTTCTCGGCGAGAAGAGCACCACTCGACGAACAGGTTCCACTTCGAGGCGTAAGCACGTCTTGTAGACGGTGCACGTGCCGAAGTGATGGTGTTAAGTACCTCAGGGGGTAAGTCACCTAGAACCTCCGCGTCCCGTCCAGGGGCCAGACATGGAGTTTCCAGAGGTCTGGACGCGGGTGCCAGAGAGTGCCCCGTCTCTGAGAAAGAAGGTCCTTCCTCAGAGGGATGGGCCAGGGAGGGGCTGTCGCGAGGAGAGAGAGTTCTGGGAACCAGGTCCGGTTGGGCCAGTAGGGCGCAACTAGCAAGACCTGCTCCTCGTCCTCCCTGACTTTGCACAGTGTCTGTGCAAGTAGGCTCACTGGGGGAAACGCATATTTGCGCAGGCCCCGGGGCCAGCTGTGTGCCAGTGCGTCTGTCCCGAGTGTTCCCTCGGTCAGAGAGTAAAACAACTGGCAGTGGGAGGTCTCTAGAGAGGCATACAGGTCTACCTGAGCCTCTCCGAACTCTTTCCAGATCAGCTGAACCACCTGGGGGTGGAGTCGCCACTCTCCTGGCAGCGCAGCTCGTGACAGCTCGTCGGCCACACGGTTGAGCACACCGGGAACATGAATGGCGCGAAGCGACCTCAGATGCTTCTGACTCCAGAGGAGGAGATGGCGGGCGAGTTGCGACATGCGACGGGAGCGTAGACCACCTTGATGGTTGATGTACGCAACGGTCGCAGTGTTGTCCGTACGGACCAGTACATGCTTGCCCCGTAGCAGGCCTTTGAGGCGGCCCAGAGCAAGACGTACTGCCAGCAACTCGAGGCAGTTGATGTGCCAATGCAGATGGGGTCCCGTCCAAACCCCTGACACTGCATGCCCGTTGTACGTGGCACCCCAGCCGGTGGCCGAAGCATCTGTGAATACCACAGCATGCCGGGACACTTGTTCTAGGGGCACTCCTGCCCGAAGAAACAAAGGGTCCGACCACGGGCTGAAGGCTTGGCGGCACTCCTGAGTGATTGGCACCCGGAACGTGCCGTGTAGCCACGCCCATCTCGGGACTCGGCCGTGAAGCCAGTGCTGAAGCGGTCTCATATGAAGCAGACCGAGCGGTGTTACAGCCGCTGCGGCCGCCATATGCCCCAGGAGCCTCTGAAAAAATTTCAGTGGGACCGCTGTCCTGCCGTTGAAAGTATTCAGGCAGTTCAACACCGACCGAGCACGTTCCTCTGTGAGGCGTGCTATCTGTTCGACCGAATCCAACTCCATACCGAGAAAAGAGATCCTCTGCACTGGGGCGAGTTTGCTCTTTTCCCAGTTGACCTGAAGCCCCAACTGGCTGAGGTGACTGAGCACCAAGTCCCTGTGTTCGCACAACTGATCCCGAGACTGTGCTAGGATAAGCCAGTCGTCTAGATAGTTGAGGATGCGAACACCCTGTTCTCTCATGGGAACAAGGGCTCCCTCCACGACTTTCGTGAAGACGCGGGGAGACAGGGCGAGCCCGAAGGGTAGGACCCTGTACTGGTATGCTCGACCTTCGAACGCGAACCTCAGGAATGGCCTGTGTCGCGGAAGAATCGAAACATGAAAGTACGCGTCCTTCAGGTCGATCGCTGCAAACCAATCTCGGGGACGGATGCATTCGAAAATGCGTTTCTGCGTGAGCATTTTGAACGGTAGCTTGTGGAGGCTCCGATTCAAAAGACGCAGGTCCAAGATCGGTCGTAACCCGCCGCTTTTCTTGGGTACAATGAAGTAGGGACTGTAGAACCCTGACCTCATATCGGCTGGAGGGACCGGCTCGATCGCGTCCTTCGCCAGTAGGACTGCGATCTCCGCACGCAGGACAGGGGCATCGGCAGCTTTCACTGTAGTGAAGAGGATGCCCCTGAACTTGGGGGGGCGCCGGGCGAACTGAATCGCATAGCCGAGCCTGATGGTCCGAAGGAGCCAGCGAGACGGACTGGGGAGCGCTAGCCAGGCTCCCAGAGACCGAGCAAGCGGCACCAAGGGGACCACCGGCGTACCCGCCGCGGGGCAGCGAGGTGGAACGCAGGGACGCGGCCCGGGGGGCTCTCTGTATGAGGCGGCCCGAAGCGGGGTCACAGTGTGCTGTGCAACACTTACCTGCTTCCACAGGTGGACAGAGGGAGCAGTCGAGGTTTTGTCTGCCTGCTGCTCGCTGCTGTCCGCTGGCGACAGAAGAGGTGGATGAGAGTGGTGAGGTTCTTGCCCTCCCACTGCCCTCCGAGCCCTCTTCGGACCCGGAGATAGAGGAAACTGCTCTTTTATTGAAAATTTGGGTACCGCTGGTCGTTGGGCCAGCGGCGGAACAAAAAGGGGAAACAAAAGATTCTCCACCCGGCCCTCCTCCGGGGGAAGGAGCGGTGCGGTCACCACCTCCTGAAGAGCAGTCCCATCCATCTCCGGGTCGCCCGTCCTAGGGCCGCTTGGACTTGGCCTTGCCACCCTTCTTTTTAGGGGGTGGCGGGACGGGCTGGGCACCCCGCCCGCGACCGGCTCCACGACGCCGCTTGGATGGAGGCTGCTGCTGCGGCGTGGGAGCGGGGGCGGCCGCAGGGGGGCGCCCTCGGCGACGGGCAGACTGAGGTGCCGCCGGCGGTGGGGGTGCAGCAGCTGACCGCCTCGGCAGGATGTGACTAATGGCCTCAGACTGCTTTTGTACAGCCGAGAACTGTTGGGCAAAGTTCTCGACCGCGTCGCCGAAGAGGCCGGTCTGGGACACGGGGGAATTAAGAAACCTGACCTTGTCGGTATCCCTCATGTCCGCGAGACACAGCCAGAGATGGCGTTCCTGGACCACCATGGTGGACATCGCACGACCCACTGACCGCGCCGTAACCTTCGTCGCACGAAGCGCGAGGTCCGTCGCGGTACGAAGTTCTTGTAGAACTTGCGGATCATGACCACCCTCGTGTAGGTCCTTCAGTGCCTTGGCCTGATGGACCTGCAACAACGCCATAGCGTGTAAGGCAGAAGCGGCTTCCCCACAGGCCTGATAAGCCTTGCCGGTAAGATCCGACGAGTGCTTACAGGCCCGGGAAGGGAGAGACGGCTCCCCCCGCCAGGTGGAGTTAGGGCACAGTTGCATAGCAACGGCCCGTTCCACAGGGGGTATGCGCGCATAACCCTTCGCCGCTCCGCCATCAAGGGTGGTGAGGGAGGAGGACCCACCGACACGGTTTCGGGCAGTAAAAGGTGCCGTCCATGTGCCAGTGAGTTCTTCATGCACCTCCGGGAAGAAAGGCACTGGGGTGGGGGACTGAGAACCAGCCCTTGCCACCCCGAGAAACCAATCGTCCAACCGCGAGGGCTCGGGACACGGTGGAGGATTCCACACGAGCCCGACCCTGTTGGCGGCCCGGGAAAGCATAGCCATCATTTCCGGGTCTGAATCGGGCACAGATGTCACTCCCGAAGGAGGCAGCTGCGCCGAATCGTCATCCCCGAAAGTATCAGGCTCACCCTCCGATGCAGCGATCGACATCTGGTCGTCATGGGGAGCTCCGAAGGATACGGATGGTACACACCTCTGGGGTGGTCCACCGCGTTCCCCCGGCAGCTCTACTGGCTGCGGAGTGCACGAGGGATGAGGGTTCCTAGGGGGTTGGTTCCCCGAAGGAAGCGCGCTCACCATGATCCTCAAGTCACCAGTCCCAGCGCCCGAAGCAACCCTCTGAGGAGGATTGGAACGAGGCGCCGGGACCGGGACTCCACCCCTTTGCAGGAAGTGGAGTCTCGACCGCAACTCCGCGACGGTCATCATCCCACAATGGGTGCATGACTCGTCCACAAACGCCGCCTCAGCGTGCCTTAAGCCCAAGCACGTGATACAGCGCTGGTGACCATCCCGAGGCGCCAGGTAACGACCGCATCCAGAAACACACAAGTAGAACGACATCTTTAAAAAGACGCGAACTACTCGTGTAAGCTCTTTCAGGAACTGCTCTTTCAAGTGCCGAAGCACGCAGGGGAAAGCCGCTGCAGCACAGACAGGGAAATGTGCAGCCTGTCGTGTGCACTCTCTTTGGAGATGCCGCTCTTACCAGCCGTGAAAACAGCTTTTCAGCGCTCTTTAAAGCGCACCGTACCAGCCGTAAGAACGGCTTTCACAGCTGACACACAGCTTTCTTTGCTCAGTGGGCAAAAAAAGAAAATAAACAAAAGGAGAGAATCGGCCCCGCTGCTGTGCTGTTCCACCTGCACCAGACGAGAGAGCAGTAGAGAGAGCTGGCTCGTTCCTTTCACACTCGCTCGTAGATACTACCATGTGTAGTTCGGCTCCGAAGCGAAAAGCTGAAGATGCAACGCACCTGCTGCTCATTATATACCCGCGCTGCGAGGCGAGCAGCTGATGCATATGATTGCATGCCAATGTGCATTGGCTCGTTTAGTTACACTCGAAGTAGATTGGCCTCTCTAGCGAGATTCCTATTCGTCGGTCATCCGACGTACGTCGAAGTGACCGACTGAATGGGAACTTCTTTCCATCTATATCAGCTTCTCTCATTCTCTCCCTCCTGCTCTCTCATTTTGCTCACTCTGGGACCCCATGCTGATTGATAGCAGCTTTAAAACGTTGCATGTTCAAATAGACTAAGCTCCGAAAGCCTCGTGTGCAGAGTGGAAACGGGGAACAAAGCACCTCCACCTCCTCTCTAACCTGTCAGGTTTAAAATCAGGCTCTTATCCTGAGCGAAGAAGGGCATTAGATTTGAATAATATCTCTGTCTCCACATTAAACTTTTCTTCTTAAAATACGGTAACATGCACACTTGGAGATGCGTCACATGGTGCCGACTTATAATGATAAATGTAACTTGTTGTTTTCTCACTACAAACTGTTTATAGAAACACGAGTTCACTTAGCACGCTTTTATTCCGGGCCCAATGCGGGATAAAATGTCGCTAGAGTTAATAACATTTAATTTAAGCGGGAATGTGATTTAAATTTAGAAGCTTTACCACCTGCTGGAGTGTTTCGGTTAATGGTGATTCAAACTTTTGGCGTGTCGTTATCTAATCCTTATGCTTCTAAAACACTCCTGCTGGAGTCTGTGTTAAAGGTGTTAAAAGTTTTATGCAAAAAAATAGCACTTATGAGCAATATCATTAAAATGATGTATACTCGCATTAGATGGAGACTCTAGAAAAAAGCTATTTTATTCATGGGGTGGGTTGCCCCACATGGCGCCGCCATTTTGAGATCACATGACCAGCCGTGTCATAAAATTTACTGTCATTCATAACACAATAACAACAACAACAACAAGTGCTCAGGGAGCTTTAAAACCTAAACACAACAAGCAAACAAATGCAAAAAACACTTTATTCGTACTAAACATATAGCAAAAACTAATTAGTTAAACGTTGAAAAAAAAACGAATTTTAAGCAATAAATAAGCATTGGAGCAACAAAAGATTAATACTACTCATTTATACCCATAATACTGTCACATTGAAATTTGTGTGCAATACAATGACACCTGTCCAATTATTTTGACTACAAAATACTGTAGTTTAAGTTTCCTAAAAAGACAGAAACACTCAGTAGGCCTGACCCAAATTCATATGACTTAAGGGTATAAGAGACATGTCAATCCATTTTCATGTCAGTTTGTCACAGCCTACATTATGGATAAAACAAGCTGCCAAATCATCACAGTCAGTGAACAAATCCTTCACTCAAACACTCTTTCACTCTTAACAGCATTGTAATGAAGCAATCAGTATTCGATCTCCTTATGAAGGTACAAACTGATAAACTTTGAGCTCATTTACATTTCAGTGTAAAAAAAAAAAAAAAAAAAAAAAATTCTCATCTTTAAAGTGGAAAATGACAAAAAAGCCACAGGAGAGTGATTCAACACATTTCTACCATAACTCGTACAAACCAAAAGAGGGCGCAGCTAGCCACTGAGAAACAGTACACCTTGTTAGTCAGTCTACTCTAAGGCTCTCCTCTGCTGAACCACAGCAGCCATGAGTGCCGAGACCAGACACAGAGGACACAGTCTCTCCCACACACACGTCCTGGGTCATGGGACAATAGCACATGCTTGTTCTCGGCAGGGTTCCCTGTGTTCCTAGCAAACTTTGACCCCTCTCGTCTGTCTGGTGCATTACCAACACCTGCGCTGTGAGACTTCCTCCACATCTCAACATGTAGCTGCTTGAGATGATGTGAAACAACCTAATGCACTTTTGTTGTGGTTACAAGCGCTAAATAAAGCATAATTACACTGAAGGAGAATCGAGAAACCAAAATAACACAACGCATTCAAAAATAAAATAAAAGTCATTTAAATTACATTTAACATTTAAATGTATTGCTTATGGTCATGCATAAGACATTAGTGAATTAATTATATTATACAAAAGCAATGCCTGTCAAGAACATAAAGGGCGTTGTAAATTAGATGATAATCAAACAAAAACTAATTTTTCTTTAGTTTGAATATCTTTGCTCAGTTGATGTTTCATTTATATACTGATAAAACAATTTAATTATGAAGTCTTTGTTTATCTTAATGACTAGTGATACTCAGGGGTTTTTTTTTTTAGCATTTTGCATTAACATTCTGAGCATTTGTGCCCAGAATGTATTTGTTATTTATTTTGATTTCACAAACCCTATAATCTACTTCTTCCTGGTGAGCGCACCAGATCAAAGATGAAGCCAGGCATATCTCAGCACAGAATCACAGAAAAGCACAGTCTATCAGCCAGATTCCCAAATACATTATGTGGTGAAGATTATACCAGCACTCACCACATACCAGTGTATCCAAGTTGAAGGTAAATGTTATTCTGTGACTCCATAATTCCAAAAGCATTCCAAAAAAGAAATTTGTTTCAACAACTTTAACTTGTGGGCAAATTAAAGTGTGGTTGACTTACCTGTGTTTGTTTATATTGATTCAACACACCAACACCGGTTGTGTTGAATCAATGAGGGTGAGATTACACTGTGTAATTGCGTAATCAATGCCAGAGAGTCGGTCACAACTAAAACTTTCACCTCAGACTCACAGACCTGTAAACAGATGCAGCTGACGAGTGTCTCGGAGACGAACACGTCTAGAGCATGCGTTTCTGTAAGGATGTGCAGACGTTAAAGTTTGTTTGGATGATTTACGGCTCTGAAAACAGCAGGGACATAATGACGATGAGATTGCACAGATGGATTCAGCACAGTTTACCCTGACGCCCGACCGAGGAGCTCTCCACAGGGCCGTATGGCTTCAGTCTGATTTATAGCACGCTTTCAAAGGGAGTGGCACCCCATTTATTTTTGACTCAACTTTAAGATGTCTCTATTCAGATTGGCACTCAAGATTTTATGCAGGAGTCATTCACTACCAAGAAAGCATCAAATTTACAATACATCATTTATTTTAATAGTTTTGATTCTGATACTTTAGCCACTCTCTTTAGGATTCTTTTCATTTTCAAGTATAAATACATTAAATTACAGTTTAAGAGATGAAATTTCTGTCATCATTTACTCACCCTCATGTCTTTCCAAACATGTATGACTTTCTTCCTTCTGAGGAACACAAAAGAAGATATTTTGAATAATGTTGGTAACCAAACAGTTTTGGTTACCATTAACTTCCATTATATGGACAAAATAAACACTGAGACATGATATCGATAACCAATAATTCTTTATATTTGAAAGCCGATAACCAATATATTGGCCGATAAATCTAAATCCAAATTTGATATAACTTTTGAGAGCCTGATTACAAAAACAAAAGTTACACCATTAAAAGCCATGTCCCACGCACAAAATTATAATGTTCTCATTGTACTTTTATGTAGCTTGTATGACAGACTTGCGCAACTGTATTTTCCTTGAAATCATATTTCAAGCGATTCAAAACCATCATGGTGAACAGTGCGCATCTCAGCTGAAAGAAATAATACATTATTTATCGGCTTAAATACATCTGTCAAATTTACTTATTGGACCCATAACATTAAAAATGAACATATATCGGCCAATACAGATATGGTGGCCGATATATCGTGCATCCCTGCTCAAAACATCTTCTTTTATGTTCTACAGAAGAGCACTGTACGAGTTTGGAATGACATGAGGGTGAGGAAATGATGACATAATTGTCATTTTTGGGTAACCCATCCCTTTAAGCATTTGTCAGAAGCATTTACCTAAATCGACTTGTAATCGGGTTGTGAGATTAACATAAAAAGAAACTTAAGCTAAATGAACATTTCTGTTCATTTTAGGGATGCTACAGTATGATCAGTATGATCAGATCACCTCTAATAGTTGGTGTGTGGAACACAGTTTGAGATTATGCAATTATAATCGTGAATAGTGTGTTGCCGTAGACTACACAATGCATAATAATGACACTCTGTAATTAGAAATGCGTTTTAAGACAAGACGCATGGCAGTGTGCAACCTGTTCATCTTCACGGTGTTTCATTATCCTTTGCTAATTTACATCATTACTTTGCTTATTAAATATTTCCTCTCTCTGCTATTTAAAATATAATTGATGACTTTTGTGAACGCATTAAACTGTGATTGCAAGTTTAGAGGTTTAAACATTTATTTTTTGTGGTCTCTCCGCTCAGATCAAATGGAGGCAGGGAACCAATGTGTGGAGTTCTCAGGCAAGGAAAACTGGGATTGCATAAATATGGATTTTTAATCGCCTACCAGTGTTTATTTTTCCGCACGTCTCTCTATTTGATGTGCCGTCCCAGATGTGCGTAACGTCTTACTCGCTTTAAAGGCCTAAAGAGAAGCAGTGATTCAGAGCAACTTCTCGCCCCCTCCAACTCGTGATTAAGAGTAATGGCGCCCTTTAAGATTTGCATGGTGATGTTAACTAAGCATGGTTGTTGAAATATAATTGACTTTTCTCATGGACTCCAAAGACAAACAAAGACACTAAAGGGGGTCCAAGAGTGAGCGGCATAAAAAAAAATGGGCCAAGTGAGCTCCATCCAGCCTGATGAATAAGCATTGGAATTTAGAGCTGGAGGCAACGTTCACTGTTTTCTTTTTCTTTTTCGCCGCTTTTCTCCCTTTTTAGTCTCGCCCTTTGTGACCGCAGCCACATTTATTAATGGTCACTAAGATGTCAGCCATAGCCTTTACACATCAGTCACCGAGGGCTGTCTTATTTATTTTTACCGTTGTTCTCGCCTCTTCTCTTCTTTGTTTTTTCCTCTTTTCTTGTGTCAGGTATTTAAGCAGGCTGTCAGTTTTATAGGGCCTGGTGAATGGGGTTGATAGGGGAGACTCTCAAAGGACTGCATGTGACCCATCTGCCCACAACACCCTCGCACACACCCTCTCCCTTTTGTGCCCTTGTTTTTGTTTGTCTGGGAGAGCCAAGTGAAAGATAAACTTTACTAGGTAGGAGGTTACAGATCGCCGTCCCTATAACAATGCTAGGTAGATTACACTCCCTAAATGATTTTGAATTAGAAAGCTTAGTAAACTGGGAGAAAACACCAATACTAGCATTTGCCATAGAATGAAACATGACAACTTGCAGTGATACTTCCCTGATATGATTGAAAGCTGAAATAGCTTGTGCGCTCAAATTCTGTCACTCAAACTAGGATACCTGTATGCTCTACCCTATTTTTCACTCCTGACACACTGTCACGGTAAAGTAATCGTCGCTCTGTACTACATGCTAGTGGGGTGGCCGACGTGGCGTAGATGTGTGGAAGAGACAGGGGTTGTTGTGAAGTAAGTGAGCGATGGGGCTTTCACGCTTCAGCAGACATATTTGCTTAGAGCTGATTAACTGCACCCCAGAGAGGAAGAGCTGTAGTGCTCTGGCTACTAAGCTTCAGAGGGCGTGTGTGTTATACAACTTAGAATAACAATAGTAATTGTGTATAAATAGATATGTTAAAACGTACTTAGCTTTGATAAATCATTGCAGCTATTTAGACAAGATATATTAAAGGGTTAGTTCACCCAAAAATAAAACTTATGTCATTAACTCGCATGTGGTTCCAAACCCGCAAGACCTTCATTCGTATTCAGAACACAAATGAAGATATTTTTGATGAAATCTACATTTTTTTTAATCCCCCATAGAAAGCTACGTAATTACCATCATTCAAGGTCCAGAAAAGTAGTAAAGACATCATTAAAATAGTCAACGTGACTACAGTGGTTTAACCTTAATGTTATGAAGTGACGATAATACTTTTTGTGCGCAAAACAAAACAAAAACAACGACTTTATTCAACAATTTCTTCTCTACCCTGTCAGACTCGTACTTGATGCAGTGAACGCAGTTCAGAGCTTCCGTGTTTACATCCGAAGGCCGGCTCAGCATAGGCGGCGATTTATGTTTCTGCCTGTGGGTGCCCAGTGCCCCACATCACCCCCCTCCCCTCCCCCCAATTACATCCATATTATACTATAGACAAATACAAATTTCGTATTTCATGATAGTCTCGTGGTAGAATTTTTGTTAATAGAGTCAGAGGTCCAGCCGTGCTCTAATGATCAGTGATTCGAATCTGCCCTCATATAGTTTTTTTCCTCCAAAGTTCAAAGAAGTTCATTAATGTTTGTATATCAAGAGCAGGGACATGTTTGTGTGCTTTTTGTTAGTGATTTCCCTGGAAAGAAGAGTCAAGCGATAGATTATAGACTAACTTACACGAGCCACAACGTTCATCTGCACTAGTTAGCTTATTTAACGTCAACTGGATGTTTCATTTGCATTATATCCAATGATAATTTCGACCCCAAAACACATTCTTTTCACGAGTGTTGTCGCGAGTCGTGCTCTCGCTGATATCTGATGCAAGGAGAGTTTGAGTTTGAGCGCGCGCATGTATCCGATCCATGATATGATCGAGAACAGAGCTTTTTGTGCTCGCGCATCACTTAGATGCGCTCTCGACGTTTGAAACAGCCTTAAATAAACTATAAAAAGGGTGAAGATCGTGTCTGAAAACTCCACTCGATTTTTTTATTGGTTAAATCAATGGAGAATATATCGTATTTTTCCGTGGGTGCTCGACCATTTCCGTGGGTGCTCCAGCCCCCAAGCACCCACGGGATCGGCGCCTATGCGGCTCAGTATTGGTTCACTCCGTCAGATGCGTACGAGTCTGACAGGATAGAGAAGAAATTGTTGAATAAAGTTGTTATTTTTGTTTTGTTTTTGCACACAAAAAGTATTCTCGTCACTTCATAACATTAAGGTTAAAACGCTGTAGTCACGTTGACTATTTCAAGGACGTCTTTAGTACTTTTCTGTACCTTGAATGACAGTAATTACGTTGCTTTCTATTGGGGATAAAAACAAACTTCTTGGATTTCATCAAAAATATCTTCATTTGTGTTCCGAAGATGAACGAAGGTCTTACGGGTGTGGAACAACATGAGGGTGAGTACTTAAATGACAGAAATTTCATTTTTGGGTGAACTAAACCTTTAACTACAAACTGTACTATGACTACAACTTATGTATGACTACAACTTTTGTGTGTGGTAGATGCTGTAGGCTGTATATGTTGTCCTATTGTTTTTTTTGTTTTTTTCTCTCTTCCTTTTTCCTTTTTTAAATGTGGACCTTGAGTCTGTAATAAAAGATTGATTGATTGATTGATTGATTGATTGATTGATTGATTATGTATTATAATATCAGCGATGATGAGCTAGATCACTTATTCCAGACAGGAACAACTATGATAATGCTGATTATAAAATGCAACTTTTACGTTATTATTCATGCAATTAGCAGACACTTTTATCTAAAGTGACTTGCATTGCATTCTGGGAATTCAACACATGGCTAGCTGTTAGAGCTACAGGAACGCTAAAAAGAGAGGATCTTTTAAAAAGGAAGAGGGAATGTTTCTTATAGCTTTTGTTGTTGACATGAAATCAACAAACAGTATTTTGACACAAAAACTGTCAAATACAACTAATACAATATTAGGCTTAGTGTTTAGGCTGTTAAAACAAGTTTGTGTGCACTAAAGTTTGGGGTCAGTAAGACAACAATTTAATCAATTTATAAACATTTATAATTCAAATAAGCATATTAGAATGAATTATGAAATATCATGTGACACTGAAGACTGGAGTAATGATGCAGAAAATTCAGGTTTGCCATCACAGCAATGAAATCAGGGTCAACAATGAATTAGACAACAATAAGCATTTAAACTGCTTTTCACCTACTCAGAGCTCACCTGCACGCTTAGAAAACTGTAAGGCAGAAAAATGATGGGGTTTTCCATCACTAGTTGTAACAGCACCTCTTTGTTATGTCATTAAAACTGTTTAAGTCTGCGGTCTTACTCTCAGTGTCTAAAGTCTAGCTGTGTTTAGAACAAAGAGCAACTTGTATACGACAGGTTTTGCAGAAGCACCTCCCACACAATGGCCCCTGAGGAGGGACCCCCTGTAGCCGAGACCCCGGTGCCCAGACCACTCAACTACTTTTCCCGCAATTTTCCCCTCATGTGGCAGCCCCAGGCCCATGCTTGACAGTAACTTCATTAGATGCCTCTTTAACCTGGCCATTCTCCCTCTCATTTTCTCAGAAGTACCTTTCACCAGTTGACAGCCAAGAGGTTTGGGGTAATCAGGCACTGGCTGTTTGTCCTAGACCCTCAGGAAGGATGCGGAATGATAAGGTATGCACCATGTCACTGCTCAGTAAACTGACTGCAGACAAACAGCAAAATTATAACTACATCCTGTGAATTACACAAACACATGACACCAGGAATGGAAAGTTAGACAACTTAGAAACATGCAAAGTTAGTGTTTTTAAATATTAACTTGCATTCAATAGACAATTAAAAAAAAAAAAAACCTCAGCCCATAACTAATACCAATATTAAAATATTCTGCGTTCCTCCTTTATATCTCACAATGTGACTTTATATTTCACAACTGCAACTTTGTTTTGCATAATCGTGACTTTGTCTCGCATTGTACAATGTCATTTCTCATAATTACTACGTTAAATAAGAGTATGAAATAAACCCTAGTATAATTTAAAATCAAGACATGATCAAGTTGTCTTCACTAAGTGTAGACTGGGGCACTCAAGACTTACCCATGGGTTTTTATTAATAGGAGAAGTTCCTCCTTTATGTCTTTCATGTAATGTTCCTTTGACTATCAAGCATATTCTGTTGAATTGTAATTTTTATGACACTGCTAGAAAACGCTTTTATTCAGAAACATGTTTGCATGTAGCACCTGAATGTATTTTAGATTTTCTATCTTATGTCAAGTTGAAATGCTTTATATAATGTACATTTTATGGATGATACTGACCTTTTTTGCCATGTAAATAGCCATGATGCTAACATGGCGTAAAAACTTAATAAACAAACAAACTTTAAAATAAGAAATTAAGTTACAATGAGAGATATAAATGTTAGCTATCAAATAACCTTTGAGATTTTCTACTCTGAGGCAGAAAATGGGCTTCTAACATGACAGTTGTAAATAGTTGGAAATGATCATTGCTGTGGCCAAAATAATCTAGCCTCTGAATCATCAAATAACTATATGTATACATCACTAAACAAGAGCAGCATGTGTTTAATGTTAAACTAAAAATTAAACAAAGGTGATGCCATACTACTCATAAATCTTACACATAATTACTCATAACATTACTCATAAATGACATTACGACTGCCAGCTGAAAGATAATACTGTAGTTATTACAGCCTGACATCTTTCAAAAAAATCCCAAGCAATGTCTTTAGTGCCATAAAATGTGTCTTTAAAAGGAAGCTGCTGGCTGAATGATTCCTTTTGTGCTAGGCAGTGAGCCAAGCCTACAAAGTATTGGATGAAACGTGTATATTTGTAATTCGTAGTAAACCTCAGAGTGTGTAATTTAAAAATTCATGCTGCGATCCTTGTCGCTGATGAGTAGTGTGCATGCATTATTGCATTTGGCCCCAGCGCAGAACAGAATGTGTGTCTACTACTGAATAATGACTGTGAGTCCACTATGACACTGAGACGCTAATGAGCACGTAGCTTCAGGCGTAGTTAGAAACACTGTCTGCCACTGAGAAAGTCACACAAATCCCAGCAGTAAAAACTAAACAGCTGCATCATATCAGAGCGTTTAGCAGAGCCCACACGAGTGCGTTGCATCACGAGGAACATCTGTTAGGCTAAACGGCGTTATCACCAACCGCTTCTCACAGAGCTGTAGATCGATAAACCACAAGTACAAGTACAATGTTTAATAGGCAGTATATTTGAAAGTTCTCGATCGGCAGCGGAGAACGTGACCTGCCGAACTCCCATCCTGAATGAAGAGCTCTTGACACACCTAAACGCTCCATCACTTTCTCTTTAGAGCATCTATCTGTGAAGTTCCCCGAGCGTAGACGCCATGCAGACCCCTCAATGATGCCAACGTCAAAGAGGGGCTTGTCATTACCTCCCCTCATTCACATTTGTCCACTCAAACGTGGCAGAGGAAAAAAGGCACAGATGTTAATCTCTCTCTTATCCCCTCCTTTTTATTAAGGGAGATTAAAAAGA
Organism: Megalobrama amblycephala; assembly: GCF_018812025.1. NCBI lineage: Eukaryota > Metazoa > Chordata > Actinopteri > Cypriniformes > Xenocyprididae > Megalobrama > Megalobrama amblycephala. The sequence goes on along the minus strand of NC_063066.1, from coordinate 9,483,763 downwards.
ATAGAGTGCAATTTGGACGAAGGCCAAGGCAGACTAGATGTGCAAAGTATTTCTGGATTATTTCCACTTAGTACAGGCGGGGGCTGAAAGGACGGCTGTCTTGTTAGCTGGTGTGTCATTGAAGACTTCACAAGCCAGTTGGTCAACCGGAATCACAATAAACGGTGCTTGTGCCATGACAAAATTCCCATGGAAGTTGATTTGCACAAATGAAAGTCTCTTAAGTTAAATGTGATGATTTGAGACCAAGAGTTCTGGTAACAACTTCTTCAGAGGGTTCGCCTCACGACGGTTGCTAGAGACCCGCCTTTCATGTTTGCAGTTAAAAGAAATAGAAGTGGAAGCGTACCGAGGCTAAAAAGGACTGCTTCTATTTGTTAATCTTTCTTTCTCTATCTTTTCATATGGCCAGGCCTTCCTTTTTTGATTCCTTTCACCTCAAAAGAAAGAGAAAAAAGTTAGTCAGTCCCCTGTTCCTTTTGTTGTGCTCTTTCTTCTCCACACTCTTTATACTTTTATCCTAATCCCAACCATGCATGAGTGATCAGTTGTGTCCTGTTGTTTCACTGTTCTGCTAGTTTTCAATCGGTAGGGTTCCGTCTTTGTTCCCTTTCAGCGAGAAACACAGAAAAAGGTAAAGAGAGGGAAGGGTAATGAAACCTCCTCCGTAGACTTACTCCTTTGTCTTCCTGATCAGGTTTAGTTTGTTTTTTCTTTTAGAGATATAACTGACTGTAATTAGGAGAGATCGGTGCTGTGATGATGTGTTCTTTGCCAGCTCTTAGTCTTTGGAGAGGGCTAGAAATGCTGCATCAAAGCCGACTGATGAAGTCCAGCGGTCACAGAGCCGGAGCAGGTTTTGATGTATGAATTCGATATAAAGATCAGCAGATGTCCGGCCCCGTCCAAAGACCGTATACCTGACAGGTGAAGAATGCTCTCATCCAACATGAAGCAAACAGGCACGAGGACATCTAAAATTCTCCCTGAAACACGAACAAGCTGCACCATGAGGGCCTGGGGGTGTGTTGGTAGCTGTTTGGATGTTTGGCTTCTGTTTTTCCATCAGTCAAACAAGGGTTTTGATCCCTGGACACTCTGGGAATATACAGAAAGAGATGAATTTTAGCTATTTAATCAATAACGGATGCATCGACATCCTCAAAACATGGCGAGCATTTTTTTTTTTCTTTTTTCATTTCTGAGAAATGTGCGCTGCAAACATATGTGTGTCAAATATTTCTCTATTATTTTATTAAAAAATATGTTACAAATGCAATTCACTCATACAATTACTGGAATACATAGTTTTTTATTTCTGTAATAAAATTCATTTTGGGGAAAGGTTCATAAAATAGGGTAAAAAAATAATATAATAAAATAAAAATGAAATTCTTAAAAAGAAAACTTAACATCGTTTGGCATAATATTTTATTACTATTTTTATTAGAAATATATATTTCAACAAAATGGCTTCACTGCATAGTAATATTTGAAAAATGAGGAAATTATATCAACAACAATAATCCCTCTTTAGCTCCTTATGGCTGTGTCAAGGTCAATACATCAGTAAAATATAAAAAAGAAAATAAAAGATAATTTGACTTTTTGTCATGTGGTGTGACTCTTTAAAAACATATTTATGTATTAATAATTCATGATATTTGTAAAAATGCTTTTTACCTTGAAAAATATTTGAAAAACATAATTAACCAAAATAATTAAGATGTATACGCTCACATGAATAAATGATGTAAAGAAAATGTATTAATACTTTTAACTTGATTTACACCACATGACATTTTAGGGTCTCTAAATATAAACTTTTCATAACCAAACGTGAATATAAAGAGTGCATTTCTAAGAATTTGGCGCAAGATTTTTTCCCCCCTTTTCTTTATGGTGATTTATTTCTTCTCTATGCATGACTGTTATGAGATGCATAATAATTTGATTCTCTGCAGAGTAAAGGCTCTGGTCAGTGTGTCCTCTGTTCAAAGGGACAGTCATTGTTGCAGACTGATCCCTCCTCTCTGTGGTTGTCGGGCCTAATTAAAACTATTCTGGGGGCATGGGGTGAGCCGAGGGGGAGGGGCCGGCCAGCACTCCACAGGAAATTATGATCGCAAATGTCTTCCTGTCGAGTCCTGCACTTGGCACTATAAAGTGAGGCGAACCGGCATTACCTGAAAGGGCTGGAATCCGAGCAGACATCCACATCATCCCAGTCCATAGTCCAGCGGGGTCGCACACAAGTGGCCTTTGTGGCCGGCGAAAAACGGGATTAAGAAGGGGTCTTCAAGAGAATTGATTTTCTGTAGAGAACAATGAGCGGGTGAGAGGAGCTGGGGCCAGAGCTCTGAATCACACAGCCTCAGTGCCCCATGAAAGGCCAAAGCCGCACAACACTGAGATTAAAGCAATCAGGTTCTTTACCCCTTTACTGCTTCCCCACTCTCCCCCCGCCCCTCGCCGCCACATTACACACTCGGCTCACAATAAGCAGAATAGGCCCAAAAGAAGAGGGATGAAACGGACTGTTTGCTTTTGCCTTCTCCTCCGGCCCTCCAAACGTCGCACGGCTGCGCTGAACAGGTTGGCGGATTTCGTTAAAGCAACAGCATGCCGTAAATGTAGCATCCGTCCTTCTGGATGTGGCGGCAAGGGGCGCATGTCTCTTTTGGGACGACAGTGTCAGGGAGAAGATGACGTGGTGTGGTGATGGGATCAAGGGTTACACATGAAAGAGGCAGGCTGCTTGGGTGCAGCTGTGGGTGCCATTGTGGTCAATAATTTGCATGCATTTAGTCCAAGCCTGAAAACACTGAGCTGGCTGCTTTTGGAAAGTACGTGAACATTATCGTCATTAATACATGATATTAAATCTCTCATATACGAGTCTTAAAAGCAAACCCCCAAAAAACAGATGTAACATTCTTTAAAATATCTTCTTTTGCTTTTTGAAGAAAGAATTTTCATCTTTGAGAAATACAAAATTTCAAAAAACGCTGGAGAGGGTTAAGTGTTGTCTCTTCCAGAAAGGAGCTTCCCTTTCCAACCAGGGATCAGATTCATAAGGTCGATGAGCACTAAGCCTCTCTGCCTGTCCAGAATGAGGGTTGTGATCTCCCTTTGTGGCTCACTGGGAAGTGTTGGTGCACTTGCCGGCCCCGTTCCATCATTAAACAGATTGTGAGCAGGCTGCTGAAGGCCACGGCCAGGACTGGAGGAGCGGCAGCCACTTCATTAGGGGTATTATGAAGGAAAAAGGCCTTTCTTCTCTCTTCCATAGTCCAGAACTCTCAGGTCTGTTAAATCGTATAATTCTTTTCTAGCGAGGCCATGGCACAGCCACGGCACTTTAGACGCATGACAACTCAGAGATATTAATTACATTCATCTTCTGGAATATGCTCAGAATAAGAGGGAATTTGATATCGGCTGTCCTGTGTTATTTTCTCTCCTCCTCTTCCCTTCTCTCTTGTCTTTTTCCAGCTGGCGCTTTGAAGTGTTCCTGTTTTTGTTCTGGGATGGCTGCGCATCCCACTGCTCCGCGGGCTTTGATATCTCTGCTGGGGTGAGGGGTTACCAGGCAGAGGTCTGGAGCTGGGATATCCTAACTTCTCTCTCCAAGAGGGCTGACCTCTGCACCCGAGGGGCGGTGCGAGCGATTCCAAATGCACAGCTCCTTTTGATGTGCCCTCTTTCAGAGCACTTAATTAACCAGTGGATGAACATTTAGCTTGAGTGAGAACGCTTCCTAAAGAGCATATGTCCTTAAAGTCACTGACTGCCTTTTTGTTGTAAGTCAGAGTGTGGTAAGGGCCACTGAAACAATGATGCCTTGGAACACTAACTTGTTTGGACTGAGAATTGACTAAACCCACCTGTTTACAGAACACTAGTGGGTGAAAAGAATGAAAACAGTGTTCTTTCAGAAGATGAATGCTCTCTTGGCATTGCGTTGTCTTACAGGGCTGGCTTAAAAACAGTAGACTTTCAAAATGCCAAACTTACATTACTGTGCATAAATCATGTTGGATCAAATATGGCTATTTTTGAGCCTTAAGGAGATTCCTCAAAACAGTGTTCTGACAGTGATACAACCAAATATATTTACTATAATGTTTCAAGCAATTCAAAGTTCCTTCATCCGTTTTCTCAGGAATCTTCAAAGGACGATTCTCTAGTGATGGTACAGTAAACACAGCACAAGCACACAAATGAAACTGAACTGAACCATATTTTTGATGTGGTTGGATTAGAATACAAGATCATGTGACTGCCTTCAAAAAGTGTGATGTAGAACTACAATTAGAAGGTATTATGGCTGATATTGGTAAAAACTAAAAATTATTTTCGTGTGGATAAAATGACAACCGTTAAACAGCTTATATTAAAATTCTAATACTATTTTGTCATAAAAAAAAAACACTAAAAACTGAAATCAAGTGAATTTTGGCATCGAAATATTATATGAAAAACAGAAATTAATTTTGAGATTTGATAAAGATACACTTAAAAGGTTAGTTCACCCAAAATGAAAATTCTGTCATTAATTACTCACCCTCATAAGACTTTTGTTCATCTTTGCAACACAAATTAAGATATTTTTGATGAAATCTGAGAGCTCTCTGATCCCGCCATAGACAGCAATTTAATTACCACTTTCAAGGCCCAGAAAGGTAGTAAAGACATTGTCCATGTGACGAAGATGAACGAAGGTCTTGCGGGTTTGGAACGACATGAGGGTGAGTAATTAATGACAGAAATTTCATATTTGTGTGAACTAACCCTTTAACAGTGTTTTTAAAGATTAACTTTTAGTATATGCAGACAAATGTCTAAAATTTAATTTAAAAATAGTGGAAATGAGAATGAACACTTAAAAATTACAAATAAATATACAGATAAATTAAAATAAAAATATCTAATATTGATCATTAACCAATATAATGCATCCCTAACCACAAGTGTGTAATTCACCATTCCGACACCCCAGTATTGGCTGGAACAACAGAGTGACTTTGGGGTGGAGCTATTTGTTGCTCAATGGCAGACAAAGTGTGTTTGTAGAACCTGTTTGATATTTGCAGTTCTGTTTGGTGAGGCTGGTGAAAGAAAAATTACACAGTACAAGTACACAAGAGTATATATGTTTGAGAAAATCAGGGATCCATATTAATAAGCACAATTGTAAAAATAAATTAAAGTTAAAAATATTTTATTTTGCTTTGGTCTTATGAAAAAGCATCAACTGAACTTTCAGATCTCACTGTGTTGTAATTAAGACTTGAAAAGAGTCTGCAATAATATCTCAGGAAAGTAGTATAATTATGAAGCTGTTATTACTGAAACAAGACTTAACTATTCAGCAGTCCCACGGCGGGTGCTTTACCCTCTCTCAACAGCTCCTCAAGCCAGATAAACACTTACTCAAAAAGCCCGAGATCTTCATGTCTGCTTTAGAGACAGTTAACATCAATATATGACAATATGAATGTCATGAAGCCTGCAGCGAAAGGTAGGGCTTTTTTAAGGATCCAATTTCCAGTTTCTCCTGCTCTCAATGCCCATAAAGTGGGTCGCTGCTGCCCAGGAGAAGCAGCCTCAGCTGGAACATGCTGGATTCATCAAGCCTGGAAAATCAATTCTTTATTGCAGCACTTTGTGGCTAATAATTTCCCCGGGTCTCAGTAGGAAAGAGCAAATAAAGCCTGTTTGTTTCATTTTGGAGGTCCAGTAAAACTCCCCCATGCTGCTGGTCAGACTGTGACTCCTCTCCACACCTGACTAATACAAACCCGATCGGCTACAGTAAACTCTACTGCATGACACACTAGCGGCCTACGATCATACAACATAGAAAGCCCAATTATCCATTACAGAAGGTTGCATGAGTAATTATGGAAAGTTATGATAAATATATCTGCTCACATGTAAAGACTGATAATTCCCCTTAAGGTTTGAGGAATAACAATAGTCTCTCTCTCTCTCTCATTAGGAAACAAAATCCTTTTGACATCACACCACAGGCATTCGGTTTGAATTTCACTAATAAATTCCTTATGTCTGTAAAGCTACCAAAAATGATATAAACAGAATAGAGCAAGAATTAAAACAGCAAGAAGAAAAAACATCACCGGACTTCAGACTTTGCTATGACAAACTAAAAGACGTGCTCCCATAGCTAGATCCCTTTTGTCTTACAAGCATAAAAAGATTTTAGGAGATTTACTTGCTGCCTCTGACTTAAACATCAAGGCTTAACCTATTTCTTTATGAATAAGGAGTTGCAGTATCGCAGAAGAGCTCAGAGCAGAACCTGATGATTCAGGCTTCCACTCGCCCTGGCATTTGAGAGCTGGAGTCTTAATGACTTTGTTCCCATGCGTTTCAGTCATGCTTTGTGACATCTGATCAAACACTGTTGGCACACGCTCAGCAGCAGTTACTGTACATGGCCAGAGACCGAAAGACAGAACGGGAACATGTTGTTCAGCGAGAGGGGGGATTTGAATGAAATGGACTGTGTAGCCTCTGAGATCAACCGCTGCTGGATGCTGCGAGCATGATGGACGGATCTGATACCATTTTGTGGCCTAATGAGGTAGCAAATCAACTCCGGCAGGGAGAAGAAATGCCCTGTGCCTTTTTATTCCTTTCAAAAACTATTTTCTGAGTCGAACAGAATATCTTTTTCTATAAGCATTTTTCTCTCTGGTAAACATTGAGGTTAATATAGGAGTGTGTATGAATTTATATCTGTGTGTGTGTGAGCAAGACTATGTTGTTCCGGTGAGGTGTTTTGCAGTCAGCTGACGTTTGACAGTTCACACAGATGTTCTACAGACTGCCTACCTGTGGCTGGCCGATCGATCATCTCTGTGGGATTCTCCAACAATAGGCGAGGCCGGCTTTCTGTTCTCTACGGCTTGCATCACATTCTTTAATATCCCGTTAACTCTATTCTCAAATCCACTACTATAGACAGCATACCATGAACATGTTTATAGTGCTTCGACTAGACCTGTGTACCACCAAACAGAGGCTGACTCAAATACTTCTCAGTTCTTGCCACCCACGAAACACTTTAGTCATTCCAGCACTTTGGCTTTAAGTAGATTTCGCACACAAATCATAGTTCTGGACTAAGAAAATCTCAGAGTGTCAAAAACATAAGAAGCAGCCTTCGTGTTTTTCTAAAAATTTGCTGTAATATCACTTATCTACAGCTGTTCAATCAGATAAGAGGACGTGAAAGTGTGGCCCTGTTACAAGCAAGATTCCCTGTGAAACGTCCAAGCATAAGACAATTTGTAGTTTAATGTTTTGTTAAAATCAATGAGATAATATCTTGGAATGCACTGAAATTCAAATTCTGGGCAATACTAATAATTATTTTCATCTTATGGCTGATAATAACAGATAAATGGTCGATATTACAATTCACATTATTGTGCATAAATGAATCCAAAATGCAATAGTAAAAAAATCAATTTGATCAATTTGTTAAAGACTACAAAGGATGTACAGTATATAAAATGTATATAAGATATATAAAATTATACAGTATATACTTTTTTTTTTTTTTACTTTAAGAGCTAGGTCACTTGAGTACTAGACTAGGTTACCTGAAAGTTAAAATAGGAATAAGCATGCACAATGAAATATTGACCAATATTGATGAATTTTAAAACATCTGACATCAGCCAATAACCAATATGCTACAGACTGTTGTTAGGGATACCGTGCATCCTTAATAATATCACAAAAAATGGTGGTCATGACCCTGACATTAAAGGGATAGTTCACCCAAAAATGAAAATTATCCCATGATTTACTCACACTCAAGCCATCCTAGGTGTATATGACTATCTTCTTTTAGACAAACACAATCAGATATATATTTAAAAATATCCTTAGTCCTCCAAGGTTTATAATGGTTGTGAATGGGGGGGTTGCATTTTTAAGCCAAAAATAATGCATCCATCCATAAAAAAGTAATCCATATGGCTCCAGAGGGTTAATAAAGGCCTTCTGAAGCGAAGCAATGTGTTTTTCTAAGAAAAATATCCATATTTAAAACTTTAAAAATTCAAATAGCTTCCAGCAGACGACCGTACGCAGAATGCACAAGTCGACTTGAACCAAATAAATAAACCCCTGACGCAATGTATGACGCAGGATGTAGGAGTATTGTAAACGTAGACGTCTCTCGCGGTTCAAACAAATAGGGCTGTGCAACAAATTTAAGCTCCTCTTATATCGAAATCCTCCGACATTTCTCTTTAAAAATTATTGTTTTAGACTTATAATCCGTGACTGGTGATTTGTTTTGCTTTATCCTCTGCGCATCCGTGTTCGTCATTACGTTGTGCGTCAGGTCAAAGGATACTCTTCTGCCGCAAATTGACTTGTGCATTCTGCATACGGTCATCCACCGGAAGCTAGTTATTTGTATTTATAAAGTTTTAAATATGGATATTTTTCTTACAAAAACGCATCGCTTCGCTTCAGAAGGCCTTTATTAACACCCTGGAGTTGTATGGATTACTTTTTTTTTTTGGATGGATACATTATTTTTGGTTTCAAAATGTGGCCCCCCCATTCACAACCATTATAAACCTTGGAGGACTAAGGATATTTTTAAATATATCTCTGATTGTGTTCATCTGAAAGATGATAGTCATATATACCTAGGATGGCTTGAGAGTGAGTAAATCATGGGATAATTTTCATTTTTGGGTGAACTATCCCTTTAAGTGTCTTTTTGTATCATCCTGAAGCTGTTTATTTTGTGGCAATAGCTATATTTCCATCCACCTATTTTATGCACATTTTACGATATCACATTAAAAAAAAGAAACGCTGGATGGTAACGTCAATATAAATATAAATTCTAAAAATGTTTAAAAAAAAAAAAAATTCTCAATTGAGTCAGATAAAATTATCCAATAATAAAACGTGTATAAACTATGATGGAAACACATTTACCGAATAAATTCCTCGATGTGCATCAAAAAATACATCCAACTTATAACTGGACAAAGTGTTCAGTGTAATTACTTCACAGAACTGTCTTACACGACTGTTCCCAAACAGCAGGTATACGCCTCCGAAAGCAAGATAACTTTATTGCATTTCATCTGCGTGCTCTGATAATAATTATATCCAAAATTATTATATACAGTCCTACTGCAGAAACTTCCACTTATCTTCTTTCTAGTAAATTTGATCTGCATGTTAAAATGGAGAATGTATCTATGCTATAGTTAGCAGTTGATCTTGACTAAAAAAAATGCAGGTACAGTACACACCAAAACAGAGAGTTCCATGGTAATTCAGACCATCTCTTTACATGGAGCTTTAGCTTTATTTAAGACCTCATGTCTGCAGTGAACTACCAGTTCTACACTTCCTACTACTCTGTTCCCTGAGTGGTGATAAACACTCAACATATGGGAAATTACTGTTGGGTAATAAAAGGTTGTTGGCTTTTGCTGACATGTAATAAATTAGGCCGTTTGCATAGGAGAGCTACAACAGGGGCTCCTAAGAAACACCTATGTGGTACTTTTGTACATGCACACTGCATGTCTTCTTTGTTTTTACATTAACTCTGTTATACCTCTCGTAGTTGGTGGTAACACAGTGGGGTATATACACACAAATTACACGAATAAAACTCCTGAAGCCTGGAAAATATTTTAATAGATTCCGTCCCCCCGCCATAACAGCCGAGTGCCGAACGTGCCACACTGGTGAACTCCGTGAGTATTACTGGTGCAATTAAATGTGAAACGCTGGGAGGAACAGGAGGGAAAAGATGCCCAAAATGGCAGTAAACAAGGGAAATGACACTTGACAACTTGTAATTTATCGACGTTGTTTGAAAGAAAAAAGACTCACTGTTTTACAGAGAGAAAAGAGAGGCATGGGGAAGCAGGCGTTAAAGAAAACCATTCATAGAACACAAATGCATCAAAAGCAACCCAGAGCGGAGAGAAAAGAGAAAGGGAGAGATAGATAAAGCGACAGGGGGAGAGAGAGAACAGCAAGACTTCAAAGTCCATATGCAATAAGCAGTGCACACAGAAAGCAGAGCACATGATAGGACAGAGAGCAAGAAGAGCCCCCTGGAAGCTTGTGGGGGCCTCTCCTCATATCATCTCATCTCACAGAATGCCAGATTTCAGTCAGAAGCCTGCTGAACAGTGACCATTACACAGAATGTGGAAGAGATCATAAATATACTTACTAAAACCACCCGGCCCCAAAAATAAAACGAGCCCCAAACCGTGCTTTAAAACAGCTGCGTTCGAAAAAGGCGGCAAGTAAAAACCGCCAGTTACAAACATAAACATGCTTTTTTTAAAATATATAAAAAGCTTTATCTTGCATCAATGGGACAGTAGTAGCTGAAAATGTAATTGCATGTCACGTTCGGTGATAACAGTACAAACAACTTGAGCAAATCTAGATAATAAGTCCAATTAGGTATTATCTTGGCTGGGAATGAGAGGAGCTGCTTTGATAATGGTGTTATCAGTCCATTTCTACACATATGTCCATTACACCTCTGCATCGTGGTGCTATTAAAAGTGGCAGATTGATAGTCATTCTGCCAGTAAAATAACTCGGAATAGAATTTAAATTGTTCCAACAAAATGCACTGTCACCAATTTCTGCTAAAAGAAAATAAATAAATAAATGTGAATAATAACAAGTGCACTGCTTCAATTTGTGCCTGGCAGATGGGTAATGGAATGATTATGGGTATTGTGTGATAAACTGGACATGTGTGAGTGTGTGTCTGTGAGCGTGTGTGTGTGTGTGTTCCGTCCATTATCAAGCAGTGATATTGTTACACAAAAAGAATGCGCTTTTTTTGGAGTATTTACCAGAGAAGTGGCAAACTGTATGTTTTTTTCCCTCCAACATAATAGTGAAATCATAGGGAACAAATGGATAGTGAGAGGCTAATATGAACTGAGTCTGGAAGGCTATAACTTGCAATCATTGAGCAGCTAGTATTAGATCTGTGAGTGTAAATGCCTTGCCTTCCTTCATTTGTCACAAAACAACTGTGAAAAAGATTGTGTTAAAATGATTATACTATTTTTTTTAGATGCATAGAAATCTTCTGGGGATTTGAGCATAAAGTTTTAATTTATCCTTGGGGAAAAAAAACAAAAGAAAAAAAGTAGAAAAAAAGACCATGTTGTATGCTAGTTGGAGGCATGACACTCTTCAGCGTAAATGAGGAAAGCAAACGCACTACATTAGAGGTGGGGAATAAATATTCCAATTCCAGCCCAAAGTGTCTTTATTTTGACTCAAATGTGAGATATGCCGTTGCCATGGTGATATGGAGCAGGCTGCAGCCCTCTCCCCAGCTGTTGGGAGGTTTTGTCTGTGTGTGTGTGTGTGTGCGTGTGTTTGTGCAAGCCCAAGCGCGCACATTGAAGCCCCGCTCTCGTGCTGTGTTCCCCTTTCAGCCGCCAGAATAGAGTCTCAACTAATCCGTGAAAGTTGCGGTGCTCTGAACCGCCAGCCAAGCCTTTTCCCACTGAATTGAGGGCCGGGGGTCTGCACTGGGCTTTACACTTGATTGGTCTTCGCCGTGGCAAGACTCCCCTCCCTGCTGGGTGTGGGCCCGTCCCCCTCGCTGTGCTGCTCGGGTCTAGGCTAATCGGCTTCTCCCCGCCGTAATTACCCACACCCGGCTCGGGCATGCTGAAGCCACCAGTAGTCTCTCGGTCTCTTTCTTCATCCCAGTCCCTCACCAGTACTGGCACCTTGGACCACAGGCTGGCATCGGTGCCAGTGCCGGCTCAAGCTTGTGGGACCGGGTGCTGGGCAAGGGGACGGAGAAACACATACAATCCGAGGATGATGGGTTTATTTGGTACAGCTAGTCAGGTAATAGTTTGTCTTACAGCTACTGGGTCAGCTTATGCCCTGTAGAAACCGATTGGTGGTGTCGATTTTCATAGCGCCTATCTGTTTAGATGATAATTACAGGGTGACTCTAGTATACATGCATGTCAGATGCAGATGTCTGGTATCACACTTTTGGCAGAGCAGTAGTAAAAACAGCAAACTCTGTGACTGAGAATATTCTTTGTGCCCCAGATATACAGCAAGATCAAACAGCTCCTCTGAGAAAGTCTTCATTTCCATTCAGCTGGAGTGAGCCATATCAATATTGAGGTGGCCCTCTTAAGATCTACTACTGTCACATTTACAGAGCTCTGTAAAGGCAAAGAAGCAGATAGTTCACACAGATTACAGAGCAGTGCAGAGGATATAGAGCTTTTTGTGGGGAGCGAAGGACACCAGAAGACATGGAGCATTTATTGGACCCCCGTTTGCTGCTAACATCTTATTATGGAGATTTTTTGTCCCTCCAAATCAGTCGACAGTCACTCTCATAAATTCTAAGACCCTCACTCAGTGAGCAGATCAAAAGATAACTCATATTTTAAAATACGGAAGGGAAAAAAAGAAAGAGAGAATAAAGGACAACAGAGGAAAGAAGAGAGCCAGAAGGGGGCATACTGCTCTCTCTTTACATAGGCGAATAAAGCGTTTTAAGCATGCCATGTGTGTCTCCTTCCTTCTATCATTTTACACTACCAACATTTTTTCTCTTAAAAAAAAAAAAAAAAAAATCAAAACTAGCCATTGTATTTTTTTTTTCAGCCAAATTCAATTTTCAACTGCACATTATAAAAATAAAATAAAATAAAAAAAAAATCCCATAAAGAATCGGCAGTTAATGGACCGTTCATTGTAGGGGCAAAATGAAAGGTCTGGAATCTGGCTTCTAGGACGTATCGAGACCCCCTTGAAGCTGGAATGAAAAGTGTAAGTTTAGCCTCTCAGCTGTGTGTCTCAATCCATAATCCTGCCCCAAAACCCCAGCCGAGAGCAGCCTGACACTCCCATGGCGTTCCTGACCACTAAAGGCCTGGTCTGTGCAGATTTATGGAGTTCAGCTCCGTGCCTTCCTCTCCTAGTTGGGCTAAGACTTTGAGCCAGACTCCTAGAAGTTGCACGAGATTAAGAAGAAAATAGATCTGGTCTATTCTATTCCAGCAAGCTCCAAGCTACGCATCATAAACCACGTATCATACTGGAGGTGTATAAAGCAAACGGACAAGGTGAGTGTTCAAGTACAGTACATGTCAAAGTGCAGTAACCTATTTTATAAGTAACGTGTAAGGGTGTTCTTGCCACGTCTATCTTTTATAGACCTGGTTATGTGGTAATTTATATATCAGGGCAGTCGAATGGGTGTGTGAGGGTATCCAACGCCCTAATTGTGAGTTGACGTGGACTGGCGTTCTGGTGAGGCCGAAGATGCGTATGCAAAAAAAAAAATGGACCGCTGCTAAATTAAAACAATACAAAAGCATCCGAGATAAAAAAACAAAGCCTTTTATCCTCAACAATATTCACAGATCAGCTTTAAAGAAGTGTTTCTTGAGGGGGATTACATTACACACCCTATTCCAGGGTGTTCATGAGTTGCAGATGATGGATTTTCATGTTGCTGTGTTGGCAGAAAATAGATGGTCATATGGATCTTGTGTTCTCCTGTGAAAATATACTTAGGAAACTTCAGCACTGACCGGGCCTGTCAAGAAAACGAATTAAAAATGTATTGATTCTGCTAAAATATTCCTGAGATGTGGAGATGTTAAAAAGGCTATGTGATTTGGGAGCTCTATTATTAATTAAGGACATTATACATCTTCAAAGGGTTTTAAAGCCTTTAATTGCAAAAAAGTATCAAATTAAGTTAAATCAGAGTATTTTAAACTACGTGGGCGCTCGCATAGAGTTCCTTAGCTGTTTGCCAGCCTATCTTCAGATAAATTCAGATATAAAGTACCTGATTGAAAGACCTAATTACTCAAAGAAAGATTATATCAATATTTGATTAATACAAAATCTACTGCAGTGTCACTTGCTAGTTATTTACTTTACCATTTTTTTGTCCAACCTAGATTGTCTCTTCTGGCTGACTTTGTCAATTCAGGATAAAGTCACCTCTGGACAACAAGCTCAGTGTGAGAGCGAGCGCAAGTGTGTGTGTGTGTGGAAATGGTGGGTGGGGGAGCAGGTGTGAGATTGGCTCTTCAATGAGCCTCATCTTGTCCCATGTTGGGCGCTTTGGTGCATTTGTGTGTGTGTGTGTGTGTGTGTGTGTGTGTGTGTGTGCAAAAGAAAGAAAAGAAGGGAGGCATGTGGCTTAGCTATTACTCAATAGTGTCTGGAACATTCTGAGCAGAAGATGAGAATCATAGGCAGTACCACAAAAAGTGTTTTCTGTCAGCACCGGACAAAAAGAGAGCATGTGACATGAGCGTTTGGTGTGGCATCATAAATGTTGAATAAAATGAGGGTTTAGGTGTCATACAATGAGAATGAAGGCACATTGAGAGGGAGCCAGACAAAATGGCTGCCTCTTTGTGCGGTTGTGAGCGAGAGCTGTAAGTGATATGATATTTGTAGTAACGCAGCGCAAATCGCATTTCCCATCGCATGAGTAATCGCGCACGGATATGAATAGATCGTGTTTTTCTACATAATGACATGAAGATCTATCATTTCTTACTTGATTTATCCACAGCCAGGATGTTATTTCCCGCAGACACACACCCACATACCCCACCCACATTTTGGGTACCTTGTTTTCAGTGGGGGGAAAAAAAAAAAAATTGGTGATGTAACACTCCTCCATATTATCTTGCCCCGTTTTGAAACTAAAACTTTGCCACTCTTGTTAGATAATAGAGCATCTTGTCGCAACTCCATTTTATGTTTACGCAACTATTTCCTTTTCTGCTCACCCGCTTCCTAGCAGATCCATATGAACCTTTGTAGGGTTAAATCATACTGTACACCAAAAGGAGATGAAAATATGAGAGTTGACTTAAACCATAAACAATGCGGTTGCATCACTCCTTAGAAAATAGTGCATATATGGAGCACGTCTTTAAGGCTACAGAGATATTGTGGAATAATCAATCTCACACTAAAAAAGTAACTTTCATTAAGACCTATTTGTTTGTAAAATTTGACAGCCTCATATTGGAGTCTCTTTGAGTCTTTGTTCTTTAAAGCTTTTATAAAAAGAGAAGAAAAAAAGCCTCTTTATCCCATCCCCTCCCTTTCTTTTTCTCTCTGTATGTAAGGTTAACTTTGGGACCATGTGAGAGGTTTTTTTTTTCTTGTAATTTGGAATGAAAAGAAAGAGAAAGGTAACTTTCTCTCCTCCACATTTCAAATCTCCTAGGTCCAGAGAGTTTGACTGGAGAAATGGGAACGGCAGCACAGTAAGAGCTCACTGTTTGCTTTTGGACTTTTTTATGAGCGGACAGAGAAGGGACCCATTCCAAACACTACAAACGGCATGTGGACTTAATATGGAAGTGTAGTAATCACATTCTTTCATTCTACTCCATTCCATATATACTGCAAAAATAAAAAAGCATTTTATTCAGCATACGGGACTTTTTGAGTCACAGATGGACCCAGTGAGAAATTTCTTTGAATCTACATAAAAAAACAGAAATGCCCACAATAGTCAGATAGATTTATATAAACTATTTCATAAAGGAGAATGCTGCTGGTTTCTTATAGGATCACAAGCTCCCAGCATGCACTGTGGCAAGAATGAATAATGCGGTTATTCTTATGATTGTTGTTTGCTGACTTTCTGCTGTTGTTTATTTGTTGTGTGGTTATATTCGGAGCACATTTTTTTCCTTAATGTTGGTTGATTGTTGACGTTTTTGTCGTTTGTCTTAAATGTTGCTATCTGAGACTACTGCATATAATTTTTTTTTTTTTTTTTTGCAAGATAGTTTACTTTAAATAAAACCATGAGTAAAAATGAAATGATGGGGAATTAAATGAAATCTTATGTTGCCCTGAAAGGACTTTATGGACTGAATGAGACTGATTTAAGAAACTGTCAAAATCAAATTGGGCAAAAAGTGGCATTACTCGAATAGCTCAAATGCATATTGCTTTATATTTAAACATTTTCTCAACAACTTACCCTTTATCTAAATTACTTTTTTTCACTTGCATAAACTTTATAATTATGAACACACAAACAGGGAGACAAAACATGTACACTTTTTCTACCTTGAGCAGATGACAGTTTAGCATATCGCTAAATAGTGCAAATGTACTGGTGTGCTATAAAATGATGAAAATGAACAGATGAGTGTAAATATCAATTAAAAGAGATGGAGGTTGAGTGGCACTCGAGTGTAAAATGAGCTGATGACAGAGTCTGATGTCCCCAACACTGAGGAACATGTGAAAAACAGATGGTGTGCTTTCATTCAGCATTCTCCTAGTGTTTTCCTGCTCACACAGAGGAACCATCTGAATAAGAGAGCAGTTTTGATCAGGCCTGCGCCTCTGTCGATTCCCTCCTATCATTAAGTATGATTAGTTTATGACTCAGTATAAACCATTCATGACCACTCTCCTTGAAGAAGTAAAAAGCCTTACTGGAAATGAAAGAAAGTTTTGCCAATTAGATTCTGTCACGAAATACCTAATGAACCAAGCCAGCTTTTGATGCTGCAAGCAAACTTTATCAACTAGATAAACAATACAAGAAATGTGACAATGTCCTCGGTAACAGATGGAGAAATCAAAAAAATGCAAAATAAACAAGCTGAGAATGCATTAATGGAATTTTTTTGTTGATTTTCAAATAAACACTCATTGTTTAATCAAAACTCTTTTATGCATCTAAAGTTTCCACTGGCTGTAATATGAACAACAAACTTAATTAACTGTAATTAAAAACTAGTAAACATGCAAGGAAAACTTGCAATGCATGCAATGTAAAACTTTTCAAAATATTAGAATTACCCTCCGTTCAAATATTAAACATTATAAAACAATCTAAAAATAATAATTAAGTAAATTGATTTGTGTAGATATAACCCAGTCACACAGTCTCCATGCAGAACTTCATTAGGATTTATTTTATTCATTTAGGAAAAAGAGTATGTTTTGCGGTTTACAACATTTTGCAGCAAGCTAATTAAATCTTTTTTTTTCTTTTTTTACATTATAGTGCAATTTAATCTCTTTTTGTTTTTCAATTTTATTAGTATGCAGTGGTATTTTAAACAAAATTGTCTTTACAATCTTCCAAATACTTGACAACATTCAGCATTTTACAAATGATTTATTTTATATTGTTTCTGCAATAGCCGCTAAACTGTTTTGGAGTCATTTCTTTTATAAATTAATGTTGAAATACTGGTGTATTAGACAATAAGAAAAATATAACAGCATTACTATAACAGCATGCAAATTACTTACTGTTGAAAATTAACAATAACCGAAAAGATCCGATAAATCTAGATAGAGTTAAACAAATTTAAATCATTATTAGATATTAATTTTAAAAACATTTTTACGAACTCATCGGTGGGTTTAACATTTGCATCAATGTAAAGAGCACAAAATCATTTAACGAATGACATTTACAAAATAAATTAATTCACTCTCTTTGAATGTGTTTTTCTTTTTTTCTTTTGTAATTTACAGACAAAATAAACAAATGTTATGATGCCTTTGTGAGCCTGTAATTCTGTTAATTTATCTACACTGGCTTTGTGTATCTTATGAATTAATGTGCGGTGTTTCATAATCTCATATACTTTATGATATAATGAAACCTGATATATTACGGTTTGTGTTTTTTCTATTTTACAAGAAACCAAATCTTAAAAAAAATTTTTATCTTAAAAACAAAAACGAAAATAATTTAGGCAGTCAACATGAATATATATGTTAACTGACTGTTTACACATCATTTTCATAAAATTCTCAAACATAGATTATTAAAAATGTGAGTGCTATTTCAAGGAATAGCTTAAACGGCTTAAAAATAACAAAAGTGCTCAATTACTTACGGTTTAATACATAATCATTCGATGCTATTGTGATAATATTCAGACTTTTTTATTCAGATATGACCAAAGAAAACCAGACATCATTTAAAAAAAAAACAAAAAACATTTTATTCAATGTCTTGTGCCGTTTTATCAAAATAAAGTTGTTTTAATGTTTTATAACACTGAAAAAAACAAAAATATTACTGTATTTCTTATAAAATTATAATAATAATTCAAATACTAATACTAATTCAAACAGAAAATGGGAAATAAAAAATATGTATAAAAAAAAGAGTGTACATCCTTAGACTTCCCTTCACAGAAAGAGACAACACATACTCAAAACTAAAGAACGATTATGTAAAACACACACAACAACAACTAAATAGTCAACCACTTCACAAATATTTCTGATAATAACTCAGTAGTGTCTATTTTATTTTATTGCGTGTCTCGCTAAAAGTCAAAGGCAAAAAGTGTTGGCAGGACCACAGCCTGTTCAGCCATCTTAACTCTATTACCATATTTCCTCACAGCAGATGCTATGATTTGCCTGTAAGATTTGTCAAAAACACATCTCCCATGGTTCACTGTCGTCAAGCACTTTGTGTTTAGCAGGTGACAAGTCTGAGTGTAAACTGGCTGAGGGGAAGATGTTAAAGCCCCCTTGCAGGAAGAGGCATGTGGACCACTGACATGCAGGTTTACGACAGTACACTAATGAAACGAAAAAAACAGGTTTAAGCAACGTGTAAAACAATCGAGGTCGAAAGGGAATGAGGACAAGGGCTTACATCAGAGGAAAAGTAATGGGCAATGGAAAAGTGGGTGGGATATTTTGGAAAACTACATTTAAGGGCAACAAAAGTGGGTTATATTATTTCTACGTTTTTTCTACGACTCCTAAATTTGTTCACATCCCCTGAGTGAGGCCTGTGATCTGCCTTTGCAGAAAAGCAGGTCACATTATACAACCAGGAAGTGGCCTGCCAATGTCCTGCAGCTTGTTTATGGAGACATCTTGTTACCAGGGTGATAGGGTCCTGTCTGGGAGCGTCTTCATTAGTGGTCACACATGGTGGGCACAGGCATTCTGTTCATTCACCTCATGCCTGGCCAGGACCCCTAAAGCCACCCGTTCACCTAACACCATCCATCCTGCCTGAAGCTGACGGCCTCCCACCAAAACCACCACGCTCGTCTGCGGACACAGCTTTAATTGGGAACGACATGGACAAACTCAAAACCGACTGGAATAAAATGCAGGCAAACTTAGTGGATTTACTTACAGGAAAGGAGATTCCTATCTAAAGTCTGAACATTCCTGAAGAAACTCCTTAATTTTCCACAAACTACCCAAAACGGCAAAGCAAGAAATGCTCACATTTTCAAAAACAGGACGTTCTAACCTGTCAGAAAGCTTCACAAACACATTTGCGATTACAAATTGCATGAGCTTGGGCATGAATCTCGTCAAACTGAATTTTTCTGTACAAAAATCACAGGGAACTGGGAAAGACTGACCGCAGTCCATTTCGATAAAAAACAGAATGCGGAATGATCGCATTTTTCAACATGCTGAGACCGGCCATTCTGATTACCTTTTAATCTGAGGGCTGAATTCCAAATGTGCCCAAGTTTCCTCCGGGGGGAGCAGCAGGAGGCGCTGTAAAGCAGTTAGCCTTTTGATAATGAAGTGCCAGCAAAAACAAACATGGCTGATGAGGGGGGAAGGGTTAGCACTACCTTACAGTGGCTCGGCACGTTAATGCAAGATTAACATTGAATGAGCATTGGGAGCTCGTACCATTGATATCAAATAGATATGGGCTCTACCCACTAGACCTGACAACAAAGAAGAGTCAGCTATGACCTCTGCTCACACAGCAAAGTCATGCGCCTGGCTTCCACTACCGTGTAGTGCGAAGCACAATGCAAAGTGCCGCATCAAGGTGTTTACGGTAGAGGTGTGAAAGCACATCTATAATAAAAAGGATGTTTTGGGTTATTATCACCTTCCCTCATTGCGAACGTGGTGGCCTAAATACACTATTCACCACGGAGAGAGTTTGGTAATGTACTGCCGTATTCTTTTTTGCTTTGCATTGATGTAGTCTATGTTTGTTTTGATATTTTCCAGAAAAAACTATCTATACGGTGGGTCTCTTGAGCACAATGCGTGTTGTTTTAGGTCACTTTTATTCCATTACTTGTGTGGGAGACTTTTGATAGTTGTTGTCTTGGGGTTTAAAAAGAAAGAAGTTGGATTTTAATGTTTCGTTTGTTTGTTGTTTAATAAACTTTGGGACAGGACTTTACGTAATGAGCACTGTGACTGTGACCGATACTGCCAACTATCTTCAAAATATCAACATCCAAATCATAAAAGTGAAGAAACTGTGCTGTTAAAAGCTTGAATGCCAAAGTAAAGAATCTGACTAAAAAGTGTGAACCTGTGCAAGAAGGACAGATTTCCTTTACTAGGTTTTCCAAATTCTTTCAGATAGATTTTTTTTATTATTATTTATTATTTGATGAAGATATATACCATAAAATTGTGCTCCATGCGATGAGAAAAAAACAGAACAGCTAGTTTTCCCTTTTGCATTTCGTTAATATTACTCCCTGCATCTCACCTACGCTTAGACAGCTGTAATTTATGCGTTTAAAAAAAGTAGTGAAGATGCTATTCATGTTGTGTTTTTTCCCGCCGAAATGAACAAGAATATTATCGACCGACTGAACCACACCGCATCATAGTTAAATACAAAATTATGCATGAAAAATAATTATGCAGCTACTTATGAAAGAAAATATATGCAAAAATACATCAAGTGCATCTATTTGCCAAACCATTTTACCTGTTGGCTGCTTTAAACAGTTTGAACGATTGTAAATTATACAGCGTTAAGCATTTGTCATGTGACATGTCATGCAAAATATAGTTTACAGAAGAATTTTGTGCGTTAGACAAGCCAAACTAAGCTTCACTGTAATTTAACGGTACAGTGGGTCGGCCCATGTTCCTGTTCTATTGAAGTTAAACATTAAATCATTGCTGTTTTTCCTCAATGAAAATTTTTCAATGTGAGGTTAATTCACTGAACTAAAAGCTAAATTTAGACATCACCGTGATTTAGAAACCATCCTCAGAGTCTAAAGCAGCCCTTTTGCATGGAGCTAAGGACCCTAATGAATTATTAATTTTTAATCCACATGAGAAGTGCAGGCCTATGAAATATCACGTGAATCTCACTCTTGGACTACATTCTTCCTGTCTGCGCTGCTAAGGCAAGCATTATTTCTGACTTCAGCGGAGACCGAAAAACCAAATTGAAATGACTGCTGGGCCTGATAGACTGAGGGGGGAAAGGCACTGCCAAACCAAAATTGCCAAAGAAGCCTCTCCTTTCCATTCAGCACTGGTCTACTCTATAAAGACATCTGCTGATGACACACTTTGGGGAGGCCTGCTCAAGCAGAGACTGGTGGAGAATCGCTATAACGAGATTGAACCACATGACTGCTTGCCGAAGGAGCCTGAAGCAGGCTCCCACACAACCTGCTGCCAAGCAGGGTGCCACAAAGCCGAACAACCACCACAAAAATGCCCTTACACTATTCTACAAGACGCGGCCTGGTCGGCGAGGGTGGCAGAAACCTTTATAAATGAAATCCAGCTGACAGGTTTTTTCTATTCCCACTCTGGGCTGCTTTTCTTCCTAAATAAAAAGGGACAGATCATTCTATCTGTTTTCTACAGCTTTAGGCCAAAAGGACAGGACACAAAGAAAATCTTCCTAAAGGTCAGTGGGTGAAGTACTGTTGCCCAGACAGGAACACAGACAGGTATTTTCATTAGCTCAATGAATCCCCACAGACAAACAGCTGTGTGCTGAAATACTGAAGAACAGGATTTACAATAGAGTTAATCTAATTAAATCTAATCATGCAACAACAGCATATTATGAAACAAGTAGCATGACGAATGTCATCAGACAGGGCTACGTTTACACTGCGAGCCTTCCGATTTTTTTGCTCAGATCCATTTTTTTGTATAGTTATTCAATGTCAGATTTCAGTGTGAACAGATCATGGTCCTGGACTGACCTGCATGCCCAAAAGAACAATAAAAAGATGTCACGCAGCACGCTGTCATACAGAAGTAAACGCAGACCACATTAAAATAAGCGATTATGCATTTAATTATAATGTGATCTGCCGCGGAAGCCAGCGAATGTATGCACGGGCAATATAAAAAACAAGACGGGGATGCAAAAAAAAGAATTTATGACACGAGCCCTCATGTTTGTATATAGCTTGTATATAGAGCTGTCATGAGTTCTGCCACATCACTGTCCTTCCACTGACAACCTATCACAACTGTCTTCATAACTTTGGGTATGTAAAATCTTTGAAGTGACTCCCATGACTGCAGAATTGTGACGGATGTTGATCTAGAGTGATGTAAAAGTGGCATGAATTCTGATTTGACTGTTCAGACTGAGGTCACATTGCATAACATCTGACCTGTATCAGTACCACATATGGAAGTGAAAAGATCAGATTCCATGTGGTTTGTGCTGTTCATACTGTCATGAGAAAATCAGATTTGGACCACTTTTATCTGCAGCCTAAACGTAGGCTTGGTCTCATGAAAGCTGACAATGAAGTAAACGTGATGACCCAATGCAAATGTTGCCCCAAATGCAAAAATAATAGTAGGACTCGACAAATGCGGGTGGATTTCAGCAGTGGTGTGTAACACAGTCACTCCTACTAGCCACTTTGGCGGGTTGAATTTCATTTATAATAGGCCTATATACATTTTTAGTCTTTTAAAAAGGCATCTGAAATAATAAACTATAAGTGCAATGTAATGTTATCAAAAATGTCAACATTTTTTTTTTTGATACATATTGATACTGAAATAACTGAAACACTCCAAATACTCATTTTCCGCAGAATAGATGCATCATACCAGCTGTGCTTTCTCGCTCTCTCATCTCTCTGACAGCGAGTTGACACACAAACCCGCCTCCCCTCACTCACTTGTTTCATTTGCTCCGGATGAATATTATTGGTGTTACAGGGCTTGAATTTCGGTGTGGGATTGCGCGTATTGCGCGTAATTTTACTCATTCCCACAGATTTTGTGCTCACACATAAAGCCACCTCTCAGTACTAAATTTAGCTATTTTTCGCTGCTTATTGCGCTTAAACAGTCAAATACACACAAAATAATGTCAAAATGCCGGCTTTGGTGAGTATTCTCGTAAACATAGTCAGTTATGTTTTAAGTGAACGTAAAAAAGTTGAGAAAGAAAAGGCATGTGTAACAGTATAATGGATCCATCCGTCAGGTCTTAAAGTGACAGCAGCCTAATATAAAGCTGCTGCCAAATTATGAGATAATATTAAAAATATCTATATGGCAGTTTTTTCCCAAAGGTATCAGTTAAAATTGTGCCCAATAAAAATGAGAGGCTAATAACTTTGGAAAACCACTAGCCACAGTCACTGGTTAGCACAAAATGTTAAAAAATTATAAACATAAGCCTTCAACCACATGCCCTCTCACAAAATCCGACCTCACAAAACAAACCAAATGTCATAAAACCCAAATGCACATAATGATTGTGAAAAAAAAGAAAAAGAAGAAAGAAAGACATTGATTACTACTTCACTGACTACTTTTTGCCATTTACAGAGCCAACAGGGCTGAAACAGAGACAGGTATGATTTCTCAGAACACCCATTTCAGTGATAGCTGTCATGTATTAGGCACAAACAAATAAAAATAAATAATAATAGTATAATTTACAATAATATAATTTACAACAAAAATGTTAGCTTTAGTCAGCAAGAATCAATCACATTAAGGTTACTATTTTTTACATTTTTTAAACCTTTTTATTTCAATTTTCTTACACAGGACTCTCACAATTTTACAACTGTAAGACTTTAATATAAACTACACAAGTAGCTGAATGAAAGCAAAGGAAAACCGAAGAGGATAGAAATCAGAATGACAAAGGATCTTGGGAAAACCACACTTGATGTCTGACAACAATAAAGCAGAAGTAGGCAGTGCTGCAGACATTGTCAAACTATTTACATCACCATGAGTGAACGCTGACTTACGGCACCTTTGATTCGGAGAACATCACTACAGAATAAGGCTGAAGTGATGGATAACTGCATAACAGGTTTATGGTTCCCCTGACAGGCACACATGAGGTTCCAGTGAAGGAAGGATACATTAAAAGGTGTGAGAAAGAGTGATTAATTGTTTAGTTTTGAACATCCTTCTCTCACTGTCTGCCTTAATTAATTGCAAAATAAAGTGAAAAAAGCAGAGTCGCACCAGCAACAGTGGGGTTAAAATGTTTTTTTTTTCAGTACGTTTTCCAGATCAAGTGAACAATACTTTGGCTTTGAAATTTGAAAAGACTTCTCTCTCCGTAATGACTGAACTGGATAATTAACTATCATGGCAAATCAGCAAGCAGTCAATCAAAGCAGCAGTTTTTTCTTTCTTTTAACTGAGGTCAGGGGGCAAGTACAAAGGCACTGTGAACATTTCATGTGCTCCTGAGGAGCGATATCAGTTGAAAATGCATGTTACCTTCAGACGGTGTTTGGTAAATGTGGCCCATGTGTGATTCTCTTAAGCTTGCCCTCTCCTGCTGACCTCTCACCTCTGCTCTCTGTCTCTCTGCACTCCAGGTCGGAGTCGCGCGCAAACACAGATGAGGCGCATCACCTTTCGCGAGCACGGCACAGGTAAGCCTGGCCCCGACCGAGCTGCTGGACCAGGGGTCAGGCTTGTGGCCCAGCATGCAACTGGTCTCGGTCACATCAGTTCCTTACACCCCAGAGATGAGCCTGCAGACGGACGTCGTCTGAGACCTTTGATGTGTGGCTGCGAGAGGTTTTGTTACTGTGACTTTAATTAGGTCCAGCAGCTGCCCCTTCCTGGTCCGAATCTCCACTATCTGCCTAATCTTTTACAGGTGGCCATGACAAACACACCAAAATCAGCCACCACACTCAGGTGAGCGACGTCCAGGGTGGATCCGTCGCGTCATGCTTGCCTCTGTTTGGCACAAACAAGTCCGATGCACAGAGGCTGAGCTAACACAGCCCAGTTGCAGTGAGACATGGTTCAGATTCACAGTTCCATCTCTACGACCAGCATGTTCCCAGCTTACAGCCAAGCGGGTGTGAAATTATGCTAATATATGCTTCCCGTCTATCATCTTTTGGCAAATTTGATGGCCTAATTTCTTAAACATTATCCTTTAAAGATATATTAGTGGGTTTGTGTATAGTAAAAGTTGGGGCGAACGCGATGCATTGTGCTTCTCTATTCATTTCTTTTGTTTTTAGGTTCAGTTTAAGTTAAGCCCAATTGACAGCATTTGTGGTATACTGTCGATTTTTACCAAAAAATTATTTCCTCTTGAACTTGAAAAACTTGTGAAAAACAGTGAAGCACTTACAGTACAACTGAAGTGAATGGGGCCAATTTGTAAATGGTAAATACTCACTGCTTGAACAATATGCATGTTAGCATGATTTTAGTGTAAAAAAAAAATCTTAGTAACATTTTCTATTTTGTTATATCCAATTTTACAGCTTTTTTGCCAACATAATGATAAAACCCTTAAAATTATTGTTAAAATGATTATTTAAATAATAACTTTACAACGCAAAAAATGGACAAGTTTTAAAGGTTCCGTAGAATGAAAAATTGAATTTACCTCGGCATAGTTGAATAAAAAGAGTTCAGTACATGGAAATGACATACAGTGAGTCTCAAACTCCATTGTTTCCTCCTTATTATGTAAATTTGATTTGTTTAAAAGACCTCCGAAGAACAGGCGAATCTCAACATAACACTGACTGTTACGTAACAGTCGGGATTATTAATATGTACGCCCCCAATATTTGCATTTGCCAACTCATGTTCAAGGCATTACACAAGGACAGCCAGTATTAATGTCTGGATCTGTGCACAGCTGAATCATCAGACTACGTAAGCAAGCAAGGACAATAGAGAAAAATGGCAGATGGAGCAATAATAACTGACATGATCCATGATAACATGATATTTTTAGTGATATTTGTAAATTGTCTTTCTAAATGTTTCGTTAGCATGTTGCTAATGTACTGTTAAATGTGGTTAAAGTTACCATCGTTTCTTACTGTATTCACAGAGACAAGAGCTGTCGCTATTTTCATTATTTAATACTTGCAGTCTGTATAATTCATAAACACAACTTCATTCTTTATAAATCTCTCCAACAGTGTGTAATGTTAGCTTTAGCCACGGAGCACTATCAAACTCATTCAGAATCAAATGTAAACATCCAAATAAACACTGTACTTACGCAATTAGACATGCTGCATGACGAACACTTTGTAAAGATCCATTTTGAGGGTTATATTAGCTGTGTGAACTTTGTTTATGCTGTTTAAGGCAGTCGTGAGCTCGGGGGTGGGGAGCACGAGAATTTAAAGGGGCCGCAGCCTGAATCGGCGCATATTTAATGATACCCCAAAATATGCAGTTAAAAAAATGAATTAAAAAAAAATCTATGGGATATTTTGAGCTGAAACTTCACAGACACATTCAGGGGACACCTTAGACTTATATTACATCTTTTGAAAACACGTTCTATGGCACCTTTAAAGCATTAGTTCACTGATTTCACACAATTTCCGGATAATTTAATCACCCCTATGTCATCCAAGATGTTTAATTTTTTTCCTTCTTCAGTCAAAAAGAAATTAAGGTTTTTGAGGAAAACATTCCAGGATTTTTCTCCATATAGGAGACTTCAACAGTTACCAATTGGTTTATGGTCCAAATTGCAGTTTCAGTGGAGCTTCAAAGACCTCTACATGATCCCAGATGAGGAATAAGGGTCTTATCTAGTGAAACGATCGACCATTTTCTAAAAAAAAAAAAAAAAATTATATACATTTTAACCACAAATGCTCGTCTTGCACGGCTCTGTGCCACGCATTACATAATCACGTTGGAGAGGTCACGTGTGACATAGGAGGACCCTTATTCCTCGGTTAGGATCGTGTAGACCCCTTTGAAGCTGCACTGAAACTGCGATTTGGACCTTGAATCCACTGTACCCTGGTGAAGTCCTCTATATGGAGAAGAATCCTGGAATGTTTTCCTCAAAAACCTTAATTTATTCTCGACTAAAGAAAAAAAAGACATGACCATCTTGGATGACATGGGGGTGAGTAAATTATCAGGAAATTTTAATTCTGAAGTGAACTAATCCTTTAACCAAAGTTATAAGCTTTCTATTTCTGCTTTTAAATCATCCATTAATTTGCCCCATTCACTTCCATTGTAAGTGCCTTACTAACCTCCATTTTTGGAAAAAGGGAAAAGAAGGACAAATAATTTTTGTGGTAATTAACATCATGCAACAAATGCTCTCGATTGAGATTCTTATGTAAAAAGTTGTGCATGTAACTCAAAATTCATCAAACATTCACCTGCCTTTGTCACTCCCAAGTTAGTGATTCCAGCAATGAACTTGACTAAAGATGAAATATGCGAGGCAGGTTAGGCATACTAATACCCTGGATTCATTAAATTAATAGGGGTCTTATTCCCCTTGCCATGGGTTCACAGATGCCCTTTGAGTTTGCCGGGGCTAGAGGGTGCACAGCACTTTGAAAGCCCTTACCGGCATATCGAGCGCATTTTAATACAGTCCTTTTGAGGCTCCTGGTAGGATGCAGAGTAACTCCTCGCCTTTAAGTTCCCGCACCTCTCCATGTGATCTCGTCAGATAGCCACGACTGTGTCAGATCAGGCCCAGGCTGCACATACACTAGGGGGATGGGGAGGGCTATGCAAGGCAAATTAGACCAGCGGTGTTCGTTTCTAAGGAGAGGCCATTCTTTCCCGAAGACGTGAGTCCTTGAGAAGCAAGCGCTCAGGAGTGCTTTGATGTGGAAAGGTGCCCAGTTTAAGGCTCTGAAACAGGAGGCTTTGGGAGAGATTCAGTAGGATTCCCTTCGGTGATCAGCAGGGGAGGCTGCCCTCTCGTTGGTCAACTATGCATACTGTACAGATTTAATTACACCGAGAATGAAGTGCGTGGTCCAAAGAAATCCTTGATGCTGCCCGTTATGACTGTCATGCCATATTCAAAACCATCAAGCCACAATAGGAGCTGAGCATCGTGATCACAGCCTGCAAAATCAAAGAGGCTTCAGAAAACAACAACAACAAAAGGAAATGCTCTGAATGTTCTGGGAAAACAATATTGTTTTCCACTGCAGTTGCGCCTTTGCTAATCTTTCAAATTTTTGAATGCACAGAATCGGCACAAGGACAAATAAAAAAGGATTTCAATGACAGAACAACATATTCTACAGCTTGTTTCAGTCTGTGAGCTTCAAAAATATGTTTAATTACCAGACACAAAATATATCCATGGAAATATCCCTTTACCCAACAATAATACAATAAGCTTTTTAGCAAGACACCACATTATGTAAAATAGTGCAGTGCAACTGGTTCGTTGAAATGGGATGCTTTTACAGCACTTGGTCCTGTTTTAGCCTACTGTATACAATGGCTGGATTCACTGACATGATTCAGTTAAGTTAAATCAAATAAAACAACCAATTCTGCCACTTGTTAACGTGGTTCATGCTGTCACTCAAAAGGCGTTATTTATTTGTTTATAGGCCAGCTAGTGATTTTGAAGCTGAAGTGTTCTCGTTTGAATCAGTGCTGTTTGCAGCTGCAGAGATTGTGGCTTGGTTAGAAACCAGGCACACATCCCACCGACCCCAGCGTTTTAAAAGGGGCTTTTTTCCTTTGGTCTTTGCACAGTGGTGTGGCAACTATGGATCACAGGTGGGAGCCTGCCTCTACCAAATAAGCTTCCTCACTAAGGACCGGATTTGGCGCTGTTATTTTTCTATTAGGGCGGAATAATGCTAAGCCTTTAGAGGCCATCTTTGTGTTGCTATGGCAGCCTATATTTCCTGCAGGGTTGCGACCCTGAGTGACTACAGTGCAAAGCCAAATATCATAAACCATGTGAGGACCAGAAATGTGGACTTAGTTATGGAAAACAGCTCTGATATTACCGAACCTCTTTAAGACTGAGTGACAAGTTTATTGAGATTTTTTTCCTTTCTTCAATTCATTATGTCAGTCGGGAATTCAAAAATCACTTGTCACATCTCCAAGTACACGTCTCCACGCCCATCTGTTGGTTTATACACCAGTTGGATTTGAAATTTCTTTCCCTTTAGCCAAAATGTCTTTTTGAGAGGGAAAAAAACACGCTTACAGATATTTACAGATGAGACTCAAACTATGCTAATAAGACACACTATAGCCAAGTGAATCCAAGCACGCAAACACAAATTATGGACATCGCGAGACATTTCCGATGACTTACCTTGACTGAGGGAGACAGGAAAGTAGCTCGAGAACAACCGTTACCTTACAACAACAGGAAATGGCCGAAAATGTTTTAAAAAGTAATTAGTAGAAGCCTGTTTAAACGTCAACATTAGTATTTAGTGTTCATTTCTTTTATTATTATTTGATTAGAAGGCAAGATAACTGCATGTGCAACGAAAATACGTTTAAAAAAAAAAGTTTAGGACGCAATAAAAACACGTTTGTTTAAACGCTTGTAACTCAGTGATGTTTTTACGCTATAATATAATAACAAAAGTAGTTTAGATATCTAAAACATATCTCTAAACTTTGTGGAAAATAATATCACGTAGCCTACAAACGGTGGGCTTTGACACTAATAGCACGTGGGCGTTTTAAATGTTGTCTATTTACTGTGGTAATTAAATGTACTTTCCTGCATGCAGAATATTTATTATGCCACCCTCTAGCGCCATCCCACACCCAGCCAACTGTCATTTCATATTTAATATTTTAAAATAATAATAGGAAACATTTTATTCAGAAGTGATAATGGAAATTGGAAACATATGTATAAATAAAATAGGTGTTACAGTCACTCTCGCAAATGGCCTATGCACTGTCCTGTTTTGTGGGAAGTTCTTGCAAAGTATTACAACCCCATTGTCTGGTAGTCAGGATAGGCCTATTCCTATTTCGATTTAATTTATTAACAAATGAAAAGTTTGGGTTACACTTAATTTTAAGGTGTCTTTGTTACACTGTAATTATACATGTACTTACTATAGGGTTAGGGTAGGGTTTGGTTTAGGGTTAGTTGCATGTAATTATGCATAATTTATAGTTATTACTATAACTGCATGTAACAATGACACAGTAAAATAAAGTGTTACCAAAGTTTGTGTGGATCAAATTCATCATGGTAGCCTGCTGATTCAGATGATTTATGTCGTTTAACATCCATTAACATGATGACAAATCAAATTATAAACTCAAGAAAATGAAATTCTTTACTTCAAAATTCGTTTTCTTTCTTAAATCCTTTTTTTTTTCACTCAGACTTCTGTCACTTCGAGATGTGGTGCTCGTGCGTGATGATTTCTGCACCCTCTATAGCTTATTTCTAATCAATTGTTGGTGTCACATCTTTGAGTTTAGTCTTTCGTTCTTGGATATCCTTCAAAAAAATCATTTAAAATTGTTTTGTTTTTTAAACTTAAGTTTAACAATTGTATTGTGTTTTATGATTATCATATAGTCTTTCCAACTTTGAACCTATTTTATATGTTCTTTAAAGGCTACTTTTTTTTCCTCAGCCAAACTGTTTGTTTCCTCTCAGTTAAAACAAAATGTCAAGAGTTGAAAAAAATAAATAAATCACAGAGTTTGATCTTTAGACTGACAGCACTGAGCTCGCATCGCTCAACAGGATCCAAATGTGAGGGAGGAGAAGTATTTTGGGTAGGCTATCATATTGCGCCATGGAAAAGTTGCTTGATAGAACCTGTTGAACTTTACTCTGGGGGACTGTAAGCTATTTCCAAAACTTTAATGCTGCTTGGAACATTTACCCGTGAAGTCCTTTAACTTTGGATTGGAGATCCACAGTTTTAAACGATCAAATGCTCCCATTTATTTCTTACTAAGCACATCGAGATGCCCTGCTGTTAAAGGGGCATTTTTGAGCTACCGCTTAACCAAGATGCTCAGATTTTGCTTTCCTTAATCTCTTTTTCCTTACTGTGTCCTTATACCCAGTTCAAGTGCGCGCGTGCAGGACCGACGCTTGCTCTACCTGTGTTACGTTATTCGAATCCGAATCCAAGTGACAGTGATGTGGTGTGTCACCTACTGTTCGTCGAGTATAGTTCAGACAGTATGCGTAAATGCGACAGGATACCGCGCTTGTTCCTCCACACTGCGCTCAGGTGTTTTAAAGTCACAGTTTTCCATACTCGGTTTGGGTTGACAAAAATGACATTCAGGCTTTCAGAGTTCCGTTGTCAATGTAGCTCTTAAAAGTTCTCTGGGAGTGTGATTTCACCCGCTTTGATGTACAGGCCCCCAGAGAGCAGGTTTCAGCATTCTGCTCCTCCTAACCCCTTCTGCCTCGTGAGGAACCCCGTTCTGCCTGCTAATGAACTCCTTTTGTGACATCTTATTTCCCTGCTCGGCTTTATTATAAGTTTTTATTTGTTGTTTTATTTTTATTTCACACCATATAAAAAAACAATAATCGCTCATATTGATTTGTAGCTATAATTTGCTTTGGTTATGTTGTTATTGTTTCTATTAGCCTGCTGTCCAGATGTGCAAACTACTGAATCATGGAGCCAATTTTTTGGTGTCCGTGTGATTATAGATTATATGTTTATTCGTACTCATTTTATTTGAGAAATGCTGGTGTGAATAAATAGGCGCGTATTTAAATGTACTTACTTTTTGGCAACTTTACAGAAACGTTATCTGCATTGTGAAATGTGAATACATTGGTTAATTTAAAATATGCGTCTGAAATACAGAAAAGCCTGTGTAAAGTAATGATTTCATCTTTTATTTTTGTATTAATAAGAAGCGTGTCTTGCGCTCTCCCTCAGCGCAGCTCACCTGTGCGACCTGCGCCGCGTATAACCACTCTCCACCTGCATTAGTGACGATTAAAGGAGGACATTTCATTTGGGCATCTAAACATACATGGCAGAAACACAATAATAAGCTAGTTTTGTAGAAACAGGAACAATCTCTTTATATGAAAACTTAATGACAGATGTGTGGAAAAGCGTAATGAAAATTATGATGCAATATTTATAAAATCTGAAAAAAGACATCCTCTTTGGATTTTTTAAGCATCAAATTGCAATAATAATAATAAAGTTTAGCTATATATCTTTTATCTCTTTAATCAGTATTTGAATAGTTGATGTCTTTGTAAAACAAACTGATTTTCTCTTGATTTTAGTTATTTGTTTGTTTTTAATCAATATAAGATTTAGGTTTTTTAAATTGTCTTGTGTTTGATGCAAAAGGAAATTAAATAAGGAAATAGAGAGTGTCCTGTACAATTTATGTCTCTGGCTAGATTAAACATATTATCTTTATTTAATTATCTTGAGTTTTATTTAATTGTAATGTGCATCTGAATTGTTCCTTTTGAAATTGCTTGTTTGTTTTTTGGGGTTTTTTTGTTTTTGTGGAGGGGCTTTTGTTGGTCATCCATTTTGTAAAAATGTTACCATGCACAAACTCCTTTTGAAAGTGTGAAAAGTTAAATAAATATTCATACATGGTCGATTGTCAAAATATTGTAATAGCCTACTTTACCTCTCACAACAAGAACAAGCAATAAAATCGTATAAAGTATCGTTTTAAAGTTGATCCTGAAAACAAAAGCCAATAATCATAATACACATAAATCAGATAGCTATAAGTAACTAATAAGTAATTAGTTTTATGCTTTAATATAAAGTAAAATTAGTCGGACAAGACTGTTGTAATTTCCTGACACCTGACATGTGATAGATTAGTAAATGACAGATTAATAGTGATTTTTGATCATTTTAATATAAATAAATTATCATTGATAGGGTTTAGCATATCATATCATAACATATCATTATTAAATTCGCATTGCTAGGATTTAAATATATAACAGTGACGGCAATTTAATTATATATCTATAAAATAATAATATCTTGCTTTTATAATGTATTAATCACTTTGAAAGTTATGTAGTATTACATGTTATATGGTTGTTTTATTTAATTTCTTTTCGTTTCTCTTGGCACTAAACAATTTCAAATCACTTTTTTGGCACTCAGTGAGAAGTGATGAAGTGATGTTGATCAGGTCAGAGGACCCAGTCAATGACACTGCTTAAGAGCAAACCAAAAAAAAAAAAAAAAAAGAGAGTCTTCTGTCAACGTTTCGATTTAATAAGATGCTCCAATTCGGTAGGAGATAAAAGGCAAGGCCTTCTTTACACCATGTCAACACAGCCCTATGCATTGTATAAATGACTTGGATTATCTCGCCTTTGTGAGCAGAACAGTGGACCCTCAACATACACACAAGACTTAATTCAAGTCTTCTCTCAAGCCACTCGAGCTTAACTTCTAACACCAAATTTAAGGACATGTCACTCCCATTCATTTCTTAGACAACGCTGAATTGTAGCCTATAGACGAAAAAAAAAGTTACTTTATTTGTTGGTGACCGTCAGATGCTTGCAGGCTAATAACAGATTTATTTAATAAATATTTTACTTAATTTGTCTCAGTCTTGGCTACATCCAGAATATCACTTTCTGCGTATATCATTCAAGATTATCTCACATAATATTTGTTTATACTTTGTATTTACCCCAGTGGAATTACTTACTAAGCGACACTCAGTAAAGTTGTTTACGCTGATAGCACACTGACAACTGACAAATATTTGCTGTACGAATTGAACAGCTCAAAAGTTTTACGTTGTTTATTTAAATTTCCCTCGGGCTCCAGCAACCGAAATCCGGGTATGATGACAAATCTCTTCTGATTATCAAATACATCTTTATTGGCTTGTCAAATTCTGTGTTAGTTTGAAATCAATCATCATTTGAGGAATAGTTTCGATTACTCTGTTTTGTCTGGCGCATAATCACTAGAAACAAGCTGCAAAAAGGAATACATTTAAATGAAATATATATTTAGTCTTAAATCCACTCAGCGAAGCACTGATGAAGAGATCGAATACATGTTATCAATAAACACAAATAAGTTCATTGCAGCAGTATGGGCATCGCAAGCACTTCCAAACACCTGTTGGCAACTCATTCCTGAATCCTGCCAATACTTCAGGCTGTAGCCGACAAACTATTCAACGTAGCGTAACGAAATAATATAAAATAAAGAGAATTTGCATATTTTGTTAATTCAACACTGCTTTCTAATTCATTCTCGTTTGATATGTCAGTGAAATGTTTTGCAGTGTAAACTAAGTAAATTAATGAGTATCTAGTCCGCAGGTGTTGTGCCTGAATTAGACAGGGTACTGAAGGGGACGAGCATGGATCTGTCAGGGTCCGCCATAAACACTCGAGTGAAGTCCAAGAAGGTCCGCTAATTAGTAGCCTGTCTCTCTAGAGGATTTACACGTTCCGCGTTGCCAAATGTCTGTGTTGCATGTGTAGTTGTGGGCCTGCATCAATTCGATGAACATTTGAATTGGCCACAAAATGACTGTCCGCTAATGGCTTAACGCAAGAACATGCATACATCACAACCCACGGAGATTAAAGTAGTCTATACATGTATATATTGTAAACAGCAGTTTTTTCAGGAAAGGTCCTCATATTCAGGGTGCTTGTGTCCATGAGTGTGTGTGCGTGTACATATATGAGGACCTTTCCTGAAAAAACTGTTTGCTTTTTACTGGAATCATGTATTCTGTACAGGTTTGAGTTCCAGAGGTATTTTTAATGGGACGAAATTGGTCTTTTTATTAATAAAAGATGAATAAAAGCCCGTGTGAACTGTCTGTGTTTGTTGTTTCTGCTCATTATTTGCATGGACTGTCAGTACCTTCCATAGCCATAACTTTTTTTTATTATTTTTTTTAAGAGAAAAAAGTTTTTATAAGATTCTTTATAAAAGTCTCAAAGCTGTCTGAGGGATACTTACAGCTTTGAAGTAAAGCATGCATTAAATTGTGGCGTGTGTTTATAGATCTCACACCCTTGTTGCACCCTGGTCCACACATACAAATTTTCAAAGAGTTTGTCAACAAATGTGCTGCTTTAAATGGATTGTGACATGATGTTCTCAATCAAGTTTCATGCAGACTTTGGCTGTAAATGATTTGCAGTATTTTAACACTTCTGAAATGAATATAAACTGATTATGTAATTAACTTACCTCTGAATATGGCAATAGATTAGGTTGCCGTCAATTTAGAACAGTGCTGTTCTCATATCTGCTGTTCCTCTTAAACGTCCTAGATGTTTCTGTTATCGTTTTTAGTAATGTGTTTGAAGTCTCTGGTGTTTTCAGTGAGAATTTTTTATGTAAGACTCATTCTAATAATGCGTAAAAGTCATTGTCAGAGTGAAAATATTAAGAATTCATCAAAAAGTTGATTCGGAATAGTTTAATGTGCATCAACAGAACTAAGGACATGCCCAAGAGATCTCATGAATATGTTGTAGCAAATAAGCAAGCTGGAAAATTAACTGCTCTCTGTGAACTATACAACAATAAGCAAAAAGTGCTGTTATCAATTTACCTGCACATTGTTTAGTACAGATGTTGCAATATTTTGCTTCTTTTTCCCATTTCTCTCTGGTTGTTCAGATTCCAGCAACAACAATGCTGGTACAAAACAGATAATAAACTTCAAATTTTAAGGATTAATACATTGCCCATACAATGTTACAAAATTAGACTTTTATTAATGTTACAAAATAGACTTTTATTTATTCAAGCTTAAAATTGAGCGATGTGATAAACCAGGCTGACTGAGCTATTCACAAATCCACCTGACCCGTTCCACAGAAGACTTGGAATATCGTGTGAATGGACTATTCTTATGATACTTTTATTGTGTTTTTGTATTCCTATGGAAGGTTTCAAGCTTAAGTCCCCATTCACCATTTATTGCAATTGCATGGAAAAGAGTGACCAGTGCAGTCCTACAAAGGTCCTCCTTTCGTGTTATCCACCTTATTTTGCAATGCAGAAGTAAACTATTTTCTTTGAACTGATATGTATATAAAGTGCAGCAAACAATAAAACTATTTGCGCTATGAACCAATTTGTTTATGATTTTGATCATTAAAATAATATGATAACAAATACAAGTGAATGACACGAGAAGCCCTCGTACATTCAAGTTACAAATGGCCCCGCCTGCTCTTGTTAAAAAATAAGGTGGATACAGATTTGGAACAACTTGAGATGATGATGCATGATGACAGAATTTTGGGGGGAGAAAAGTCAGGTCATTCTTTGTTTCTTTCCTTATTTAATTTCATCACTCAAATGTGACCAAAAGAGATGAAAACATTGAAATGTCTAAACCCAGTATATGGTTTTGCATTTCAAAATGTAATATGGAGTTGATTATCAAAAAGTGTAATGAAGAACTTGCATGGAATAAAGTCCTGCTCTTTTCCAGTCATGTACAAGTTTTATTTCATGTTAAATTCTAATGTTTGTATGAGTGAAAACCATAAAATAAATCCAGCTTCCCTTCTATTCAAACATATACAGTATGTGTGTGTTGTCTTTGACCCCATTAGTTGGGTTTAAAGGTTTAACCTCTGTGTCAGGGAGCCACATCCTCTACTCACACCAGGCCTCATTCCTCCTATGGCACGTTAGTGTTTCATTTCCCCTCCCACACATTTGTCCTAAGAGGGCAATTAAGGAAACAAACGTTTTTCCCCAGATTAAGCGGCTGCCAGCTTTGCATACTAATGTAATGCCAAGTGGTAACAAATAGTGAATGCTCTTAATTACAGGCACTATTTTCAATCAGAAAGTGCTCGATTTCCCAGGATGAGGTCACCGTGGCAGGAAAAAACCCCTCTAGAACCTGAAAGAGCACAGAGACAGTCATCTTTATATGTGTGTGTGGGTGTATGTTTCATAGAGAGGGACAGTGGGGGAGAGAGATGGTGAGAGATGAAAAAGATGGAAGGGGGAAGGGACAGATTGAGAGAGAGAATAAGAATGATAGCAGTGTGAGTCAAAAAACAGAAGGGTTAAAGAAAGAGAGAGTGCTGAAATAACATATGCAGATGCAAACCCTTTTATCGTCCCCGGGCTTCGCTGTGTGAGTACAGAATGTGATGTGTAGCACTACAATTACCTTTCAATCACTGACCAACTGCTTAATGTATGACTTATATGCAACATGGCATTCCACATCCAGCTGGAGATCAAAAGCCGCCTCCAGTCGAGTAATTTAACACAATTACAGTTCTGTTACCATCTATAATGCAAAGGAAATCGGTAAAGCAATACTCTGACCACCATAAACTGTAATAGCTCAAGAAAGCTTACCACTGCTAACCACATATATCTTCCTCCATTATGAGAGATGAAATAATAATGAGCGTTAAAGAGATTTGTGCTGTAGTCTGTGAAAGTGAGCTGTGATTGATGGACGTGTGCTGTGGTTTAGCAGCAGAATTTCAGTATGAACAAGGTTAATACAGTGAAATAAGCTTTATTATTTCAGGATCTGGGATCCATCCAGCAGACTGTGAGACTTCCATGTGGGATGAAGTGGGTCTACCTCACATCCGGTTCGGAGAGGATGTACGGCCATCGTTTCATCACATCTAACTGGAAGATGCAGACCAGGAGATTTTTTTCATGAATGCATGAAGGATTTCGGCTTTAAAGGATTAGTTCACTTTAAAATGAAAATTACCGCAACATTTACTCACCCTCAAGCCATCCTATGACTTTCTTCTTTCTGATGAACACAATCTGAGTTATATTAATAAATATCCTGACGCATCCAAACTTTATAATGGCAGTGAATGTGACAACGAGTATGAAGCTCAAGACAGTGCATCTATCCATCATAAACGTACTTCACATGGCTCCGGAGGGTTAATAAAAGCCTTCTGAAGCGAAGCAATGCATTTGTGTAAGAAAAATATCCATATTTAAGAAGTTATAAAGTAAAATATCTAGCTTCCGCCAGACGGAATGCGGACCAATACGGAAGGAAGTCTGGCGGAAGCTAGATATTTTACTTTATAATTGTTAAATATGGATATTTTTCTTACACAAACGCCTTCCTTAAGGGACGTCAGTTACGCTTTTCTCGTAAGTTGAATACGTAAGGTGTAGGACGTAGTGTAAGCGTTTTGAACTGCGAGAGGCCTTAAGCCCCAGGTATACTTCAGCCGTCCGCATGACGTAATTTTCGTCATGCAGAGGGCTCGCAGCCGGCCGCACACCCCGTCCACACGGTGCGCGTGCAACAGCACATGTGCAAGCAGGACAGAAGAGTCCACTAGGTGGCAATACGCACACAGTACTGAGCACAATGTGGAGTCGTCGAAGAAGAGTGTGTAAAGAACGATTCAAAAATAAGACGAGTAAACTCAAAAGCATGCCTTCTCCATCGTTTTTGATTCCTGTTCTCTTGGTGTATCTTCTGAACTATGTTGCAATGGGGGCTGCACTATTTTTCTTCTCCGATCCTGCCCAGCGAATGCCATGCGTCGAACTCTGTCATCCGCGCGCATCCTTGGTTTAGTATACTTTGAAAGATGCGCGGACGCGACTGCGCGCCTGACGTGGAAAGTGAAGTATACCCGGGGCTTTACACTTTCTTCATAAGCTGAATAGGGGAGGCGGTCTGGCGGAAGCTAGATATTTTACTTGTTAAATATGGATATTTTTCTTACACAAACACATCACTTTGCTTCAAAAGGCCTTTATTAACCCCCCGGAGCCGTGTGGAGTACATTTATGATGAATGGATTCACTTTCTTGAGCTTCATACTCGTTGGTCCCATTCACTGCCATTATAAAGCGTGGACACGTCGGGATATTTATTAATACAACTCCGATTGTGTTCATCAGAAAGAAGAAAGTCATATACACCTAGGATGGCTTGAGGGTGAATAAATCACCCTCAGGGGTCATTTTCATTTTAAAGTGAATTAATCCTTTAGGATTAAACATGATTTGTTTTTATTTTCCAGAGTTTTCATGGGACAGTTCACCCAAAAACAACATGTCTTTCCAAACCTGTATGACTTTCTTTCCTCTGGTACACTTCTGCAGAAGTTATACAAGTTTGGAAAGACTAGTGGGTGATTAAATGATTTTCATTTTTGGGGAGAACTTTGCTTTGCAGACTGTTGCATCGAAGGCGATGATCCTTGTATTCATTACAACGCTCAGCCGATAACTGTGGATCACTGAAACAGATGCAAAGAGAGATAAATCCTGTGATCATTTTTACAGTACATTTTCCCTGCATATCATCCAGCCCACAACAGAGAGGAGAAGAGTAATGACAGATAAAATCACTCACAGTAGGAAGTAATAAAAATGACTTCAAAGATGGATTTGCACAGATTGTTCTTTTTATTATCATTAACAGTAATGTGATACACATGCCTCCGGTGACCTTTTCACAGTATTACATATTCCCAGCTGACTCATTCATTAGTATGGCAGCGCAAACAGAAGGCAGAACTCAGCCATCCATCTAGAGAGTGAGCGAGAGAGATAGAGAAACAGCGAGAGGGGAAAAGAGTGGTGCGCACGTGTGAGCGTGCGTGTGCGTGTGCGTGTGCGTGCGTGCAAGAGCTCTTAGCCCTGGAGGTTGGAGGGAGAGGCACTAAAGCGTTTCATTTGTGATTTGGCACATCTGACAAGATTCATCCGTGGCTGATCATATGCCTTCAATGAATACATTTTCCAGAATCAATGGGAGAGTACTGTAGAGCGCAATCAAAGGCACATTAATTGTCTGCTATCAAGAGCTCCATTTGGAAAAAAAAAAAAGAAGCCCATCTGTGCCTTTTGCATCTGGCTGACAGGAGGAACACATGGTCGTTTTATATGTCAACAGCTATTAGCGGTACATTTCAGCTAAATGACAAATAAAATATAGCGATAGGTTAAAATAAAGCTTCGCTGCTTTATAAAAGCACACTGAGACGCAGAACAGAAGTTTGTTGACTAGATATGAGACGTATAGTTTTTTTTTACTGTATATGCCAAGTACATCAACTTAACATACTTTCATTTAAAAGACGGAAAACTTCGGTCCAAACTGGCAGGGACTAACTTATCAGGAGCACAGGCTAATGTGGTGGCTAGCGTGACTAACTGCAAAGCTCATTTCTTCTGCCGCGAATGGATTCTACGCATTTTGTTTCCATGCCTTGGCCCCATGTTTACTCAATGAGATTTTACACTTGAATGGCACTTGGTCTCCTTTTCTCCACTGCAATATTTCCAGTCATGGCCCCATGTTCTCTCTCCCCCAGCTCCCAAAGCGTCCTATTTTAACAAGCCAATAAACTCCGGAACGGGTGACATACTAATAAAAATGTAAACTTCTGGATAGGTTACGGGTGACTGACAGTGTGTGAATGTATGTGTGCTTGTGTGTGAAAGAGGGAGAAAGACAGTGAGAAAGTGTGTGTGTGCGTGGCTCTATCCTGGTCAGATGCTTCATTTCGAGAGCAGTGGAACATACTCCTGAGCCTCCTGGTTGGATTTGTTGGAATGTGTGAGAGGGAGGATTTTAGCGCCATGAGCCCAACGCCAAAGAGATGCAGACTTCACGCCATCTGTCTCCCCCTTCACTCCTCTACTTGCCAAACTTGCCTTTTTTCTCTCTTTCTCTCTGTGTCTCTCATTGCATCCCCTTTCATCCCTCATCACACAAGTAAGGGACATAGAAGGATCAAGTCATCGACTGCAAGGCTCCGGCAGTTGAAGCGCTTCACAGCGATATTAAAAACCCCTCTGAGTTGTTCATTTTCATTAGTGGCCCAAAAAATGACATTTAATTAGACTGTATTAGCCTGTTCAGAGTATTGACAGCTGCATGAAAATAATTGCCTGTTCTTTCACCATATGACCAACATTTTGCTGAAGGGAGCCACAGTGTTCATATGGGAAACGTTGCATGAATAAATATATGTTCCACAATAATTGGCTATCTACTCTCTGCTGAAATGAAACATTTTAAAATCTCACAGAATTATAGTCATTTGAATTAAAGGGATAGTTCACCCAAAAATGACAATTCTGTCATCATTTACTCACCCCCATATTGTTCAAAAAAAGTGTATGACATTCTTTCTTCTACAGAACCAAAAAAAAGAAGATACTTTGAATAATGTTTCAACTGTTTTGGACCCCATTGACTTTCATTACACTGAAAAAAAAAGAAGTTTGGATTTACATGATTTAATTTTGTACATCAGTCCCACATGAATCAATTAAGTTAAACAAACATAATTTGTTCATGTAACTTCAACATCATGGAATGAAGTCATTTTAAGTGACCCAATTAAGTAGACTCAAAGTGAATTTGATATGGCTCCCTGACATGATTCTAAATTCTAAGACTTTACTAGCTAGTTAACAAACTTTTAGCTAGCAATAGCATACATTAGCATCTTAAATGCTAAGCATTAAATGCTCCTTCAGCAAAGCAGTGATGAAATTAGCTGTATCAGCCCACAGCCAAGGCAAATGCTCCACTCTTCTCCATGGTAACCCACTGTAATTTAAATTTGTTCTAATAATTCCAACATAATTCCTCATCTTGCTCAAAAATGCATAAAATAACACTTAATTTCAACATTGATGGAGCCATATGCAAAGCAAGCTGGGAACTAACAAGCCCCGCCCAGTTTCGGTTAATGCAACACAAACTTAGTAAACTTCAGTATATATATTTAAGTGGATTGAACACAATCAAATTAAGTTATGACAAAATGTACAGCAATTGTGTTGCTTTAGCTCATTTTAATTAAGCAATTTGAACAAGCAGCAAAAATCTTTTTTTTTTTTTCTTTTTTTTTTCAGTGTACATTGACCAAAAAAATATTTTCAAAATATCTCCTTTTATGTTCCGCAGAAGAAAGTCATACAGGTTTTGAATGATGACAAAAAAAAATCTTTTTTTCAAGTGAAGTCTATTTTATTCTCTTTACATGAGGAATTATTGCATTTTACACCACTTAAGACACCGCTTTAAAGTTTAAACAAAAACAATGTGAATATGCAACATGTATTTGACATGAGTATTAAAATATACCTGTAAATGTCACTCCCACTGCATCCTGTGATTGGAAAGAAAATCACAGCATTATGTCTAGTACAATCCGCACATTAGGTCTGCCTGTATGCGTAAAGAGATGTGGAATCAGTGTTGCCTCATTAAAACCAGACCAGATCCTCTCATCAGATGAAGCAAAGTGCTCTGATGGGCTTGACCTCTGGCCCTCTCCCCATGTGGGCTGCTGGGCCGGGGCAGAGCCAGCTCATACTCTGCCCTGGTCCCAGTCAGCATACCCAGCCAGCTGAAGGGGAGAGGAGGCAGTGGTGGCCCAGGCGGCCCATGACCCTCACTGAGCTCCAGGTGGCAGCGAGACAAGCGGGGGGCCTTTGATGCTGACCTCTGGTCATTCTGCTCGAATGGATCTTACCATTGATCTGGCCTGCCATGGTAGGGAGGGGTGCCAGGTGCCCCCGGTGCAGTAGAGGATGAAGCGCAAGCTGGAATAGTGCTGGAGGTACACCGACCCCGCAGTTCAACAAGGCCAGCGTTCCGCAGCCAAACTGGAACGCCTGCCTCATGGCAGACGGACACGGGAGAGCTGGTGGATCAAGAGGGGTAAAACGATTAATCTCCACTGCAACTTCTACTGCTGCTCTGCTATTTTATTTGATACTTATCTTACACAGGTACTGAAGATGTCTATGAGCTTCAGTTTTGAAGAACAAAATGGGAAACAAATTTGCTCTTAATATTGAAATGTAAAGGGATAGTTCACCCCAAAATGAAAATTAAATAATTTACTCACCCTCATGTCATTCCAAACCTGTATTACTTTTGCTATGCAGAACAAAAATGAATATAATTCAAAATATATTTTTTGCCAGTCAAGTCAAGTCACCTTTATTTATATAGTGATTTTTACAATGCAGATTGTTTCAAATTAATCAATACTGAACTTATTTAAAGCTGCAGTCCGTAAGTTTTGCCTCGTTGTTGCCATCTCTGTTTGAAACCTGCAATTGCAGTTATTTGCGGAATTATCATTTTTACGTGGGTTGTGCATCGAAACGGCTCCTCAGCGTGGATGAATCTAGTTTTTGCTGTCAGTCACCACATTGGTGTGGATACTGTACTTCAGAATCACAGAGTATGACCAAAATAAGAATTTTCACTGGAAAATGTCTTCTGAACAAATACGTAACAAATCTGCCACTTTTGTTCTGACCAACTGAGAAAAAAAGAATTACAAAGAATCGCACTGCCAATGGTGATTAAATCTAACATTCGCTTAGCTTGGATCACGTCAAACCATGCAAATTATTAATATTGTTATACTTTGTTCTCAAATTGTTGATGTTAACAACATTGCTTGACTATGTGTATTTAGTGTGTATTAGCGTTACCTGTAGATTTCAATTTCTGTAGCTACTCCACTGTCCAAAGTCTTTTGCTTTTGACTATGGGTTAATCTCCAGTTGTCACTGATGATTGTCAATTGGACCTTTCTGGATTACAATCCGCCTTCAAAATAATACGTTTAATTATTCCAGCTGCTGTGAGAAAAGGCTATCTGCCGCCTACAGCATCCTCACATGTCATATAGCCTACTAGCTGGGACTCCTTCTTTATGTAAACAGATGTGAAGTAATGAGGCAAAGATGAATGGCTGCATGCTTGAAAAACCCACCAGTACCGATTTTATTATAAAACATTATTACAAGCTTACATTTTTAAGCAAAAAAAAGTACAGACTGCAGCTTTAAGATGGACAATGACACTATTTTCTTCTTGAGCTGCTGTATAGCCAAAATACAGTGGTTGTTTACTGCAACCACTGTAAAGCTGCTTTGAAAGTCTAACTGACTTTCAATTTTAGAAAAAAAAAAACAATTGAAACTTTCTTCAAAATATCATTGTTTGTGTCTTGGAATGACATGTGGGTGAGTAAATGGTGACAAAATTTTAATTTTGGGTGAACTCTGCCTTTAATCCAATGCCATTTTAAATGCTTAAATAGAAAAATGTATCTTTTCATATCTAAATACAAAAGACACTTCATCTGATCTGCATTAAGATACAAAAGAGAAAACATACAGAGACAAAACAATTAATCTATCTAAACTAAAACAAACAGTAGAGGAAACAATAAAAATGCATGCAAAATGTTTCACCCCAGGCTATGTAAGTCTGTATTTGCTACATCTATGTTTACACACACCCACACACACATCAGTTCATAAGCACATATTCTGAACAGGGTGTAAAATCCTACCGTTCCCCCTGGTGCTGCCACAACACTGAGAAAAAGCAGATTAAAAAAAGACAACAACACAAGAGACAGCACAAGACATGTCACCTGTGTGCTTCAGCATCTTTTTGCACCCTCATCTAATAGTATATATGCCCTCTAATCACCAGACCATAAACACAGCCCTGAAGACCTGCATTAAAGACTGAGAGGAGAGTGGAGGAAAACAGCATCCAACGAGTCAGAGGTAGCCTGTGTGGTATTATTAATAAGGCATTAAAAAAGAGAGCACTTCAAAGCATACAGGAGCCATGCTATCGTACATGAAAGTTACATAGTATGGCTTAATG
Organism: Megalobrama amblycephala; assembly: GCF_018812025.1. Classification (NCBI taxonomy): domain Eukaryota; kingdom Metazoa; phylum Chordata; class Actinopteri; order Cypriniformes; family Xenocyprididae; genus Megalobrama; species Megalobrama amblycephala. Next base: position 9,439,015 of record NC_063066.1, on the reverse strand, counting down.
TCTCCTAAGGCGTCTTATGGTGATGCAGCTTTGATTTTAAATGCATTGTGTGGCAAATGGATTTGCACTAGTGGAGAGTGGGGATGCGGTGTGGGAACATGCCATAATTTAAAACCTGACCTCACAAGCTCTTCAAAGCATTCGTGAATGAGGATGTTTGGAACTCGATGATGGGGTTTCACTACACAAACAAGACCTCAGCACACTTGGAGGTTCCAGTGTTGTTGTTGTTGTTGGGATTTTTTATTTTTTTTTCTCAGAATGCTTCACTTTCCCTTTAGGAAATAAGGACCAAAAGAGAAGCTGAATTGTAGTTTGTGAGGATAATGTATAACACTGAGGAGAACATTCAGAATTTTTAACTGTTAACAGGCAGATGTGTTTCTGTTTTTTTGGGGATTTTTTTGCATCCTAGCCAAAATCATTAACCACCCAAAATCAAACCTCTGCCTTAGCTTAGCGCTAGCAGAATAGAAAGGCTCCAGGATGCTACAGCACCGCATGCTGTTCTGACAGAGGATGTCTTAATCACTGAGGATAATCAGGCTTATTTAGCTGCTGAGAATTATGGGCAGAAATTTTAAATGATAAGCAAATGAGGCTGTTGACAATCTATGTCATGGAGGTGGCGCAGCAGTTTAGCCCACTAGCGCTTTTCGGCATGGACAACGCCAAGAGTAGAGGGTCATTCTTCCAATAGGACTCAACTGCTGGTTGACAATACTAAATGTACCCACCTTGTATCTTGGAAACAAGATGCTTACAGACGGATTGGGGGTGGGAATTCTGTCTCACGTTTGCTTCCCCTGGCAAATGACACACTTCATGGTTAAAAAATGTTGGGTCCCTGAACAGACTTCACAGTTATATAAATAAAATGTGTGGCATAGGGACAAAAATGGTCATATTTAATCCCACTTTGAACCCCAAAGAGGGAACTGATGAAAGCCTTCCCACCCCCATGCCTTCTGTATCATAATTGTTTTCTCTTTCCTAAAATGTCATGTACACTAGTTATAAGTAAATCACCGCAAATGACCTTTCGCTTATTTGTTCATGTAAAATTATAGGACTCACACAACGGCAAAGCACAACGTCACCTCAAACAACACAAGAAGAAATTAAAAAGGTACCATTCAATGACAAAAAGGTCTGTATGCCTTTGCCAAAAACAAAGACCTAAAGAGACCAATCAAAAAAAAAAAAAAAATAGTAACAGATTCAGGCATCACACTAACCAGAAAAACCAAGAGCGACATTAAAGCAACTTAAATGACTATGTCTCTGTCGTGAATAGAAACATCAGTTACAGCAAATTACACCAAAACAGTGTCGAGTTTGTTTTGATTTTTTCCTCTTCGTCACGTATATTGTGATTCCATTATTTTTATTTTCCATGTAAACTCAGCTCTGTGGGATGTTATAATATTGTATAGCCTACAGATATTGTTCCTGATATCCCTGCTTTTGTTTACTTATTCTGTCGGAACACACTATTTTTTTTTCACACCACAGGACATACCAGCAAAGCATTATTTCTCTGTGAGCATTAACTTCAAAATGTTTTCAATACACATTTCACTTTATGTAAAATTCTAAATAAGACAGCTCTGTGGGTGCCCCATGACCCTGAAAATCCACTGCAGCTCCATTATTTGTCTTGCAAGCTGCGGGCGTCCCAAGTTTCTTAGGAGATAAGCAGTCCTGCCTCTATCAAAAAATACAAAGCTTAATGTGTCAGAGAAGGATGAAGAAAAAAGCAAAGTGAGGAGATTTGTGCAAATCAAAATGAATAAGACAGAGAAATGAAGTTGAAAAAAACAGGATAAAAGCAGACGGTACACTTGCCGGTAACCCCAATAACACCAGGGTAAAATATGCCATCCTGTGTATCCAAAGCAATAAAATAATTTCTTTTTGCGCTTCACTCGAGCTAATACTTTTTAAAGCATATTGTCAAACCTGACCAAAAACAACAACAACAAAAAACAATGTGCTGATTCAATGAAACGCTTGGACATGGGCGATTAAAAGAGGTGCTAGCTTTTCGGGGCAGATGAAAATTGGGGTATTTTGAGGAGCTTTGGGAACAGGGAGGGAGATAGAAGGAGGGGGAAATGAAAGGAAAATGCCAGTAGTGCCCACTCAGCTATTTTCCCAGTCAAGATCAAAGACAGCGCTGGACTGGCCGCACCGCGGGAAACTTGAAATGTGCCCTGCCTTTGTTTGCTGTTGCTAGGAGACTTCGAGACAGCCAAAAGTGTTTTCAGAAAGCTACAGGATCAAAAACATTTCAAATATAAATTTTTAAGACTGTCATGTTTGAGACATGTTTTGTAGGCCATTCAACAAGCACAATAAAGACTGATTTATCTACATAACGTGTATTGATCGTATAGAGGAAGCCATTTTCTTTTTTCCCCTTTCAGTAAGAGAAAAGGCTGGTAAAATGATAGTACTATATGTACGTAAGCTATCCTGAACTCTAATACACAGTAATACCTATAAAGCTTGCACTATGTGTAGTTTTATTGTGTGCGAGAGAGAGAGAGAGAGCAAGAGCGAGAGGGAGAGATTAATCATCAGAGCATGTATATTTCCTCCACTTAAGCAACAATTCCATTAATGGGTGTCTTGAGTGCGTGTTACTGGGAGCTCATTAGCCATTATTAGTCTAACACTCAAATAAATGTCAGAATGTGCTGAGCAAGAGCTGCTGGTAATAGGCCCTGGGTATTATCAAGACTGCTCATTTAGAAATGTGTGTCATATCTGATAAAGAAAAATGTGAACTGCAGTGTGGTGATCATGAGCCCCTTTTATATTTACTGTACTGTGGAGTAATTAAAGCAAAGATGTGCAGGTTCAGTCTGACGCCATCTTGAGTGTGGCACGCTCAGTGCTCAATCCCATTGAAATAACTAGATTGGCTCATGAAGAATAAATAGCCAAGTAAGCGTATGCATTTAAATCCTTGCAGTTACTTAACCGGAATACAATATATGAGTGTGTTGAGCCCAGGCTCGCACAAGCAGGAAGGAAATCTATTCTGTCACTGGACTGCATCCATGCCCTTGAGTGAGGCAGTGTACTTGGGACACATCACCAATCCTCTTGCACAACATCGCGCCCCACTCCAAATGAACTTCGACTTACTTGGCTTACTGTAAATCACCTGTATTAATGCGTGTGAACTGATGACTTGCTTTATGTTGTCAGGTTGTGCACATTATTAACGTACACAAACTTTGCATTTTATCAATAACAATTCCCATACATCAAGCTGAGTCTGAAGTTCACAAAACAAACTCGTATTGAGGGCTTATTTAGGGACCCAAGTAGCCTACAATGCGCCTGGGACACTACTGTTTTTTGTTTTTGTCCAGGGTATTTTTTTTTTTTTTAAGCTGAATGTACAAAACAAAATCATAAATGGTATAAATATTAAATTTGGACTGAAAAGCCCAAAATGTAACATGCTCCTCAGGGAAAAAAAGGGTGTATGACTTGGACCATATGTAGTGCTATAGAAATATTTTTAGCTATGTTTCATGTGTCATAGAAACAAGGGTTTCATAACTATAGATTATTAATAATCATAATTATAGTTTGAACAGCCAATTAATAATATTGTTTTTTTTTTTTTTAAATGTACACTCTAAAAAAATGCTGGGTTAAAAACAACCCAAGTTGGGTTAAAAATGGGCAAACCCAGCAACTGGGTTGTTTTAACCCAGCGCCAGAGTGGTAAAGTACTGAGTAAATGTAATTAGTTACTGTACTTAAGTATCTTTTTGGCTACTTTGTAGTTGTATTGAGTATCAAAGATATTGGCAACTTTTACTCTCTACTTGACTACAGTTTTGAGCAAGTAAATGTACTATTTACTCCACTACATTTGTGATGAGTAATGCAATTACAAATTACATTTTTCATGGCAGCTAACTTTTTCTGCAACAGTTTGTTTCTGATATAAAGAAGCGATATCGCCATCTAAGGGCATTGAAGGTGCTATATCTTGTGCATTTTGCCTTTACTTACCCAAAACTTTTCAACAAGGCTACTTTACGTGAATGTGAGTGCATTAGCAGGTAGTTGCTGATCGCAGGTGTTTGATTTATTAGATGAGGAAATGACTGCAGCTGGTGATGAGGCTCAAACCAGCACAAACAGTAGACTTTGAATATTTAATTTTACTTAACATTGTTTTATTTATCCGCTATATTGACAAGACCATTCTGAAGGGTATTGATTTGCTTATGGCCACTTGAACTTAACTGAGACTTGAGAGTTTGTAGACGTTTAAAAGGTTGTTGTGTCGACCTTGATTCATTGCAACATTGAGGTGTTCAGTTTTATTTTATTTTATTTTTTGAAAATAAACTTGATTCCTCATCTTACAAATCATTTGTTTCTTATTTTCACTGGCACGTCTCTCAGGACTGGTGCATCTCTGAGCCTATATACATTCAGCATGAGTAAAATACTTAAGTACTGTTAAAATCAGATACTTTAAGACTTTTACTTAAGTTGTATTGGAATTGGTTACTTGTAACATGTAATTGAGTCATTTTCGATGCAAGGTATCAGTACTTTTACTCAAGTATGGTTTTTAGGTACTCTTTACACCTCTGCCCAGCGCTTGAGTAAAATGTTTGCCCAACCTGGTGGGTAGTTTTATTTAACTCAACCATTGTTTAGAAATTACTGTACTGCTTGCTTAAAATGAACCCAAATTATGTTGGAAATTAGCATTTATTCATATGTTTAATAAATGAACAAAAAATTTGATTAATTAAAATAAATTGATTATTAATAAATGTTCACCTTTTGATTATTTTGATTATTCACCTTATTTGTCTGATTTTTAAATTCCAACCTTTTTTGGGTTCATTTTAAGCCAGCCATATAGTAATTTTTAAACAATAGTTGGTTTAGCACGTTAGGAAAACATTTAACCCAATCGCTGGGTTTGTGCATTTTCAAACCAACTTGGGTTGTTTTTAACCCAAGTGGAATAATCCATGAGTGGAATAAATAATTTCGATAAAATTTAGAGCATCACCGTGCGGACACTTCATGAATTTGGCAGGGTTTGCCCAGTTGGTGGCGCTATAATAATAATAATAATAATAATAATAATAATAATAATAATAATAAATAATAATAATAATAATAATACAAATCTTAAAATGACTCGAGCATTTTTATTTTATTTTATAGCGCTTTTCACAAGATTGCTTCAAACCAGAGAGGACGCTTGCATATTTTTAATGTTTGCCATCAACAGCCAATCAAATTTTAGCAGTAAAGAAGTTCATTGCCGCTTGGACAGAAGGTGGCGATGTAACAGTGAAAAAGCCTATAACGTTACCTACCTACCTACCTACCTACCTACATACATTAAATTTTAATATCATGTAATGTAAATAAAAAGGACATTTTATCGTTTTAGATTGCTAGTAGCTCGTAGATAGTGCTAAAGTGATTATTGTGATTGGACCCCTATAATTTCTGCTTGCAGTTCTGTCTGTTATTGTTCACATGAGCGCAGTTGATATATTAAGGTTGTAGAATCGACGTTTTACTTAATGGAAGAAACAACAGTGTGAGCGCCATGAGAGTCCAGCCGAGAGTGACCTTCGTGTCTGGAACGATTAAGATTAGAATCGTGCAGCGTCTGCCTCTTGTTTTCAAGAGCTTGAGCCAACTGGCACAGGCAGAGTGTTCTCTCCCAGCTCTCCGTCTGCCGCGGCGACAATGACAACCAGTTACCGCATGGCGTGCAAAGATGACAAAAATACTTTGACGCCAAGGGATTTTATTCTGTCCAGGCAAACATCACGCGATTACCGAGAGCCGTCCACTCTTGTATAAGATAATTGTTTATAGCATTGAGTAGCCTACCAATTTCAGGTTTTGATCTTGATCTTTGATTTTACAACATAAACAATTTTAATGAGCGCGTGAGTATGTGTGTACTGACTTAAGATCTTCTAAAGCTTTCAAAGTCCATAGCATTTGTATGTGAACTGTAGAAGTTGTTTAATATGCTGCAACTGTTGTCCGACGTGTTGCCACCGGCGCTCAAGTCTCAACCGAGAACATCTTATTGAAAAGCAAAAGCTATGCTCCATTTGTTTACTACTTTTTTTTCTCAGCACCATTTCATGGCTGTCTCTTTCAACGGGGCGTTTAGTCTCAATAGGATAGAGTCTGTTCTGCTTCATGCACTTTAGTTTGGATCCTCCCTGCAGTGTGACATCATCTGTTGTACCTACTTTAAGGGTTTCTAGTGCCACCTCTCAACAGTAACATCACTCACCTGGAAAACACGCCAAGAGACGTTCAGAAAGCACTGGTAACAATACTAGAAGTCATTCAGAATAACAAAATGTGAGCAAAAATATGTTTTGGTTCCTGCAAATCGAGGGGATTTTTGAACGTTGATGGATAGACTGTTTACATGTAACCGAAATAGGCTAGGCTACTTTTGAGAGCTTGGCATGCTAGGCTACACTCCATCTACAAGTAGCCTATTTTAGAAATAATTAGCTAATTATCTTATAATTATTATTATTATCTTATAATTATTATAATTATCAAATTATCTTAGCTCTTATTAATTGAGAAAATACATGAAATAGGCTACAGATAAACGCAAAAGAAAACTGTAGCCTAAATGATAGGCAAAACAGCGAAAAACCTACTGACCATTTTACAGGATCTAAATGATCCACTTCCCAGTGTAGCCTATATTTATACACATTTTTAACTACTGATAATGTTTTTTTAAGCTAGCCTATAATGTTTGAAAGTTACACCGTTTAAGTCAGACTTAACATCCCAAGAAAAACGCCTTTTGATATTTTGGCATGTCCCCATAGCCTATAGCCTAAACGTCAATTAAACTTAACTAAACTTTTTTTAAACTACACATGATAATTAGCACTTAAATAAATATTATTCTTAATCAGTAGCCTAAATATATTTACCACAATCAACCTAATACCTTCCATCACATAGGCTATTATGCGACGGGCCATATGATAAACTGAATAAACGAAAAGTAGTACGTCTAACTTAAAGAGGAATTACTGTTTGATTAGCAACAATTTTAGGAAAAAAACTTTAGTTTTTCTTTGTACTTTCGTTTTTTTGAGGGGCACCGAGAACAACTGGTTTATTTTTTCCAGCATGTGACCGCTGTCTGAACCCTGAACCCCGTGGTGACAATAAAATGTTTCGGTTCTTCGGGAATTCCATAAAAGCTCAAAAGTTTATAACGTTGCGAAGCAAAAAGTGGTGGAAGAGAGAAAGATTTAGTAATGGTAATTAAGAGATGGGATTCTTGACTGAAAGGTCACTGAGGCCAGAGTTACTTCATATAGTTCACAGTTGTGGGTTAATCATCGGAGCCTGAATGACCTGTGGACACATTATGTGTCTGTGTAAATGTTTTATTGAACAACGTCAAGGTGGCGATAACCATCGGTAAAGAGTGCATGAGTGATATAGAAAGCAAATGTTTAATATAGCCTATAAAAATAATTAAAAACACACACACACACACAAATATATATCTGGTCCAGTTTGTTAACTAGCCTAATAATCTTGGCATCTAGTCAAAAAAATCAGTTAGGCCTACATGTAGCAATATAACGTCTTTAATGTATCTAATGTCTTCGGTTCCTTGACCTCCATCAGTTCTGAAGTGTGAGATTTTCTTCTTAATATAAGGGTATTAAGAGGCGTAAAGCTTTGTAGACATAAGAGTGCAGCTGACGTCACAGCCCGAGAGTCACCCGCCGTGTGTACGCGTCTCTAAGTAAGGACTTATCTACAAAAAAGTTCTGGCTGACAATGTGGGTGGACAGGGCGTGAAACTACTATCATCATCAGTTTTGAATGAAAGAAAGAAAACATATATACAACAAAAAGGGAGGCTCATTCCAATTCAGCTGCGTTGTTAGGACAACGAGAACCATCCCTCAGATGATTAGTTCCACTTCAAAAGAATTTACTTTCCGGCGGTGAAAACGTCCCCCTTTTGTGTCTCTACACAGAGTTTTCACTCGCAAAAAGACGACGACTAGTATGTTGAGTCAGTCTGTTTATTTTTTCTTCTGTTCATAGTACAATTGTATTAAATAAATAGAGGAGTCACCACAATGGTCGAGAAGTTCATAAACATGTACGGAAGATTTAGCATTCTTTTGTAGGCAAAGCACAAAGCACTGGCCACATTCAAGTTGGGATGGGGAGGTGATGATAATAGCTAGAGCAACAAGTTTTCCATGTACAAAAGTTTGGTTCTCGGGAATGTATATAAAAAACATAAAATAAATACAAGACCTGTGCAAGCAGGACAATCCAATAATTAATCAATACTCATAAAAGGAACAGAATATCGGCCTATATGAAAATGCATGAAAGATATAAAACAGCAAAACAATCAATAGAGTTTGAGTCAGGTTTGCTTTCATCTCTCAAAGCTATGTCAGTAGTAACTGAAGTTTCTGTGTGCAAGCTATTTAACTCTGAAATACACTGCAGAGTGAGGCAAAGGCTGGTATCAAGACAGAATTACAGGTTTCTGCCCTCACTGAGTCCTCTTTAAAGCTATCACACCTTGCATTCCTGTCATGATATCATTTGACACTGTTCATTTGCCAAGTGACCCACATCAATGTGCACTTCCCTGAGTAAATATATCCACTAAACTAAGTTTAGCTGTCTCTCTTTGCTTTGAGTACAGCAAGTTGAGAGGATATGGAGGCATTTGCCATCAGGGAGCCTACATCTCAACAAGATTGCATTAAACATATCATTCAACATGTGGGCAAGTGTGAAGAGTTTAATTTTCACTTTGAGTTTATAACTTCATATCACATTTTCTAGTCTGTAATCCAAATCCTTTTATACAATATCTTCTGTTTTTTAGCCTATACATTTTTTAAGGGTCTACACTTTTATTAAAGAGCATGCAGAACTTGCAGAGTATGCAGTATGATCTCAGAATAAACAACCAAAATCTAAGAAAAGAGGTCTTGTTTATCGTTAGCTGCTTTATCATAAGTCTAATAATACAACATTATATTTTCATTGACATTTACTCACAAAAAGAAATCCAAGATCAAAAGAGAGTGAAGCGTATATAAATAAATATAATTTCATTTCATCAGTGTAAAGAAAAAAATCAAAGCATATTAGACATACATTTATTCCCTTACCCATTATGGAAGGAAGGTTTGACAAATGAAAAAGAAAACATTCTTGACTTGCGCACAACTAATTGCTTCTTTCATCTATCCAATTAAAGGCTGAAAATTAAACCAAATAGTATTGCATGTTTTGATATCTCATCACACGCTCTTGACTTCTAATCAACACAGAATAATATGATCATTACACATTAATTCCCAGTTTGAAAATCAGCATCTTGCAATTTTGGTTATTGATTCCAATCAGCTTCTCATAGGGTTCGGATAAGGTTCCTCGAAACTAGCTGACATGTATGAGAAACCTGAAAGATGGCGTAAAGCTCCCAACCAGATCCTCCCTACCAGCGGGTGGTAGACTAAGAGAGGATGTTTTTAGGATGTAAAATGATAAATGGCATTTAGCATAAATCAAATTCTGATGTGTGTAAAAGACCTTAAAAAGTCACTTCTAAATGCATGATTTCACAATGTGATCTCCATGCTTACATCATGGATCATTGCTTTCTCTTATTATCAACACTCTCAGAGCAACTACGCCTATAGGTGATAAAATGAGATGAGCAAAATGAGATGGTAGTGTTTTCATTTGGGAAATATACAGCCCACTTTAGCAGGTCTAAAATGAGAGCGCACCTCAAATGAAACTAATAATAGTGTCTACTACTGTACGTGTTGCAGCCTTCCTTAAAAATACAAAGTGCATTTCACATTGTAGATCTAATATGTGGGTCACTAGGATTTCAGAGAGAGGAAAAAAACAAACAACAAAACTGGAAATGAAAATAAAGATAAAATATGCAGTGCTGAGTAAAGATCTAAGGAACTCAGCTGCTATTAAGGAAATTATTTGGGGAAAATAACTGCTCTGAAGATTAATTAACAGAGTTAGTTTCAACTGATTGAAAGGAAGTATGGCCCTGCACAAGCAGGCCTAATTAAATTCAGCTCTTATTTGTCTTATAGGCTTTGTAAACAAAAATGCCACTGTCTTGTTCAGAAGGCATTGTTAGAAACAAACCTATCAATATACTTAGTTTCCAAAATCATTGCTTATCTTAATCAGAAAGATCACCATAAGACGTGCATATGCAAATTTTATGGCTATATATATATATATATATATATATATATATATATATATATATATATATATATATATATATATATATATATATATAATGTATTTAGATTTTACATAATGCTAGTTAAATTGGCTTTAAATATCTCTTGACCTTTTAACTCACTGGAGTTGCTAAGGTGGCAAGTATTGAGCCCTAACAAGCTGTAATTGTAGCAGTAAAAGCCATGCAGCAAAATCATGCAGCACTTAAATACTCACATGGGTGAACCTTTCACCAAAGCCCACCTTTATTCACTCTGGGCCCCTCCCTCCAGAATCTGCTCCACCAATCTCAATGTGAGACTGCAGTGACCTGATATCTTTCAAGGCAAAGGGGATCTGTGCTGTCTTCACATCACGGCATACATTTTCATGAGACATGACTTTTTATTCTTTTAAAATGTGTTGAGCCCCTTCAGATATAAAGTGAAATTACATAACTTACACTTATGTAACTGACAAAAAAAATTACAAGAGTTACATTTACGTTTACAACATTTACAATGCACGTTTATGCTAATGCAGGAGATATAGAGGATAAGCCAGTGATGGATGTGTTAATTACCTCGGTTCTATCCCTCTCTAATGTAGGGCTAAAGAATTCTAAGAAATACATTCAATCCTTTCATGTGTACTGATTTTTTGTTCCCCAAGCCAATCAATACATCTAAACCAGGATTTATTTAGCTTCATACAGTGAATGATTTAGCTACATCTTTCTTAGTCTGTTTTAAAATAGTCCATGATTCAAGACACAGTGCAAAATGACCTTCATACATAAAGCTTTCAGTGAAATTTGAGCATGTTGAAGAGGGAAAAACATCATCTGACCAATATTAAAATCAAAGTCGTGCAAAGCCAATACGATAAGCCTAATTGATCCAGGCACTAGACTGATGCTAACCCAGCTAATGAGGTATTAAAATGACATACATATATATGCGTTTTGCTAAGCTAAATATATGTTACACAGTCTGCAGACTGACTAGTTGGTTTACAATATCTGTTGCTTCCTGAGTGGTACTATTGTACAACACAGGGAGAGCATATTTTGAAGTAAAGCTCTTTTTTTTTTTTACTGCCTCACTCTTCCATCTAGTTCTGCACCCTAGAGTGGCGGGTCAGCACCAAACCAAATCCGATTTGTCCCAACCATTAATGTCACGGCCTTTAAGCTACATATCATCACAGAGAGTACGCTTGCTCAATCTGTAATTGAAATAGCTTGGGGAGAAACGCTGAGCCCCGGTTGGCCCCATGAGCCTGCTTTATCCACTCCACCATCCATCACTGTTCACTATGGCCTCAAGGTGCTGGTGTAATGCTGTGAGGTTAACAGTGAGATCAACTTAAAGACGTCCACACGCTCTTTTCCCTTTACCTGGCCTACAGGCCCAAGCATGCGCACATGTGACATACACTCAGCTAAAAATACAGAAGCGGTGTCAGGTACTGTATACCTTAGTTCATGTCTTGTGCTATTTTGAAAGCGTCGATAGTTTCAGGCTCAGAGGATGGCTGAACTTCAGTTGGGGAAGTGATCAGAAGACCCATCTCTCCTTTAGATGTTGAGTTCACAGGATTGATTACAGATGCATCCTTCTACAGATAAAATTAAACACCCACTATTACACACTACTTTGAAACACCCTGGACCCTGATCAGTGCGATTCCAGATTCAAAACCACACTATAAAAGACAATGCTTTTCATTAAAAATTCAAATGCGATATTTTGCTGCTACTAATGAAAAGTGATGGTGCTGAGGGAACCAAAAAGACAACGTTCACTTTAAGTCCGTGAGTCTCTTAAATCCAAAGGATGCTGCTGCTCAGCCTGTTTAGATCAAAGCCACTTTTTGCAAGCATTCAAGATGGATTCTGTACTGCGGGTGGAAGTAGTAAAGAAAAAAAAGAAAAAAAAACTAATTTGCATTTTATAAATGTATGAGAAATTAAAAATCTCTTTGTTAAGGCTATGACACTATAAGAGTGGATAAATAAGCTCCAGTGTGTCTTTTTAAGCATGTTCAGCTGGCCTCTCACATACATGAAGGCTGCCAAAAATGCCCTTGCCAAGAAGTGGAGGACACAGTACGTGCTCTCCAAGTTGATCTTTACCGAAAAGGATCTGGAAGCGAGATCAGAGGAATTGGGTGATGGCCATGGTCACCCTTCTGAAAGCACAGCACTGGTGCTCAGAGTCAGGGCCATCCTCAAAGTCGCCCCCTTTCAAAAGGGGCAAATCCACAACACTTGCTAAAGTGGATTTAGCGACTAATAGTAAGAGAATGGTTCTCTTTGTTCTTCCCCCTCTGGAACATGGGTCGCTATGACCATGTCAGCTATTATTGCATACTGCCACGAGATAACCCAGCGCAAGCCACACCTGCAAGCTGATTGGCTGAGCAGAGACCTTTACTGTCTTCCCTGCTGCCCTGAGACACCATCATCAGAGAAATGTCTTATGTAAGGCATGGATAATGAATGAAAAGGAGGGTGCAAAAAGAAAAAAAAAAAAAAAAGTTTTTAAAGAAACGTCCATAGGGGTGAATTGCAATCCTAAAAATGCATCAAAAGGCAGAAATGCATTAGATATCGGGCTGGGCGGAGTTTGATTCCACTCCCAAACCGCAGCTGTGCTCAATGGAAAAGACTCATAGCAAAAACCCCACACACAACTGCACCATGCAGGCTCATTTTGGTGGACTTGCCGAGGTTTGACAAGAGAACGGAATGTCCGGCAAGTGAATAGATGGGTATTTAATAAGCTGTGGTACCAGCTGAGCTACACAGGGGGCTGGCACCACCACCACTGACTCGACAGCACTGCACTGCGGATCAAGATGGGTAAGAAAACCAACCGAACTGACTGCACCATTAGCAGTGCAAATCTCAAATGTGTTTTGATAAAATGCAAAAATCAAAAAAAAAAAAGAAAAAAAAGAAGGCCAACCATATTTTAATTATCTTACGATTAAAGGGATAGTTCACCCAAAAATGATTCATTTTTAAAAATATTTGATTTAGGATCCAGTGTTGTTTTGAAACCTTTTATTGAATGGCGAAAAGCTGAAACACTTTCAAATATATTCTTTTGTCTTCCGCATAAGAAATAAAATCACAATGACTTTTTTGGGGGGGGGTGAACTAACCCTTTAAAGTATTTCCTTTACACATGGTAATTGTCAAGTTAGCACTTAAGCATATCTTAATGTAACCTGGGAAACAAATGAGACAAATTATCTCACAGACATTCACAGGAAACTTGACAACTGAAAAGACAACACAATCTCCGAGTTCTGCCTCTTGTACGACTCTCATGTGTCATGTTTTTGATAGCCTCATTATAGCCTCACCTCTAAAATCAATTTGCCTGTGTCTGTAGAATCACTCTCATTACACACTGGGTAAGCAGGAAGAGCGTGTGCGCGCATGTGCACGCCAAAACCCTCAAAGCCTAACACACCCTGTTTGGAAAGAGATAAATGAAAGCAAGCCTAAGAAGAGAACGTAGGACTGCCGAAAAAGGCGACAGAGAGCTAGAGAGTTTGAGTGGACGATGGCGATTCTGTAAACGATCTGAAGGACAGAAGATCAAATAAGGTGAGTTTTGTGAATTGATGTTCATAAAACATTGTGGCACCCACCTGCCACAGGACCACACTACTGCACAGATTAAGGGGCCGGTATAAGGGAGTCATGGGAGAAGAGGAAAGCCAGGAGCACAGGCAGAGCAGCAGATGAGAGAGTGGAAAAGTGGGCTGCTATGTACAGGAGGGGGTTGGGATGAAAAGAAGCCCAAGTCAGGGAGCACCAACACCACTGGCTTGACCTGGGGACGACTGGAAAAGGCAGGAATCCAATTAAAATCACACCCCATCGGCCTGCACAGCCACCACCCCCTCACCAGGCTGACGCAACTTCACACTGCTCCTGCTAGATGTGTCATTTTGAGCAGGTGGAACGCAGCAGACATTGAGATCATATAGTCCTGGTCATGCTTTGAGGATGCAATGGTAAAGGAGTCTATGACACACTATATGTAACAGTAAACTATAGAGTGTGTAGATGCATTAAAAAGTTGAAGATACTCTAACCTGTCGCATATTATAGAGAAAAATGCAAACTAACCTTCGCCATACATCCTTGTTGCTAGGCAGAAAGCAGAAAGTGATAGAGAGTATCAGCGACAAACTGGTGAGAGGAATCATCTCATTCACAGTAAAGTAACCTTATTAAAAATCAGCTAAAGGGTGTGGTCATCCAGATAGAAATGTCATTGTTCTATACGATACTATTGGCAAAGCAAAGATTAACAACAGATATTAAAGGAGTTTAAGAGGGAGAACTAAATTCTGACTGATGAAATTGCACATCATCACTGCACATGCTAAACAAAGTAAAAACGGAACAGACTAAAAAAAGATGGGATATTTTCATGTAATAATCGTCCTGAAAGCAAGTGAATCTATAATGCAGGGAAATGAAAACCAAACAGTTTGTTTTGTTTATATACATAAAAAAGGAAAACTTGCTGTTTTTAGTGCAGTTAAACTAAATTAAGATTTCAGATGAAAGTATTTAAAAATGACTAGATTGGGTTGCTCTATATTTTACAGTTTTTAAATGACCAGTAATATAAGGTAACAACATGGGTTAAGGTAACAACATGGGTTAAGGTTAGGTTCAGAGTCGGTACTACTTATTATAGAAATTACAATAACTGGGTAATAAGTACATAGCATATATTCAAGCAGAACAGGACTGTAAAAGTGCTAGCATAGATTGCATGTAGGACTATGGGACTGCAAGAGTGTAAAAATTAAGCTAAGGAGGAGTTCAGCATAATACTGTGAGGTTACAAAGGAAGTGTACGATAATATACATACAGTTTTATCAATTGATTTCAATCACAGGATAGTTTGAGGAAGAAAAATGTCAAAGTGGACAAATTAGAGAGCAAAAGATATATTACTAAAAAACACGTCAAAAATAAAATAATTCTAAAAGAAATGCTAACATTTTTTTTAAATGTGATCAATAATGTGATTTCAGTTGTTTTCAGCTACATTTCTCAGCTCATTTTGAAGCCGTTTTGTTAATGACAATATTTTTGTGCATTTCAAAATAATACACACTACACATTTTATTTGCGCTGGAAACAAGTGAGATTAAGGTACACAAGACGATCAAGGTAATGATTTTTATGATTGCAATTACTCAAAACAGCTTGTAAGATTTAACATACTAACGTTTGGATAGGTATTATTTTATAGAAGACAGGATCAGTTCGGATGAATTATGACGTGTTTTTACACAGCATTTGATCTACACACCACATTAATGCAAGTATTTCTATGCGTTAAACATCCTCTCTAATGAAAATACAATTATTAACACAACTTTTATATTGTAAATTTGGAAATATCTCCTCAAAACAAGATATAAACAAACTTTGTCGCAAATACTACAACTTCCTGTTCTCTCTTTTCAATTTCCTGTCTCTCAATGATCCAGCAGTATTCAAAATAAAAATGAAGAATTTCTTGCAAACCTCACATTCACAACAACATGCTTTGAACATATCGCATCAACCCGGCACTGATGGTATGAGGTTTCAGTGGAGAGGAGAATTTACATTTGCCCTATGACCTTTCTAAAGTTATTCACAATAGCTAAGTGAATAAACTGAAAAATATGTTAGAAGCCCTACAGGGTCAAAAGCCTTGGTAGCCCCTTATCCAGTTAAACCAAGAGTCTCTTTTTCTCATGTCTTAAAAAGTCCCAAAAACACAGGTTCACTGTATTATTTGGTCACCCGATTTTTCACCAGTTTCTCTCTATAAGTAGGTTATAATGATTGGTGCCTGAGGCACCTTCCTTAACAGTGGGAACTGGGCTCTTAAACTATGAATGAAATGTATTATTGTAATAACCAACCAGGAAAGAAATGAGTCTTTTGAAATGCAATACATCCCGGTCATTAGTTTTAGCTGCTTCACACCCTATCCTATCTCTACCACTTCACAACACCATACACACACCCACAAAAATCCTGGCAAAACTAGTGCATAAAATAGTCTATAAGTGCAAACTATATGAGTATACAACAATAGTTATATAACAAACTTTATGACAACAGTTGCAACTCAATATTCAACAGTAGACCACTACCGAAGGCCCCAAGTTTCATTTTTCCAGCATTTACAGCATTACAGTTCAAGTGTTCAGATTTTTTCAAAATATTGAATCAATTCAAAAAATGGGGACAGTAACAAACGACTGAGGACAAAATGGAAAATATGCAATAGCAATTTGGTTATGTAACTGGTGAACTGAAAGTGTTGTGGACCTCAGGCTAACAATTTGGGTTTCAGTATGTGGTACCTTACATTACCTTGCATTAACCTAACATTTCATTCATCACCACCAAACTTGTGTTGCTTATTTTTTCCAATTCTGTAATTTTGTTATTAACAACAGAAGTGAGATTACAGCCGATTTGTACATGATTTGCGCTCATTTTCAGTTCTTGTACGATAAGTAAAAAGCTGTAGTCTACCGAAACCAAATGAAAACCTACACATTCGTATATTAAGCAACTTAAGTAAGTGCAGGTTGGCTTTTCGCTGCAGAGTGCGATCATAAGTACAAGGCCTATATCCTCGCTCACACCTTATTCATGCCCTGTCATATTGCACTGCAGTTATATAGCAATAAAGTTAATATTAAATGATATTATCGTAACGCAGTTCGCATAAAAGGATCCAGAGAGTTAAACGGACAAGAAAATGGCGATAAAATGGGCACCTGCTGGAGTTCATTTGAGGTGACTTTGGCCGCTAAATCGATTTCACTGAAAACAAAATAAATATTTTGGACACTGCACACACAAGTATGAAAGTCACCAAAGTATATATTTTTTTTCTTTTCTATTTTTTATTTATTTTTATTTTTTTATTTTTTTTTCCAAAAAACCTAAACACGTATGTGGTATTCGTAAAATTAAAAGACACGTATGCAGATACAATCCAAAAGCTTATACCGAAATCACGCACGTTTCCTTTGAGAAGCATAGATTTAAATCACACGCCTGATCAAAGAGAATAGAGATACTTTAATGAAACTTTGAATGCATAATTAATTGTACAGTATATACAGTACAATCTTAATTAAACAATTCTCATGAAGGGAACTGATGTCTGTAATAATCGCCACAGCATTATTGAAGTATCAAATAAACTCAGTAGTGGTGTGGTGAGAAAATCTTAAAATAATCTTAAAGGCCGCGTCCACTGATGAGTTCACCTTCACACATCACATCAAGACAAACGATACTTTTTAATTCTAATAACCTGCGACCTACATTTAAGCGTGACAGAAAATACATATAAAATTCATGTACTTTACAAAAGAGATTACTTCATGAATAACTTTTCAAGAGATAAATTTCCACTATACAACACATACGGAGGCCCTGCCTCTACAGAACCTCGAAATAATACGCAATTTTTTCCTGTGCAGAAATAACTTATTTTATTACTTCGAACTATATTCTACTCCATCTGTGGGTATCTTGTTTGCAGATATTTTATATTTGATATATGACTATTCTGGCAGCATATCAATACTTTTATAGATATTTAGGCAAGTGTTAATTAATCTATTTACAGTTTAGGAACCTTCACCGACGTCTCACCAATACAAGAACATAAAGTACAACAGATATAGCTCACAGTAACAAATTGCCTATTTAGTAAGCCTGTGGGACAATTTTACATGAGGAGGAACCCTTCGGCTGTCATCCGTCAGTGCTTTAACACGCCGAGTACAAGCCCGAATTACAGACATTATAAATCACTGTTACAGTGTTTGGGTGAAAAGGTGTCCACGGCGCTATGACAGGTGTACCAGCCATTTACCAGACTTTTTTGAAAAGGTGAGTTGGACGTAAAAGTTCTATGGCTAGGTGCGAACGTATGGCTTGGTTGGTTGCATGAGTATTGTACAGATTCGGGTCTGTAACTGCCCCGTTGTAGCAACAGAGGGTCCAAAAGGGACTGTGGCCTGTGCGCCGTATAGTCCAAACTGTTTTCAAAAGTGTGATGGAAACGTGACCTCATAGTCGACTCATTTCGCGTCTCAGGAGACAGAGTCTCTTGGGAGGGGGTCGTCATCGTTCGCGTCACTGTGGTAGAGGCGGGTGTGTCTTGCTGTTCTGCCACCTCAGGAGACCTGGCTTCTACAAGGTGCTCGTCGTCTTCGCCGATTTTGGCAATGTAGGCCTTGCAATGGAGTTTCATGTGTTTACGCAAGGAGCTGGGATGTGTGTAACATTTTTCACAGCCTCTGACCTTGCACGTGTAGGGTTTATCGCTGGAGTGAACGTGAGAATGCTTCTTCCGGTCACTGCTGTTTGCAAATCTCCGATTGCAGCCCTCAAACTCACATTTAAACGGTTTCTCACCTAAACGGGCAGAGGAGGGGGAAACGCGAGTTACGGGTGGGATGTACAGTCAACCATGGCTCATCAGTTCTGAGTGCATGGTGTCATGAGATGTGTTATGCAGGATGTTGTACCAAGTGTGCTGCTCCACACATTAAACTAAACTTTGTTTAGATAACACTCTTGTGCATGCAAAATGTCATAAATCGAAATTAAGCCCTATTTTTTCCTTTATCATTCTTAAAAAGAGGTATTTTTTCATTCAGCTGTTTCCATGCAGTGGCTGCTACTTTTAAAATAACGACTCACACTAGCTAAAACAGACTTAGCATTAGCTTAATTTAATGTTGAACCGCAAATACATATAGGCTAGCTTACCTCAAAATTCATTTCAGAGTAAGAAAAATTAAATTAAAAACAATCAGTTTAATATCACAAGTTGAATTAAGCAATAACCAACTGTTGGCTTCTAAGTAATTTATGGAATTGTGTCAGTGATTCATTTTCAAATTCTACTTAAATGCCTTCAGTGAACAATAATAATTCTTAATATGCATAGTCTGTTAGTCGACCTCATTCATATTTTTATATGCGTTGAGTCAAAGATTAATTACTATTTTAATTGATTTCTAGTAAAGAAAAAGTTAACTATATGGCTTTAATAATTAGAGTAATCGATACATCATTTTCATATGGGCTAAACCATAACTTATGGTTAAATAATATGAATAATAATAAAAAAGGGGGTAGTTTATATAGATCATAATATTCTAAGGATTAATGTGACGTCAGTTTCAAGTGTAGTGGTCTCAAAGCTCGCGGTGCGATGCACGAGCGGGTGCACTCTAGCATAGCAGAGATTTCAGCTGCGCCTTGCGTAAACGCTACGTCACAGCTCTCCGGTGCCCCGGAATTTATTATTTATTTTCACTGCATGAATGAGAGGCACCCAAACAACTGGCCTGTGGACTGATTTTTACCAGCACTAAAGTTTCTAAAAACGAAATCAAAAAGCATTCCACTAAAACGTACAACAAAGGATGGATAAAACAAAAGGCTACATTTGATATACAAAAATGCTTTAATCGCCGCCCAAATTAAAGCGTTGCATAGGCTGAAGAAAATTAAATTCTGTGTACAAAAATCTACACTCATTTATACTATGTCGAAACATTTTGAAAATTAATTAAGCATGATGAACACCAGTGTCAAAATCCGTGTTTATGTAGGCTACAGAAAAAAAATAATTTAAAAAATATTACCGTAGAATATTTTATAACGTCACTTTGGGAACAAATAATCAAACAGCATGATTTATCGAGTTATTCTTTCCTGGCAATTCTTCATTATCTGACTTTGTGTTTGGAACAATGTTAAGTAGCCTAAAACACTCCGAAAAAGATTTCGAAACAATTCCATAAGTCTGAAGCCTATCTTCTTCTTATTATTATTGTTATTATTATTATTATTATTATTATTATTATTATTATTATTATTATTGTTATTATTATTATTAATATTATTATTAATATTATTATTATTATTATTTAACTAACCTGTATGCGTTCTCTTGTGTATCTTGAGGTTTTCGGATCTGGCAAAAACTTTTTCACATCCATGAAAAGGGCAGGGAAAGGGCTTTTCTCCAGTGTGCACTCTGACGTGGTTGACGAGCTTGTATTTGGCTTTGAAGGGCTTTCTGTCTCTTGGGCAGTTCTCCCAGTGACAAACGTAGTCAGAGTGCTCCGGTCCTCCGACATGCTCAACCGTCACATGGGTGACGAGCTCATACATGGTCCCAAAACTCCTGGCGCAGGGCGGCTTGCCAGTGCCTTCTTGGCCGTCACTCCACTTGCACACCAGCTCGTGCTTTGGGTTCTGCCTGGAGCACCTGAGGAAGGCGTCACCCCCTCCTCGTTGCATGGCCATGTTCAGAGGCTTATAGAACTCCAAGAACTGAGTGACTAGCTGCTGGCTGTTGGCCCTGGGGCCATTGACCGATTGCCCATACGGGTGCGTTCGTGAGAGAAGATCTCCGGGAAGACCCAACATCATTTGGCTGCTGAGATCTCGAGTTGCGTCTGACGAGCCATGGGCCTGCTCTTGATACGTGCTGAAGAACGAGTGGCTCCTGCCATCCCTATAGCTGTGGAGGTCACGGTACCTACCAATATTGCCATGTTGGTTAGGTCTCGGTGCCAGCTGATCAGTTACTGGTGGCATGCCTGCTGCTGACAGATTTGTCCCAATGATAATGCCCCTAGGACTGGGTTCTAAGCGATGACTGATGTATCCAGTGTCTGGAAAATGGCTAACCGAGTGGTCAACATATGCACTGGCCCTCGTCTCGTGGTAGTCTCGCAAATTTTGCGAGGGGCAGAGTTTTAAGGAACTGCCAGTGGGGTGCCCCATGTGCTCCTCTGCCAAAGGTGGCAGCACCACGCTGGGTTCAGTATTGCTCTCCCCAGGGTTGACGCAAGAAAGAGGGCAGCCACTAAACCGCGACAGGCTTGTCATGTTTTGTTGCAAGCTTGGCTGAGGGTTTGGCAAATCAACCAACCTTTCACGTTTACGATTTACCTACAAAACTCTTCCCCATTTCCCCCGCTGTATCATCTGCATGTGCAGTTATTGCCCGTAAACCTCTCAGACGCAGGAATCGGACCCAGGTTCGTTAAGGTTGGTGTGAGTCCCATGCCGTTCACTTTGCCCTCTTGATTTGTGGCAATAACCGTGGTAGTAAAATGCTCCGAACCAGGCCATACTGCAATATAAAAGCACAGCAGGCAAACCAGCTTTTAAAAAACGGTGCTTTGGGATTGGTCGGAATGCGCGATGATTGACAGTCCCTGGATTTGTTTTAAAAGGGACACGCAGGCGTTCACCACACGACTCCGTTTTCAAATATCTCAGTGAAAATGCTTTGATATGTGCCGCTCGCGCACTGCCACATATTGGCTCATATGAGACTTAAATGCGCCAGAGTGTTGGCTAAAATATCGAAATGTTTAAATTACATGTATATGAATTATTAGAACGTCTGAGCTGCGAATGCTATGCAGCTGTGTGATTTCAACATCGAATAGAAATACAGGAGTTAAGAAACCAAATCAAAATTCTCTTTCAAGCCACAAGTCTCTCTCATTCAGGCAACTGTGAATGTCTGTATTACCATTTCATATTGTAGTTTAAGTTTAATTAAATAGAATATACTTGGGTAATACTCGGTCCATAATACTGGTGTTGTTGGTGGACACAATTTATTTTTTCTTTCTTTTTTTTTTTTACCACCAAAAATAAATTTTTGCAGTATGTTATAGCAAGCCAGTTGAGCGTCTATAATTTTACTGGCAGGTATATAGGGCACTTACTTATTGCAGGTAAAGGTAAATGGAACATAGAATCTAGATTGTTTTACTCCGTTTGACATTTTTAATGCAAAGAGGTAAACATTAAATAAATGGTTAAAAATGATTATTTATTTATTATTATTATATGCCATATTTTAAAGTATCCTTCTCTATGTGTTGGTCGGTTAGCTTAATTTATTTAGTTTGTTTAGTGAAGGAGAGATGCATTTTATGGAATTTACTTAGGCGTGAATATTTATCAGATATTTTTCTGGAGTTGCAAATCTGTGATAAAATTAACAGATCATTTTATTATTATTATTATTATTATTTAAATTAATAGATACATTACATGCATTAGTAATAAAAATCAACGAATATTAATTCAATATTAAATACACAAGCAAATATGATTTTAAAAATACACAAGTTAGCTTTAGGCCAAGCTACGGAGTTAAATAATACCTAAATATCGCATAATAGCTAAATATAACGTTATTTAGACATGTAATATGCAAGAGTTAATAGACTTCTGACTTTTGAGATTAAAAGAATGATAAAAAGTTATTAACCCCCAGATGATCTGGTGTCAATTTAGGAAGAAATTTATCCACTTGTTTTGAATTACTTTGCACCTGTCAATATAAAACTGACAAAAATGAAAACAGGATTGTGGTGTATTCTCACCACAAATTAATAACTAAAATGCTTTAAGAATGACAGCATCAGTGTGTGGACATCAAATTGAATACCTGGTAAAAGAGCCCATTCAAACATGTTTAAATAACCACACAAAATGTTAAGAACAGAATTTAATTATGTGAATTAAGTTTTAGAATCTCAAAAATATCTTTGATTATACATTCGGATTGCTCACTTCACAACATTTTGAAATCAAGAAAGAAATTAATATACTTCTTCTGAAGACTGTCTCCCCCCCACCCCCCACCCCCCTTTGAGTGGGCACAAGCTTGGGTTATTTACTGATATAATTCTTCCCACACATGAAGTTCTTGGATAGAGTAAACATTACAAGACAACAATATTTACTGAGGTTACAGTAACTGTATTCACAACAGTCAAAATTAAGGCATAATTAACAGTCAAAAAAAGCATTGTTGTCACTACATTAACAGAGTCAAATCAAACATAATACAAGAAAAGGAAAACCAGAACTGTTTACTTTTATATGCAATTTTATATATAATTAGTCGTAATACAGTTTTCAGATAAATGGCCCTGACCACGATATAACCATAAAAGTGACATATTATTTTGTGCAACAAAACGTCTTCTCCCACACCATGCAGCAACTCTTTCTGATTAGTCTTCTTATTCATTTCTTTCTTTTTTTCTTCATTACTAGAAAAGACAAAAGGCATTTCTACAGATTTTCCTTACATATACAACTTTCACTGGCCAATAAATGGGTCAGTGCAAGAATATTTAAATGAGAGAGAGAGAGAGAGGTACATGAAGAAACGAATGATCATAAGAGAAAGGTGAGTAGGTAAAGTAGAACACTATATATTGCTTTTTTGTGCTCCATCAATTCGTAGGCTAATGGTCACTAAATGACATATCTATAGTTCACAAAGGTCACAGACTGGTCTTTGCTACCCACAGTGTACAAGCTACATACCCAATAGTCTATTATCAATCCAATGCATGCTTGGTAGCATGGTGGTTTACAGATATCTTAGGATAACTCAGTTGAGAGGTGAGCTTATTATGAAACAAAATTATATATGCTTTATCTAAATATACCATAAGTACATTTGCAAAAATGTAAACTGCTTCTCTTCCTTGCATACCTGCATTAGGCCTATGTTTACTTTGTAATCAGGCTACAAATACAATGTAGCCTTATCTTCATTTCCATCCAACATTTCCACATCAAGTAAAATATGGTAATAAATTCTAACTGAATATACAATATTGGGTTGAAAGCTACAGAAAGTTTTCCCCGTTGCAGTGTTTAGCTTAACAAGTTCAGGGCTAAAAGTCGAGAATAGACAAACTGATAGTGATAGCTTATAACCAAGCTATAAGATATAGGCCTAAGCAAAAAGCACCACACACACACACACACACACACACACACACACACACACAAGTACTCCACACCTTAAAATACTTTTTTTATTATTATTATTTTTGGGGTTCGGCATAGCACAACAATCAATCCTGGTAACGGAAGTTTGCATTTACTAATAAGTAGATGCGTGACGCCTCGACAAATTTAATTTATAGTCATTTATGCTAAACAAAGTTAATAAATGTTATATAGACATGCTAATGGAAGGTGCCACAGTTATCTCATTACTTATTTCTGATTAAGTGTTTGAGATAAATAGACTCACTCCTCCACAAAGCTAACAGAAATCAGACTAAAGACTTTTCTATATACGGAAAAAGATATAAAGCAACATGTCCGCAAAAACACACAGAAAGAAACACAGCTAATGTCTCAGGGGAAGAATCCCATTATAAACCACAAAAATAATATATAAAATTAAACTATTAAATAAAATAATTTCCCTAAAAGAAAGAATGACGAATTGGTAGGTAGCTAAGCAGAGACATTTTTTTGCATTTTTATTTTTATTGCTAGTTCGTTTTTATGTAGCCTTTTTTTAAATAAATTAAATACATTTAATGTGAGATTGACAACTGGAAAATTAATCAACAGGAAATGAACTATATAGCAGTACATCAATAATTATCAACGATTCTATGATTTATATAATATTATTGATAATTGTTTAGCACGAATAACCACCTATAAGAATTCAGTGTGAAGTTGTTTCCAGGTAATTCTGCTCTAACTAAAAAATATGAATGCCTGGTCTAGTCAAGGGGGCAGGATATATAGAATTATCGCATTATTTTTGACGAAACGTAATTTAACTCAAATAATCGGTCGAAATATAGCTCTGTTCCGTGCAATTATAGGCCTATAAGTCCCTTTAATTTTCTTTGGTCCAAAGTAAAATAACGCACGAGGCCCCCCTTGAGTTAAAAGCGCATCTTGCCCTCATTTGTCTTTTGGTTGGCATCAGAGCTATAGCCTAGTGCCGTAAAGAAGTTAAGTGAAGTAACTGAACAATTCCGTGCACGGAGAAAGCAAAGAACGTCCTTAAGAACTTAGCTATTTCCTAGCCACGCCCGGAAATGAATATGTCACATAATATATTAAGTACGTCCACATTTAAACAGACAAACTATAGGCCTACATCTAGAGTGGAAAGTAAAGAAACCGTAGCCTATCTGACTGCAGAAAGTGAAAACTTTAAAAAATCGCCGTATATCTATCCGGCGCTACAGAATACTCACATGTGTGCTCGTGTACGAAAGGGAGAGTAAGAAAGAGGGAAGAAAGAACAAGACATAGCAGAAAGGAGGGGGGGATAGAGCTTGCTGGATATCTATTTCGCTTGCAATCCCCTTTAAAACTTGTGTGTTTTTAGGTGCATATAATATATATATAGGACACTTAAAATATATACACATGTATATATTAGTAAAAAATCTTTGGAGAGACAAAAGTGAAATGCATATGCTATTCTAATGACAAGACAAATAACCATTAAATATTTACTAGGCTACTGCATTTTATTAAAAATGTATTTATTAGAAAAAATATAATTTTTTTTCTAAAACAGGCACGATTTAGTATATTACCTAAATACAACATGAAACTGATCAACAGGGCACTTTTATAATACATCTACTGAAAAATAAATCACTCACCTTTAACTAGACAAGGCCTAATATACGTTTTTTTCCCTCGTAGAAAATGTGCTGAAAGTGAAAGCGTGGTAGCTGAGGACCAGAATGAGGGTCTCATTTAAAGATTTTTTTTATTTAATCTCTAAAATATAAAAGGAAGCTCCTTTCGAGGAGAGATTGAAGGGGAGAGGGAACGTGAAATGGCTTGGAGGTATAAAAAGCGCTGCTTGAAACACTCATCGCGTCTCTGAACTTGATCAGATTTTAAGTGTCCTGCAGCGAGTCACCAGCAACCCTGCGAAACTTCCTCAATAGCAAGAATTTTTGGCGCCGTGAAAAAAATCCTCGGCATAATATAATTATCAACATATTTCTTTCTCTTATTCTTGGGTTCTACACTCTGTAGTAGTATATATGTTTCACTATCTTACGGATTCAAGAAATTCAGAACTCTGTGCATGGAACTCTATGGATGCATAAATGTACATATTAGATAGATAGATAGATAGATAGATAGATAGATAGATAGATAGATAGATAGATAGATAGATAGATAGATAGATAATTTATCTTAATTAATCCCCCCCCCTACACACACACACACACACACACACACACACACATTTATATACTAAGTCACTTTTCCCCTTTTTCTTTTAAGTCTTTATTTTCAAAGAGATTCTGTTTATTTTAAGTTTAGGCTATTTTGAGAAACAAATTGCCAAGAAAATCCTGAAAGTTTATGTAACTTTGGGAACAGCTGACATGCTAAGCTCGGCAAATAAACAAGCCTTTCTTACTGAACCGAAATAAAGTCCCGTTCCTTTACCTGCAAATAATGCCAACAGCAACCAATCAAATCTACTCACTGAAACAAACTGCCATTTTCAATACTAAACCTTGCCAATCAACGAACATGCAGCCAATTATCGCCCTTCCTATCCGTCACGTGACTAAGAAAGAGCTGTCCTTTCATTGGACAGCGTAGAGCTGCCTCCCGAGCTCATTTATGTGCAAGGAGTGAGTGATTGACTTTATCAGTCCAAGGACATCATTCGTCTGGAAAGGGGGGGAAGTTTGATCCTCTTTCTCACGGATCCCAGTTACGGGAGTTTTTCTCCCGTTTACCGAGACCCGGGATTACCATTTCGTTTTTCAATTCAAGATTTCTTTATTCAAGCTTACGTGAAATTGTGCTCAGTTTACCGTTACCCACTTCACTCCACTAACCTGGGGTTTCTCACGTTTTTTTTTCTTTTCTTTTTGGCTTGCTTTTTCTCGATTGAGCCCAATGACTATGCTCCTTGATAGCGCTCCTCAGTTCCCGTCACTAGGAGTAGGGGGGTTCGGAACGCCTAGACACCATGAGTTGGGAAACCGAGACCCCGGGCTGGGGCTTAGTCCCTTCGCAGATTCATCTCACTCGGCTGCCTTCAAGATAAGTCCCGTTACTCACGATATCGCCTCAAGCCAGACATCAGCGTTCACCCCACAAGCTACTGGATACGCAGCCGCGCTCGGACACCACCATGGAGGACAAGTTGGTTCTTACGCCGGTGGAGCATTCAATTCGACCAGGGACTTTCTCTTCAGAAACAGGGGCGCAGGCATCGGAGAGACCGCACCACCGAGTGCCCAGCATGGAATCTTTGCCGCTTCTGCTGGGAGTCTACACGGCCCCCCCGGAATTTCAGACAACCCGGGACATCTGTTGTTTCCTGGACTTCACGACCAGAGCGTGAGCCACACTTCACCAGGAGGACATGTTGTAAACAGCCAAATGCACCTGGGTTTACGCGGGGACATTTTTGGCCGCCCAGATCCTTACCGACCTGTGGCGAGCCCTCGTACGGACCCTTACGGCACCGCTCAGCTTCATAACTACAACCACCCCATCAATATGAACATGGGGATGAACGTACCCACACACCACGGTCCGGGGGCCTTCTTCAGATACATGCGGCAGCCTATTAAGCAAGAATTGTCTTGTAAGTGGATAGATGAGAATCAGATGAACAGACCTAAAAAGACTTGTGACAGAACTTTCAGCACAATGCATGAAATGGTGACACATGTTTCGATGGAACACGTTGGCGGCCCAGAACAGAGTAATCATGTTTGCTTCTGGGAGGACTGCCCGAGAGAGGGAAAATCCTTTAAGGCCAAATACAAACTCGTGAACCACATCCGAGTGCACACTGGAGAGAAACCGTTTCCTTGTCCGTTCCCCGGTTGTGGGAAAATCTTTGCAAGATCAGAAAATCTTAAAATTCATAAAAGAACTCACACAGGTAAGGCATTCATATTCCCCCCATATTCATATTTTTTGATTACCTACTGGCTTTGGAAAAATAAACGTTTAACTGGGTTATTTATGCGTAAATTATGTATAGGCCTACCTTAATTGAAGTTATTTAATACATTTAAAAATATATATTAAAAATAAAATAAAAAAATAGTACATTTACTTTTAAATTAATTTTAAAGTAAATAGAGAGTTTAACAAACTGCCACAAGTACTTTAACTACACTTTAGGTTTGGAGGAATTAAATACATTGGTCAAATGTTTGGGAAGTACTCATTTTGATCTCATATAACACATTAAGAATTTCTCCTTCTCTCTTATCTTTTCGATTGAGGTAAATATGTTTTTGTTCAAATGTAGGCTATACACATTGCAACTCTTTGAGGATGCAAATCTACATGCGTGGTTGTGGAGCTAAATTGTGAATGGACTGTCCTCTTTCATTTGTGAAACTATTCTGGATGCTTGTGGCTATAAAGTTAGTAATTGTGGGGATTTCTGAATTGTGGATGCATGGATAAAATGCTACACGTTGGTCTAGGAAAGTATGAATTGGTCGAAGTGTATTGAGTCTGATAGCTGGATTTGTGCCTAAAAATGACCCCTTTCGAGATACACATGAAATATAAAGCAAGCTGTTGAACAGTCTATATTATACTTATCAGATAAGAACCATGTGCACAAATTGTTAAGCAATTGCCATACAATTTACACGCAATTTACACGAGGATGCATGGCGTGTTGGTTAAAGATGCCTGGGAAGTAAAATAATAATAGATAACAGCACGGATTCTCAAGCAGCTTGATATATGGGTAACTAAACCATTTGGCGTGAGCGCTCCATGGCCTATTATTTCGAAAGGCATATTACATAACTGAAAGTTGTTCTCAACAGTCGCTCTATGAAAAAAAAAAAGTTATATTGCTAAAACCCCAGTGTTTGCTCTCACTTGCAGGTGAGAAGCCATTTAAATGCGAGTTCGACGGCTGCGACAGGCGATTTGCGAACAGCAGCGACAGGAAAAAGCACATGCACGTGCACACATCTGACAAGCCATATATCTGCAAAGTGTGTGACAAGTCCTATACACACCCCAGCTCTCTCAGGAAACATATGAAGGTAAGGGACTTTTTCTGATATTGCAACCAAAAATAAATCATACAAATAAATATGTTTTTTTAAATGTTGTAAAGAATAAAACCCATTAGATAGGCCTAAATGTATTAGGCCTATGCATTATACGGAGAATGCGTTCAAATTAATTTTAAGCAGGTCTGGAATTGTTCTGTTTTGGTTCACAAATGTATTACATAGACCAGAATCCATAAAGTTTAACTATACCATGAACAAGTGTGTTATTGCCTGCATGTCATACATCTATGTACGTTTTAATTGAAGGTACACGAATCACAAGGCTCAGAGTCGTCTCCAGCTGCTAGTTCTGGATACGAGTCGTCCACGCCGCCAGTGCTGGTTTCTGCGAACACTGAAGACCCGACAAAAACACCCACGTCTGCGGTGCAAAATACATCTGCACACAGCGATGGACTACCGCCTAATTTTAACGAATGGTACGTTTGAAGCTCCAAGCAGACACTCAAAAGGTGGACCAAAAGGTTGAAGCAACCTTTAAAAAAACTATTTACGCTATGGCGTACAAAATGGCATTGAAACAACAGGAAAAGATGAGAGTGCGCCAACAGGCCTCGTCTATTCTCAGGATTCGAAATTTTGACTTTATTCCGAGTTCGAAGAAAACTAGCAAGGCATAAAATAACAAAATAACACTTTCTAAGAATAAATGGTTTTCCTTTAGTTTTCAGATTTCAGATGATTATTTTATTTTTCATTTTATGTATTTTCTGAAAAAAATATTTAAAAATAAATGGCAAAGAAAGAATATTTCACGGTGTTTTATATTAAGGTGACACTCACATCACCTTTGATTGATTGTTAAAACTTCAGACAGTCTTAAGAAACGTGCCAAAGTCTTTGTCTTGAACTTGAACAAAAAAATAAAACATAAATAAGTATATAGCCTACTCGTGAATGTATTTCCTTGTTTGATGGAGTCAAATCTGTTGTCCAAGTCCGTTTTCAGGTGGAGAATGTGGTATTAGCTTACGATTGTTACCTTTGAATATAACGTTGCCTTTGTTAATAATGATGTAAATACATATCCATGATGCCATATTTATCAATTTGTAATTTAATTATCGGCGAAATAGCCGAATCTTAAATGATATTTATGGAAATGTTTTCTAACAAGACTGTACAGTTTTGAGTCAATAACCAGTTTCAACGATGAAAAAGGGAGTCCGTTCTAAAGTTCCCACGATACGATTGTATCTTTTTTAACCAATAAATGTGTCTTATCTGGGTCGTAAAGTATTAATTATATTAATATTATAACATGACATGATCTATAGTTTCAAGTATGCATTTACCAACGTTAAGTTCATGTGAGGACCGGTCTAAAAAGAAAAAAGAAAAAAACAAAAAAACATTGGGTTTAATTTTTTTCTTTTTCTTGCCATCAGCCATATGAGCTAGTAGACTTTCTGGTTCTTATCGAAATTTTGTATTTTTGTTTTCTCTTACTCTTAGCATCAGAGTATAGACTACATCTCTAAGAAACACTTACAAATTCGAGAGGCCCACTGACCAGTGTTTTTCCATCGACACGCCACCTTTTGATCAGATACACCATGCAATAGTATAGCTTTCATTCATGCATCAACTTTGAACTCGTGTGACAGTGTAAAAGACATTAGCCTATATTCTTGGGGTTAAGGTACAGCCATTTGAATCAGTATGGTATTCCATTTTTGATGGTTCAAGAACTGTCTTTGTGGATGCAAATCTGTGTTTAATGTGTCAAAGAGGAGCAATGATCTGTCACAACATTCTCAAAATAAAACTTTCTGTCTGTCAGTTTGCATTGTTTTAAATGTAGTTCTTCTGTGAATATAGCGTGTTGTTTGTTATGAGTACTGTGGTATAACATATAGAAAACTTTGATTACACATTTGCTTGTTTTATGTGAATAACTTCTCAAGATGTGGAACTGTATGTGTGAATGAAATTTAGTATTAAGAGTACTAGAACTTTTAAGGTGGACAAGTGAGGGAATTATGTGTTCAGTGACACCAAGAGTTACAGCATTGCATTGTTACATATTTTTTAAGAGACTAAAATTATGCATATAAATATATTGTGCTTATGAACATGATTTCAAACCACCAGCACTACTTTTGAAAACAAACGTTAAAAAAAAGCAGTACCTCGTAAGTAACGGTGATATATAAATACGTTTATTTAAATAATTTAATGAATATATGTTTTATATACTATTTTCTATACGTTAAGTTAAAAGAAATAAAGATTTATTTCAGCCACCTTTGATGTATCTTCAGCCCTGATCTTGGACAGATCTAATGTACAAATGGAGCTTGAATGTGATTGTGACATTTTCTCGTGGAAATGGGTCACGCATCAAGTTATTCCTGAAAAGCACATGTTTAACTGATGAACTGTGTCACTGTGCCATTTTCGAGGCAAACGATGTTACTTCAACATACCCATTCAGAATTCAGCAAAATCTTGTACTTTCTTTCAAAGTAGGGTTATTGTTTGTTGGTTTGTTTAACAAACTATTGATGACAAAATGTGAACAAGTTTTTGACTGGAATTAAAACAAATCCTGAAATGTCACAAATGAAGACCTCAGTTTTTCCTTTTCATTTCTTTCTTTTGCAATTTTTCCTCTTGTTCTAAGTTATAACCTTGAACTTAAAGCATACGCCTTACTCCAAATGTAAGAAGCAGCAACACACTTGAACTTGACAGTAACATGCCGCCATCTTAGCATCTTGTTTCTTTGAGGGACGAAAAGTTCAGAATTTTGTAGCGTTAACGCAGCTTAACATACGTTTTAAGCACATGATTATCTTAGGACATTGGGGAGTACACATGCCTGAAAGCTGCTAAGTTTGTCTTAAAACTTTCTGCCGCGATATAACCTAACTAAGCCATTCTCAATGTAGGCTGGGCTCGGCAGAAACGTGCAGTAAAAACAATATTGCACCAGTGGCAGATTGTACAATTCCACTGCATTATACAGATAGCATAGGCTACTGATTATCTCAATCAAATTATTAAAATATATAGCCAAACATAGGTACAGCATTAACTCAGATATCGCTGCAGAATTTAAAATGTGTAGGCCTTTATAAACAATATTGTAATAGCCTATATATATATTTAGTCTATTTAGAAACATAAATCAAGGAAAGGATATGGTGTGAACACGCAATATATTTTTAAACTGACTCAAGTTTACGCTTTAAAGCTTATAAAAGGCAAGCATTATTTTTGGAGGACCTGCCGGGCTCTTTTTTTCTTCCTCGCTTGGTATGCATGTATTTTAGCCCAACCCCCATAGACTCCACCTTCATTTCAAACCCACCCCCACCTTCATATATAAACAGTTTTCCAAAATTCATTTAAACTGAATCTTTTCTGTTTTCTGCGCAAGCGCACTTCTATTTCAGGCAACATATTTCTCCTCGTGCCATCGGCTCGAGTCTATCTGACATATGTGGTGACGTAACAACATGGCGCTGGCTATTTTGCTGAGGCACACCGATACACTAAGCTTGACTAAATGAAAACACTCGTTTGGTCTCATTTTAAAGCTGCTGCGAACAACTAAAACTATTGGTGTTAATATAAGAGAATGTTTGGTCCTCGGAAAATACCAGCCTAAAGAATGACCGGCTTTTTCTAACGAAGAATGAAAAGATTAGAAAACACGTCGGCACTGCAGTCACGTGGCAGGAGTTTGAAGAGTAGCGGTTGTTAGTTGGGAGAAGTAAAACACTGAATAGCCTATCTGTTGTAAATAAAAGCTGGCTTTACACAAGCATATATGAGAAATGTGAGGCAGTGTTTTGGTTTTACCAACTATGTTTAAGTAATCTGTAATATAACAGAAAATGTTCTGAAATAGGCTACCGCTTGTTTTATTACTTTAAACGCACTGAGATAAGAATAGAAGTATTCAAGTGTTTATGGGTTTGATGCGCATTCCGGCTAATAGTACTAATTTAGGGTCCTTTCCCTAGTCCTCCCTGAAGCCACACTCAATCTCATAGCTTTGCTGGCTAAGCAGGGTGGCACTGTCTAAGAGGATAAACCGACACGCACCGGTTCCAAACGCTTTTTGTCACGCAACTGAGTGCGCGGTCATGATAAACTCATGAGATGAATTACCTTGAACATGGCGTGATGTAGTCTGCACCACGTGTTCCCGTGAGCTAGCATATCAGTTTAATCACGTGTTACTTTACTTTTAAAACATTAGAAACACCCAACGACGTAATCACCTCGCTTATAAACACACTACCAGCCCTCTTATGCAGACATGAATTAACTGCTATCAAACAACTTTATTCCATAAGGATGCTTTTTAGTCAAGGTAAACGATTACCGCTGTTGTGTAGGCTACTTTTTAAAAAACTGAAAATAGCCAATCATCAAAACATTTATTCGTTCAATTACCCTATAGCCTAGACACAAAAAATAAATGCATCTTTTTTTGATAAATGATCTTTGCCCTAATTTTAACTGTAGGCTAGGCTACTTGTAGGCTATTTACACATAAAAAAATGTTAGGCTAGGTGTGAAAATCTCCAACTCCAAAGCTTATGCACAATACGCTATAAAATAAGTGAATTGGGCTGTATTTGTGTTTAATTCGCTATATTTACCAAACAATACAACAGTGATGTGGAAGGTAGAGACAATTTGCACGTCAATTAATCCCTTTCAGTGAGCTCTACCAATGCTTATTCACCTGCAGGAAAAGCGATGAATATGCAAGGGTGCTCAATATGACTGTTAATCCAGGATGTGCCCTTTCAAAATCTACTTTGGATGTGCTGCAAGTCCATTATAATGTTAAAGCAAGGTAAATACAGCCATCGTTTAACTTGATGATTCGTAAAGTTTGCGTTTAAATTGATTTTACCCT
This sequence comes from Megalobrama amblycephala, assembly GCF_018812025.1. Lineage (NCBI taxonomy): Eukaryota > Metazoa > Chordata > Actinopteri > Cypriniformes > Xenocyprididae > Megalobrama > Megalobrama amblycephala. Next base: position 9,404,801 of record NC_063066.1, on the reverse strand, counting down.
TCACATCCCTGCTGGAATGGAATGGGGGATTTTTCTGTTACTTTAAAAGCCCAACAAGTGTCAGCTGTTTTTTTCCCTTCTTTTTTTAAAGCAAGTCTGTAACTTGGTCTTTCCTTGTAGTTTTGTTATGTTAGTGGACATTTTAACTTATGTAGGCCTATACCTTATTTGCAGCGGGACTTTTAACGCACAGAGATAAGAAGTATGCTACTGAGACGTCATATATTGAGTATGCGAAATAAAAGCGAAGTGAGAATGAATTCCCAGAGCCGGCTACTTTGCACACTCCAAACAATAATCTGAAGTAGGCTTACTATTCGCAAATTTACGTACCCTAGGTTTAAGAACGCTGCGAATCCATTTGCACCTTAAAAAGAGCGAGTATGTTATATGCAACATCACATGTTGTCCAAGTCTGAAGGCACCCCTCCTTTCAAATTTTGTCTACAAGAAAAAAAAATCAAATTATGAAAGCGAGGGAGACTGTTTCAGCGTGCTTTTTTTTTTTTCTTTTTTCTTTTTTTTTTGGGAGGGGGGAGATCCAGTGGAGCAATATACATTATAATGTCCGGCTTTGGAGAAAATACCCCGATCCATGCATTATGCATTTATCTTATCGTAGATGTTCATCATAAAAAAGATTGTAAAGACACATGGAATCAAATTAGCCTAAAAGCTCGGAAGTGACCAATATCATCATATAATAGTGTAGCAAATAATAAAGGAATTATCTTCGTTTGCTTTAGAGAGGAAAATCAAGAAATCACGTCAATCTATCCGCCAACAAATTTGTTCAGTTCAGCTGGACCTTTGGAAATGTGTCTATTAATGAAGTTCACATCACTAATGGTCATATTAATAATATAAGATATTTATAATAATATACTATATTAATCACTATAAGTTGATGTCCACTGGTTTGTCATTATGCTGAGTCACTTATCAAATTAACAGATCACTCAGGGAGTTAAGGTGGCCTGAGCTGTGCCATCATTGCATCAGTTAACACTTGCAAACTAGGGTCAGGGACTGCAGGGGGCGAGAGAGCAGGTGCTAGCGGTTGGAAGCCTATATAAATACTAAACCTAAAGCAACAAAATACAAAAGGTATAATCATTGGGTCAGAAAGTATAACTTCTGCTCCAGCTGACATTTATCACTGACTCTTAAAAACTCTTTCAGTCATTAATTAAAAACATGGTCTGAAAGATTACACATTATTTGATTGATCAAGTCACTTTTTTTTCCCATAATTTACTCTCTGATGATAATAGTACATGAACATAAAAGGTACCAGCAGTTCTTTATGGAAGATTTACAGTATAGCTCATCCAGGTAAGGATTTATTTCCTGAGGTAACTTCAAAATGGTTGTGTATATTCACATTTTTTCTTTGTCCAACAAAAAGTAATTATGCACACTTTAAAGAGTGTGTGTACATACAGGTATAGAGGCTATAGGGGGTAGGCGGCCAGGTGCTGTTGGAAAATTGCTTGGCTATTGCCAAAGAGACCTCATGCCAGGATAATGCAAGGTCCAAAGGTGCACCAGAGTCAATCCAACCCCTCTCAATACCCCAGGGCCAATCTCTTGTGTAATTGTTTTTCCGGTTTCATCTTTTCATTTTGAGGGACATTACAGAAAACGGATCACACACACTTTGGTTTCAGATTTTTTTTTTTTTTTTTTTTTTTTTTTTTTTTAAAGTGAGCAAAGACAAAGGAAGAGAGCACAAGTTCCTGTGAATATGTCAACCAATTGCAACCACAAAATCCAAGTTCACATCACTAATTTTCTTAAGGGTACATGACACTGTAATGATGTTTCTTCATGTATATTAATGTATATATTTAAAACTGCAATTCAAATAGAAGATTTAGTAATTATGACGATGAACAATTAGGTAAGTTAATTGGCTGCAAATTAAAATTAAGTTAGAGAATTGAAAGACAAATAATATACTTGAAAATTTGTTAATTTCCAAGTTCTAAAAGCACGGAACAATATCCTTATATAATAGGCTGGTGAAGACACCAGCGGTTTTTCTTAACACAAGACTTTTAAAAAGGGGTCTTTTGCATGAATATACTATCATATTTTCAATATCTGATGTGCATGTGCAACCCAACATAATCGCTATTGTAATGCAAAATAGACCGTTATTACGCTGAAAGACTGAAATATCAACTCTATCGCCTGCACCTTAAAATATGCGTTGAATTCAGAGATAATGCGATTTAATGTGTTTAACAAAACAAATAATTAAATAGCCGTGCAAAGTAAACGCTAACAACAATAATAATCGTACACACATTTTCATGCAATACACATGTACGTTTCACGTAGAAGCAAGCATTCGATGCACTGTTTTCTGTATAACTAAATAGTTCTTAAGTCAAGCCATACTTTGTCAATGTTTGTCATAAATGTCACAGGCAGTCTGGCTTAACCCCGTAATTCGCACGAAAAGAAAAGTCAGAGCATAGAGTTATTAACAATTCACTTGGCAAGTCCTTGAGAAACTCGAAATGACTGCCAAAGAAACTTCAATCATGCACTAGGTCAGATTGCTGCAATTTCCCTGTCTCAGAAAACTCGAGTGTTATGCTTTTTATGTGTATTGAGAGTGAAAACGTGAGGATAGAGTAGTCGTCATGGAGTTTAAAAAATTGCCAAAACGAATGTTCATTCACCTGCGGGCGTTTTGATTATTATCTTTCTTACATTAGTTTATATATTGTGATGTGATTTTTATTTTAAATCACTCAAAACGGACATAATTCGAGTCTTAAAAAAGCTAATTCTGCAGCATGATATTTAACCACTAAGTTAGGCTACCAGAACTGTTTTTCCTTCATGTTAGGCTACTGATAATCATAGTCTAATGATAATCAAATCTACAGATTTAAGTTCAAAGAGGAAAATGACCCGAACACTGACAATTTAAATAAAATATACAACGAAATTCGTAATATAGGCCTATTTCAGATGTGACCATTTTTGCAACAAAACGCGTTATTCCATCATAATCTCAGAAACGGTGTTACGTGTCTGCGTATTTTGTTTAATTTTGCCAAATGTGCCTGCGCCTTATGATTTTGGTACATCACCTAAATAAGGTGAAATCTGGGGCATTCGGGCTCAAGTAGACTGGTTGTCGGAGTCAGTGAAGTGTAAAATTGCAACACCAGACAGCCAGCATAATAGCTCAGAAGGGGGCTAATGTTCATGCTACATTCACAGAACATTTTTATAATTGCTAAAAATGAAAAAAGACTATATGTTTATACAACGATTTTTGTGCTTTGTGCTCTTTTAAATGAATTAGCATTTTACACTCTTAATTGAAATACCTAATAATTCTCCATTTGTTACTCCCATCAATAATATACAAAGCAAGCAATGCAGAATCTGTACACCATGCAGGTTTGTAGTACTGGGGCCTTTTGCAACCTCTCAGACATGCATTTCATTTTTGAATATGTGATTTACAAGTATCTATACCTTTTGAAGTGACAACACTGCCCTTTGCTTTAACAGAAACTTCAGGGTTTCTTCTCCATCCTCCTTAAACCCTGAAGAAACATTTTATTGAGAAGATAAGCTTAACACAGGATTTAAAGCATACCGTCTTTAAAGCATTACATTGTTTAAATGCCCACAGTTTAATAAAGTAACTTCTAAAATGATTAGTCATTTGACTAATTATAAACAATACTGAAAGGCAAAAACCAGAAAGAGATCATGGAACAAAAACATGCCTGATCTCTAAAGTTGTGAACTTTTAAATTTACATCTTAGACACTGGTGGGATTTTTAATACTGTGTCATGGACAGTTCAGCAGACAGACTACTGTCTGAACATGTAGACAGACAGACCGAACATGTAGATTAAGGATTAATCCATGTCAATTATTAATCCATGTTTAATTCCAGCTTCCCCCTGAGAGTGGGAGAGTGGGACCCTATTAAATAAAATCAGTCTCACAGTCAGACCATCCAAAAGATCTGGCTGAAGGAAAGCGGATGTACATTCTCTTGTCCACTATACACATTTTTTACAATTTTTTTTTTTTTTTTTTTGCTAGGGTACAAGTATAGTTGAGAAGCAAAAACAAAAAGAAATGTGTTGGAACACCCACCGTTTATCAGAACCGTGTCACACACACAGTCTTTATAAGCCAATAGCACAAAAATACAAATAAATACAAATTCAAATATTTCACTTCTTAAAAGCACTATGTTCAAATGCACTTGTTTGATAAAGCCTCATTTCTGACTGATGCACTTTATAATTCTGCATTTGGCTATGCAGAAACAAGAGATACCCATCACGCCCAGCAGCAAGACTACAGGAAAAATTACTATACACTTTAATAACATACATTAACAGCAGCTGCAGTCGTAGTAGCTTCAGTTCTCACTGGTCTGCATGTAACATGCACTGCAACAACCAGACTGCTACAGGGGCTCTAAATGTCACCTCACCCAAATCAGACTGATTATCTTCATCTAGAATATAGAAGTAATACTTCTATATTCGTCCTTGGGTTATTTTAAATGCTGGGGGCAGTGAGAGTAAGCAGACTCAGAGGTAAAAATGTTTAGTGCTTTAATATGTGATGGAAACAAACTGGACAGACTGAAGAGCCTCTACTCTGACACGGTTGTCTCTTTTTGTGCACATTTCAGTCATTCTGACGTGCATTCATATCTCTCTATTCCTGCCTGACACATTTTCTTTTCAATTAACCATTAGACCTGTCATCTCCTTTATTGCACACACATACTCGTTCTTTTTGGACAGAAAATTGCTCTCCAATTAAAAGTAATGAAAGGCTGATGAGTAAAAAGCCTGGCTATTCTCATGCTTTTATTTATTTATATATTTTTAAGCGATTTCTTCTATACTGAATGGTTTTTGATGGCCGCTGGATTGGCAGAACAAAGAAATTAATGTGTGATGTCACTATTTATTTATTTTTATTTATTTTAACGTCAAGTCAATGGCAAGTTGTTGCATCATGAATGGACGAGTAGGTTGTAAATTAGAGCTATCCATACAAACTCAACTTATTGCCACAGATATTAAAACGGCATCCTGCATAACATCCTCTCAATTCGAAAAGTTTGACAGCAAACCACAAAGTGATATGCTTTGAATTAATATGGAATGACATGCTCTCCATCAAGACCACTTTGGGACCTGGATAAGAGGCAGGGACAGCTGCGTAATTACTACTCTCACATGTATAGAAAGTAAATAATTTATTGCCTATAGTAGCCATTAACTGAACAAACACAATAAGCTCTATAACTAACCAGCAATTCCGTAAGTCTGTTAAAGACAGAGCATTTTACATTCTGCGGAGTCAGAAACAATAACTGGTTAAGGCGACTGTTAAATACAAGCTTGACATAAGTTACTCTCTCGGAGTAAAAAAAAAAAAAACTATATATATATATATATATATATATATATACACAACACACATTTTAAATTCACATTGTACAATTTATTCTGGATCGGTTTCATTGGATCTATGGTGGTTGGAGGCAAACAGCCAAAAATACACTAATGGCTGCCAAGATGCTCTAAAAGTGAAACATTTATGACCTCCAATAATAACATTAAATGTTCCTGTAATAACATTTTGAAAGCGATTTCTCTCTAGTGATTTACAATGGATTTCAGCCTTCAGCCTATAAATCAAAGATTGGCCATACCCACACACTTTTTACCTTGTAGTCAAAGACTGTATTCAGCAGCATAAACAGCTTAGTGTCAATTAATAATAAGTAATCTGTACTGGCTGAATTTCAAAATCCTTACATCTACAGAACACAGCAACTCGACAACAGCGCGCTGATAATTTGCTGTAACTGTACATGAACAGCATCCAGACTTCCCACGCACAATTATGCCTCATGGCATCTGTCTCTGGAGACATTATGGGGGACATCCTGGAGACAGGAGCTGGAGTTCAGACCTAACTCATCTCAACACTCAGAGTGCATAGATCATGACACCTCCATTTATTTTTAAAGAGAGCACACTGTGTGCGCGTGTAAACTTTGAAAGCTCCTAATAGATTTGTTCGAGTTTTAACCACAAGAGAAGACTGTTTCATAAGAGCGTAACTGTTCACACATTTGCATTTGACCTGCTCTCGTACGGGTCCTGGGAACAGTAGAGAGGTGTGTACAATGTGAAGTTTACAAGATATAACAGTTTTTTTTAACCCTGCCCCGACCACATGTGGAGTTATGAGATCTCTAGCAAGTGTAAACTCAGCAAGGAGTCTGAAATACGACTGTATGCGCACAGAGAGGTTCTGTAGTTACATTCCCTCATTTCTTAATGCCTCTAAAAGTGAAGTGCTAAATCCTGAAGAAAAAAATACAACTTAAAGGATGTGGAAAAGTGAACATATAAAATACCTGACTATATAAATAGTTTATATAAATTAACCCACACACGCACAGAGGTCACTACAATGGACAGCTATTCAAAAAGCATTTTCTTGCGTATGCATGAGTTTTGATGGCATAGTTGCACATCAGCCTCTACAGTGGACACTAGAGCATCAATCTATTCATTGCCACCAAGTGGCAAACCGTTGTATGTGGATTTTTTTTTCTCCAAACCAAGATGGCTGACAGCCAATCAGAAATGCTAAGTTGCTCCTGAAATTTCAATCCATTCCTTCTATCCTACACTCTAAAAAATGCTGGGTTAAAAGCAACCCAAGTTGGGTTGAAAATGGACAAACCCAGAGATTGGATTGTTTTAACCCAGCGGTTGGGTATAATGTTTGCCCAACCTGCTGGTTTAAAAATTACTGTATTGCTTGGTTAAAATGAACCCAAAATAGGTTGGAAATTAACATTTATTAATGTTTAATAAATGTACATTTATTAATACGTTTAATGAATAATGATTAAACAAATATTTATTAAATGCATTTAACCCAACCGATAAGTTAAAGCAAACCAATCACTGGGTGTGTCCATTTTCAACCCAACTTGGGTTGTTTTTATCCCAGCATTTTTCAGAGTGTAGGAGACTCTTGCAGGTAAAAAAAAAAAAAAAAAAAAAAAAATGTTGTAGCATCAAGTAACATCTCTATGGAGCCATATCATTGTTAAATTTTCCAAGTACTGATTTTAGATTGGTAGAAAATTCCAATTAATCATCTGTCCACTAAATTGGACATCATGCATCACTACGCTCTAAAAAATGCTGGGTTAAAAACAACCCAAGTTGGGTTAAATGTTTGACAAACCTGCTGGGCAGTTTTATTTAACTCAAATATTGTTTAAAAGTTACTATATTGCTCGCTTAAACCAAACCCAAAGTAGTTTGGAAATAAAAAAATCAGACACATAATTACTAGAGGCAAAAGTAATAATCAAAAGGTGAACATTTATTAATAAGCAATTTAATAAATATTTATTATTTAATTATTATTTATTAAACATATTAATAAATGTTTATTTCCAACCGATTTTGGGTTCATTTTTATGCGAGCAATATAGTAATTTTTAAACAATTTTTAAATAAATGTACCCAGCAGGTTGGGTCAAAAATTTAACCCAGCATTTCCGAAAGAGAAATTACACACACACACAAAGAATATTTTAAAATAACTCTTTTCTATTTTATTATATTTTAAAATGTAATTTCTATATTACTCCAGTATTCAGTGTAACACATCAATCTAAGTTCATTTACTGCTCAAGACACATTTCTTATCAATGTTAAAAATAAGTTGTGCTGCTTAATATTTTTGAGGAAGCTGTGATAATTTTTTCAGGATTTTTTGATGAATAGAAATTTTAAAAGAACAGCACACTTGATAAATTTAATGCATCCTTGCTGAATAAAAGTGTTATTCTCTTTCGGGAACCTGTACACCAAGATACTTTAGGGCTTTGCATCAATTCGACCATGCAACAAGTCTGTCCAATATTGGCAACATGTGTGCATGTCTTCACTCAGCGAGAGGTATGTCTCTCCTGCCTTTCTTTGTTACAGCCCCCATGCTTTGTGCCGTGTGTCCTGCATTTGGTCTCCCGCCTTTGCTGGGGCCACGAAGAACTCTCCAAGTTTCCATTCATGCTTCTCATTACTGGGCCATGTTGAGGTTTTATGGAGCCTTGTAAACCCTTGAATTACTGCACTTTAAAATAGATTTTGACACTATTATGTGACTGTGCTTATGGTGAAGCCTTTCATTGCTAGACAGAGGACTCATAATGGTGGACGACAAAAGAGCATGACTTGTTAATTATTTTTAACTGCCGGATAAAATGATTATGAACTAGGTAAAAATGCACAAAGGGCCTGTAAGGGGGTAAGACACGTAATGTTGTTTTGTCAAAAACATGATGGTCGAGGAAGCCAAGCTTCTTAAGAATTTTAAAAATAAAAGCAAATATCTTTATCATAGAAGCACAAAAAAAGACTCAAAATGAAAACAGAAAAAAAAAAAAAAACATTATTAAGAGAAGAATTAGCAAGACTATGACACTGTGGCATAACCTAACAAAACATTTTGTTTGCTGAGTAAGAGTCACGTGACTATCTGTCTGTGCATTTCTCCTCCCAGGCTTCTTTGAGACAGGAGCCGTCTGCTGGGCGGCAGAGTGGTCAGAATAGAAGGTGGCAGCCAGTCAAAACACTGCCTGTTATTCCAGCCAGGGCCCAAGTGCCAGTGAAGAGCTTCTTTTCATACGCCCTTAATGTGGTAAAGTGATCTGCTGCACAATAGGGACACTCAAGGAGGCCATCCCCAGCAAACAGGCCAAAACAAACAGCTCCCCTAGGCCTGGCTGCCTCACCCCTGGCCCCCTGAACACATCCCAGCACCTCTCAGGTCCGCTTCAGTGGGCATGCAAACACAAATACACTCACAAATACTGTACACATTCATTCCCATGCACACACACACAGTTAATGGATATGTGCGCAAATACAAATAACATCCACAAACAAATAAAGCACAAACACATGCTGCAACAAATAACACACCACATGCAACCACACATACTCTGAAAAAATATGCTGAGCTCACACCCTCATTCAGCGTTTAAAATACACAACAGCTCTGAAATCATAAAGAAAAATGCCTCCTGGTACTCTTCACGTGTTGGTCAAAAATGGCAGAATTTTCTTTTTTCTTTTTTTTTCTTTCAATAAAATGAATGTACTATATTTTAGTTCGATAATGTTTTTTTTATTTTATAAGGCTGTAGTTATAATCCATTTATTCACTTTTTGAGTATGTACCTGAAATTTCCAACTTAAACCGTCATAAATTTTGAATGCTTTTGAGCACAGACTTAATTTTGGTCTGTTTTTAAAGATGACACATGGCAAATTATTGCTGAAATGACAAAAGTTAGCTTAAAAAAAATTACAGAATGTTACATTTATTGTTAAGAAAAATGCACAAAAATACTTTTTTCAATTTTTATATGGAATATATATTTTCAAAAACACGTTTTCCTCTAAAACTGCAAGAAAATCAAAGCCATGAATCTAAACAAGTTGTGTTCCAAATTTAAGCTTGATATCTCAAAAAACGAGCTTTCAGTTAGATTTTGTTTTTTGACATTTGAATGTTTTCTTGTGATTTCTAACAAAAATAACAACTGCAACACTGATAACTGAAAAAGTTTTGTCTGCAAAATCAAAGCCATGTGTGGGACCAACAAAATAACAAAATAATGTGGTTCAACCAACATTCAGGGAAAGGAAAAAAAATAAAAATAAATAAAGGAAATGATGTAGACCCTGTAGACCCTCATGACTGTGTTTGAAGGTCAACAAGTCTTTTTCAACAAGGTTTGAAGGTCAACGATTAAAATTTCAAATATTTTGACCTTTTTATGACACGACAAGGTTAGTTCGGGTGATAGAATGTCTTGTTGTGACAATGATAGTTATGAAAACATTTTTACCTTTAAATGAGCCAAATTCTTACATACACCTAAAACGGCAATTTAATTCATATGGCTTTCAGCCATTCAAGAGCTACAATTGGAGAGGCATGCATCTCAGTAGACCGAGAGTGCTGTGACTGTGGCTTTGACTTTGTGTGGAAGCGCTTTCAATATTGACCACAGCCAGCATTTATGCGGAGGCCCAGCTGGCTCAGAGACAATTTGGCTGACAATGACAGAAGAATTAGCGCTCACTTTTACAAGCTCAGCCTCAAATTACTTCTCTAGCACTCTGCACTAGCTTTAGTAAATGAGACAAGGCAAATTCAAAAAGAAACTTTACATGCGGCCGCCCCATGTCTGTAATAAGCCCTCTCTCCTCTGATCCAAAGACATAATCAAGACAATAAAAGTCCAGGCGTTTACCGCACACCAAAGATCATGAGAATTATACAAGCACTACAACCGCTCCTGGAATGGGCCTTTTTCTAAAAGTGCTGTGTGTGAGGGAGAATGAAAGGCAAATGCTTTTCCCTCTTCTCCTCTTTCTTCACCCTTTTCTTCTCCCCTCTCCTCCTCCTTGTCTGTTGAAACATGTGGTCAGCTGTTGTGCTTCCATGTGGTCAGATGATCAAAGGCAGAGCGGGATAGTAATTGTCCCCTGCTGAAGCGCAGCTCGGCCTGGGATCAGGGTCCCAGCAGGTGGGGGGACAGCCATGAGAACGGCCAGAGAAGCCGGAGGAACGCGAGAGGCCCTGCCTGGCAGAAATAAAGACTTCCTAAGGGTTCCTCTCTGACAACAGAGCCGCTTGGGGAGAGTGAAAAATGAAGCCTCCACACATTTAGAGCTTTTTTCAGGAAGGGGGGAAAAGGGGCACAATTGGGGGGGTGAAAATGAATGCATAAGAACAAGAGATTATAATATTTGGAGAATGGGAAGGCTTTGATTGTGCGACTCTCGCCTCAGTTGCCGAATTTTAGCATCCCCGATTCACGTTTTTTTCTGGAGGAAACAATCATGTCACCTAGTTTCAGTTGTACTGATTATGCAAAATGCTTGTGCAATTGTTCGAAACCCAGCGTACATGAATCTCTGAGGGGATATTTATGAGACGGGGCAGTAAGAGAGAGCATACGACAGAAAGCGCAAGAGAAAGAGATACACCGTGGCTAAGTCAGTGTTTACCTGAAGACTAAAGGGAGCTGTGAAATCTCACAAGTCAGCCTACTTCACATATATGTGGGAGCCCACAAAACACTTTTCACTGCTGTCTGTCATTTTGATTGCCCAGCATGACTCTACCTCCCCCCACCACCACCACCACCACCAACCCCACCCCACCTCTTCCTCTGGCCAGATGGCTTTTTTTTAAACAGTCTGTGTCTTGCACCTCCACTCTCAATCCTTGGAAGAAGAGGGAGGAAAGGGCCAGCGGGGGACATTGGGCTGTGAGGACAAATGGTTTTGAGGTATAGCAGAGCAAATAAAATGGATTAAGGGGAACCTTTTCACAGACACCCCTCAAACTAGTTCGGCACTTCTTAGCCGAGGCCCTGATAAGCGCAGAGATGGTCCAATCCAGTTACAGAAATAAGAAAAAGAACCTTCTGCAAACAGAATGAAAAACATTTCCGCCGATCCTGATACTTCAAAGATAGGGTTTCAGGTTCCACATATATGTATTTTGATGCGCATAATGTAAGAACATGACCAAAATCTTCTCAAAGCTTTTTCTGAATCTCATAGATGTTCATTTAACATATAGAGCAGCACCTTCAATCATCAGAGCAAAACACAAGGCGGATTGACACCTACAGAAGACTATCATTGCAACAAAACATATTCATCAAATCCATACAAACACAGCAGGTCTCTTTCTACAACACCACAAAGGCCCTCAGTTCCTTCAAAGTGGAAAACGGACAGGAAACTCTGATTTCATCATCACAAAAGATTTCTGTTGCAACCCGAACCTGAATCCAACAGGCCTACAGACATTAAGGAGGCTGCTTGATTGACTGGAAAGGGGTAAATAGACCTGTCAGTCTTCTCACAGTCCCGACAGAAATGCCTGCAGTTTGAGTGATGGAAGAAGTCCCTCTTGCACAATCTCATACAATACAAATTCATTCATAGATATTTGGCGCAGTCCTTCTTGTAATATCTGACAATACTTCAGGGATTACAGATTCAAGATTCAAGGCTGAGCCTTCTGTCTTTGCAACCACTTCGTAGTCATCTCCAGTCTTTAATGATGGCCGAAGCACTTCACTGGTCATTTCAAAACAGTGCAAAATAACCCATTTGATGCTGTTCCAACATCAACCAAATCAAATGCAAAACAATGACTCCATATGTACCCGAAACTAAATGTCAGAGCAAGAAAGGACTGACATTTGACTTCCTGATGGATGTCATTATGTCACTAGGCAACATAGCACGAACGTCCTGCCTGAATAAAAAGAGCTATTGTCGACTGCAATCAATAAAAGAGAGCTAGTTTTTTTTTTTTTTTGTAAATAATGCACATGAAAAACAAATGGCACATACTAATCAGTCTTTTTGTTTGTTGTGGAATAGCAGGAATCCCTTTTGAGCTGACTGTTTGCGTTTTGTCTTTTCAAAAGCCATTTTGGCAATGTATGAGGTAGCCATTTTAACAGCCAAAATGAATAATTATTTTATAAAGGTTTAAACAGTCACTCACGCCAATTTTATAATGTATAGGTGCATTTCGAATCAAATCAAGGTGATTTGTTTGGTTTGGAAATGTCAAAAAAAGCAGAACGATCAGAGCTGAATCCTGTCACTGGATTAGATCTGTGACATAAGCCCTTCCCTTCACATCAGGTCACAGGCTCCATGTCACATGACACCAGGGCCTTGACCCCTCTGTGGTGACATGTTACTCTAGGGTCAGTCAGGTCACTCAATTAGCAAAGGAGACAAAGACCTGGGTGTAGAGGAGGTGAGAGATCAGCCATCCCATCCAAAGAAATTCAACCACAGAGCTCTCCGCTGCACGCCTGCTTCTGCTCGCCTGGCCAAGCCCTCATTTAGCAGTTCACTGACTGGAGACGTGCCCGCTGCTCTTCGCAGAGTTTGCGGTGACAGCCAAGAGTCACTAAAAAGCTGAAGAGTCACTCCTGTGCCACATGGCGGGACCGTCGGCGAGATTATGATCTTACATCCATGAGTCAAGAATCTGGTCTTGGATTGACTGGCACGCATATTAGTGTCAGAAAGAGTCTGATGTCAAACAGACTGGCATCAGCAGGCGCACATGTTGGGAGGGGAAATAAAGCTGCTCTTTAGGGTAGTAACAGTACATGCAGGAAAATGTATGCAAGCATATGTGTTTATGCAGTATAGCTTACGCTGTTACACAAACATCAAGGCGATTATTCATATGTCTTCAGCAACCTGTGCACACCCCCCCCGACACAAGACGCCCACTTATATACAGCCTTTTTTTCCATCTTGCCATCCCTATTATAGACACTCATCCAGAGAGAATGAAACAGAGGAAGATGATTGTAGTCAGAGGTATTTTAGGTGAACCTCATCTTGATAGAGGTGTCTAGAGGGCTTAGAGTTTAAACCATCCTCTTTTTGCTGCAATGCAATCGGGTATGGACTTGCACGCAGATTTTCATTTTCATTTTCATCCCACATACAACAACCACACATACTGCCTGCGAACTTTGATGATGAATATAACCTGCTGTCAGAAAGAACTGTTCCCAGTGCTTCATCTATAGCTCTCCTAAATCTAGAATATGCTTTGAAATGTTGAGCAGCCTATAGTAAAGGAAAAACAAATCTATAACTACGCTGCTGTAATACTTGTCCATTGGTCTTTTGCCACTCGAGCCCCATTACGAAAGATTAATTCTACTTGCGAACTTGCAAGCACTAAACTACTGTAAGTACAGAACAACAGCTGGCCCTGTCATTTCCATAAGAATACAAACCACAACAGCTGCTCTCGCCAGCATCTGCTGAGCTGTTTATGAAAATAAACAGCGCGGATCCTCATAAACATCCTCATAAAGTCATCAACTATCTCCAAATTTACAGCACTGAAAAATGCATTAGGCTCAGCCCTGATTTGATAGCACTAAATTTCTCGGCTCATAAATATATTTATATAGTCTATTCACAGAGCGCACCAATTACAAGGCGAGCAGGGAAATTGTCAAACAATGTTTCGACATGTTTAATAACATTGGGGTATGATTTGTCAAGGCAGTGCACCAAACATTGCCGCTAATGAGTAGCAATGGAACTCCGAGGCTGCCTGGCCAAATCATGGGGCCTTGGAGGACTATTCAACCATTGTCAACAATTTCACTCTCAGTCCTCGCGCAAAGCGACAGAGACCACCGTTACTGGATAGCACTTAGCTAATGGCTCCCTTTTGGCAGCCGTAATTACACAATGATTAGCTTTACCCACTTCAAACTTTCACACTTCACCTTGTGTTCCTATAGTCTGCAGTGAGCAGGTCTGGGAACAGCTATGCAGGCCAGTCTGTGCCAGACTTGTTCGAAATGGCACCTTCACATTGTGGATTCTATGTTTAGTTAGTGCTAATCCAATTGAATCCAATGCTTCCTGTCAGGCAAGGTGCTGGCAGACTACATAAACATATTAGTAGACAATGAAACCTCCACTAATGTAATCTAGAGTTTATTGAGGTCCAGACAGTGTGAAAGGTTAGCATGCTTCTGTCAAGTGAACAATACTTTAAGTCAACCCGCATAAAGACCAAGTATGATATCGAGGTTTGTCATACATCCAAATGCCTGGTGGTAAGCAGTATTTTTAGATGATTTAAGAACTGAAAAATATATTGCTAAATAGTAAAACTTCAAATATAGTCAAAACAAGTATATGAAACATTAGAAAACAAAGTGTAAATGAGAAAACATTGAAGGAAGACACGGAAGGCTTAACAGAAGTTAATCAGCAATAAATAAAAAATATTGAAATATGCACATTTAATTATTGCATACATGTATTTACTTTATTAAATATTAATGTTTATTTATTGTCAATGAAATTGAAGAATTTGTGTGTATGTGTGTGTGTGGACTTCCCATTTCAGACCTGCCAGATTCAGACTGCTGTTCATATCTTAAAGCACTCCTTCTCTGGCATGTCAATGGAGGGAAATTGTTGACGATTTGAATGTCTGATGAGATGCCGCCGGTGGTCTGCCTCTGGAAGTTGAACATATGGGAGGGGAGGGCTAACAGGGTGAAGAGGCTCAGTCATCTTACGTTTTATAGATAGTCATGCATATGTTGGCAATAACCACAGGGAACAGGCTGTAATGCATCCTTCCAATTGAGAATTCATAATCCATGTGTACTCTGAGCCAAACCATATCATAATTATTCATTTAATTAATTAAATAATTAAAAATCTTTAATTAATATATCTTTAAAGTAGGTCTTTCTTTTCGAATAAAAAAATGAGGATGTATGAATTCAAGTTTGTATGAAAAATTCAGCTTAACATTTTGGCATAGCGAGCAACGCTTTTGTTCCTGGTACAGAGACAAAAATGTAAATGTGAAACATGTTAACAAATGGGAACCCTGATGTCATAGCAAATGAACAGTTTTAGTAACAGCTGATAAAAAAATAATAAAATCAATAATGGCAAAACAAACAAGAATTAAACGAGGCTTCTCTACGAATGCATTTGGTGCAGTTGTTAAGATATTTGCCCATAACTTCCCAAGCTAAATCAATAAATATCCTCTTGTGTTGGTTTCCACCATCAATCCTCAGCAGAAATAAAAGAGGGAAACACACCTTCCTCTGATCAATATTACAACAGCTAGGCTCAGGGCAGGCATCTGAGACTCCTGCTTTGTAGCCAGAGAGGTCTTTATATGTTCTCTAGAGGACTTATTCACCCCAGCCTTCAGCCTAGATGCTCAAGTCACTACATTTCTGGCCTATCCACCTTGACGCCCCCCTCTTCTTGCGTGAAGCAGCATAAGAAGTCTGATTCAAGTGATTTCTCTTTTTTTTTTTCTAGTCAAGTTGGATGGCAGGAATTGAAACATTTAAAAAGCCAACAGCGATAAGCCAAGCACAGACACCCCGCAGACAGACCACCTCGCCTTGGAGACACTTAAGCGTCTGTGGCTTTGACAGCATTTTCATCACTCCCCCTACCCCCCTTCACCATCTGTGAACGTGCCCGGCAACATCAAACCGAGTCTGAGAATCGAAAGCCAGGAGACAAACCCGTTCAGGGGTACTATCCTTCGCTGACAAAAATGACTGTCACTCGTAGCAGAAAAAGAGTCACTTGGCGGTGGTTAACGCACACCATCCATCGTGCAGGTAATGTTTTTCTCCTTTTCTCTCATGAGGAGAGGCCAGTGGCGCTGCCATGTGTGCAGTTAGAGGCCGCCCTGGCAGCAAGCGCTGCTTGCACTTGCATCAATTACAGCGGATGGGCCTGACAGCTGTAATTACATACCTCAACACTGATTATGTGCGGTCTGTCATGGAGACCAGCAAGGCACCTATTTTCATGCACTCGTTTAAGCAGTCAGTTGTCAGGGCAAAGTGGCAAAGCAGGAACGGCCCTCTTCAAGGAGGAGGAAGGGAGGGAAAGTGGCGGGGATGTAGCTACCGTGGAGTCAAGTAAACCCCCTCCGCATGCTCTCATCCCCACCGCCTCGGTCTTGGCAAGATCTCCTGCTGCTCAGGGCAGTAATAGCTACTGCATAAAAAGCCCATGTTATTATTGTCACAATAGTGAAGGACTCATAGGAAATTGGGGTAGACCTGCTCATTGATGCGGTTGTCTTCTCTTACAGCACAAAGCGAAGACCTGTGCATAACCAATTTAACAAGAAGTTGTCAATAGGACTCAACCTAGTATTTTAGACAATATCGAATGTTAAGTGGCACAATGATACCGATATGACTACGTTAGAGGAGGAAATGAAGGAAAGTAAACCAGTAGGGGAAAAAAAAGAAAAAAAGTGCACAGCTGATGTGTTGAGCACATTGAATCGATTCCAAGGAAAATCAAATATGCCATTAATATTTAATACACAAAGCAAGCTAAATGCATTTGCCGATCACATGACAAAATAGTGACCTTCCTACTAGCTCAATGTAAAATTAAGGCTTTTAAAATCAAAGCGGCAACTCCAACATATTGCGTGGTTGTGCTTCCGGCAACAGAGTTCGAGGCCTGGCTTGTTGTCCTTTCTGATCCCATCCCCCCACCTCTCTCCTACTTTGCTTCCTGACTGCCTTCAGTACTGTCCTGCATAAAGGGAAAATGGCAAAAATAATATTAAAAAAAAAAAAACCCAAAGGACTATCAAATATTGGATGTAATTCACTCAGTCTTGAGCACCAGTCTTTATAAAAAAAAAAAAATCTTCCAGTGCCCTAGCCATGCCACCCTCGCCCTTTTCAAACCCCCCATTCCAGACATCCATACTCCAACCCCCAATGCTCGCATTAAAAGCCTGGCCAATCCAGCTGTGAGTTCGGGCAAACTGCCAAATTGTCTGGCAAATGATACGGAAATCTCTGAAACAAATACAGTAGCAATGATATTACCAAGTATCTGGAAATGGTTCATTCTACAGCTGTGATGTGTGACTCAGTTTTGAATACAGACATTATTTACATAGCTATCATTGAGAACGTTTACATCTCACCCCCATTATATTTATGTGTAATCTCATGTAAATGTCTTAAACGCAGCTCTTTTATGCAATAAAAGTCATAAACGGTTCGAGCAAAACCCAAGCTGCATTTTAACATCAAAACTGGGGGGAAAAACGTATCAAAATGCAGTTTTCTTGGTAAAGCAAAATGGTTCGGCCTACCTGTCCTCCGATATTAGAGACTTGAGATATGAGATATGAGACTTTCGTTCATCTTCAAAACAATCATAACAAATCTGAGAGCTTTCTGTCTCTCCATTGACAGCTACGCAACTACCACTTCGATGCTTCAAAATTCATAAAGAGATTGTAAAACTAATCCATATTAATAGAGAGGTTTAGCCCAAATTTTAAACATAAACAGAAGCTCAACCGAACCTTCTTGACGCATGAGAAAGAACATCTTCAGGAAGCTCAAATGTGCTGCATATCACATGAGAATGAACCTCATTGGTTCTTGCGGAAGCTCAAACGTGCTGCGTAACACACGAGAATGAACCTTATTGGTTCTCGTACGTCAAGCAAACATGCTTGAGCTTCCGTTTACCACAACTGATGTATGAGTTGATGAATGTTTATATGTGAATAAAAGCCTAAATTCAATCTGTTCATCATATAAAGTGATCATGTCTCTTCAGAAAATTTGGACTAATCGGACTAATTAGCCGTCTATGGAGGGATACAAAACTCTCAGATTTCACCAAAGGATCTTCATATGTGTTCTGAAGATGAACCAAAGTCTTACGGGTTTGGATCAACATGAGGGTGAGTAATTAATTACAGAATTTTCATTTTTGGGTGAACTAACCCTTTAATACTGAATAATTTAAGGAGGTTTTCAATATGCTGTATTATGCCATTGCTGAATTTCTGGATTTCTGCAAACCATAATAAGCAAAAGCCTTTGCTTATAAAGCTCTCACTCTACCATTCAACAGTGTGAGGTGTGAGTGCTCCCTTTGCAGTGACCTTCAATAGCTTATTGATTTCTACAAATACAAAAGTGGCCATTCGTAGTCCAAACTCTCATGTGCGCAAGTTCCATTGAACTGTCTGCAGCGTTCCTCTGTAAAACCTCCAAAACCGTAATCACGAAAGGAATAAAAAAGCACACTGTTTTGTACCAACAAACAACAAACATAAAAACACCTAAGTGAGAGTGTGCATCGCTATTTGTCCAAAAGTATTGTGAGGATAATGGCATTTAATCCTCACATCAACCCCCACCCAGACCCGCTCCACGCATCCCGGCCTTACAAAGACCGTCCTCCAATAATAAGCTGTCTAGTCCTTGGCTTCCAGGCCTTTGTCATATTGCCTATCGACATGTTAGATTAAACAAAATTTCACATGTCAATTAAATGAGTGTTGCCCGGGTGATTAGCAGATCCCACTAATTGTCTCCCTCCTCCTCTGCCATAATTTTCCACACGAACGAACAGGAAAAAGGGCTTTGTCCAACAGGGCCCCCATCAAACATGTCTAAGATGGGTCTTTATGTCCTCCTCCACTTCTTCCCATTCTCCTGGGGGAAAAGCAGAGGAAGAGAGGGATGTGGTGGGGAGGAGAGGAGATGAGATTGGGGGGTGGGGGGTGGATTCACTTTTCAGGGCGCTCCGCTCAGTTCGGGGCATCCCGCTGATGGGGTGCAGTGAGAACGCAAACAGTGGGTCCTAGACGCCCGGCGCAAGGCCCCATTCACACACTCCCACACGTGCACCCTCACTGATAATTACCCAACCGGCCCCCAGAGACAAGACGCCCACAAAGGCTGGGCCACTAACAGTTTCAGACAGGGGCCAAGGCATTGCCAAGATCTTCCTCTTCCACATATTCTAATTTCTTCCCTGCATATGTTTGTTTTCCTTTGCCCTAATGAACACGTTCTCTGTCTGGGTCTACCTTTGGTCCATCACATCAAAGGGGTGATGTCTGATTGGCTTTGGTGGATCTGAGTTAATGAAAATGGCAGAAAACATTTTGATCTTGCTTTAAGCAGTAGTAGATTTGACAGTAGTCATTGAATCCATAGTATTTTTTTTTCCTACTATGGAAGTCAATGGCTGTCTGGTAATCAACATTCTTTAAAACATCTTTTGTGATCCAACACAAGAAAGAGACTCATACAGGTTTGGAACAACTTGAGGGTGAGTAAATTATGACAGAATTTAAATTTTGGGGTGAAATGTCCCTTTGAATATGGCATGACCGAAAGATGAATGAACTTTAGAAGGTGTGTTGAAAGATACAGTACAACTTACTAAAATGTATCATCTCTTATTTTAAATCAGTATCTACCACAGAAAAACCTCAATAACAGCCTGTGAACATATCACTTAATGTTGCATTTATCTCATGAAAATGATTCATTATTGTTCACAGTTCGTTGGTTAGCTATAATTTAAAAAAAATACAGAGGATCTTATTTCTGTTAATTAGTTAAAGTATGTTTGAATAAAACTTATGAAATCTACCTTATGTGCAACTGGAATGTTTGTATACAACTCCAGTTTTTATTTAAATGTGATTATTATATCTGAAAATAAATAGCAGTTGAATATAACAGTTTGGACTTTATTGTTAATTTAACCTTTAATATTACAGTAATGTACCAAATGAGAGGTTTCCCAGTATAGTTTGCAGTATTAGTCGGGAGAGATTCATTATTTACTTATGGACATAGTGTAAACACACAAGGACAAATGAGGTAAACCTGAAATTTCCCGTTCAATCCAACCAGACACTATTTTTAATATGTACAAGCTCACAAATAATAATATTTTTCATTCTCAGGCAAAAACTCTTCTCTAGTGCAGCTTTAACCTAGAAGTATTTGTACAATTCCACAGACTGAAAATCACAAAATACAGTTTTAATAATACAACATTTTTAGGAATTTAAAATCCCAACCTGACTCAAGCTTTCAGACTTCACTCAAGTGATCACACTTCCTTTGACTCTTTCTCTCCTCTAACTGATTATGGGGTCTGGTGAAAGAAGACACAGCCCTGTTTGCACTGCACTTTCTGAAGTGTACACAATAGATTGTGTCCCATTGAGTTCAAATTTGCTGGAAGTTTCCTTTAAAAGTAATACAAAGAATTGGCTGTATGGTCTACTTTTTGTGCTGAGGCAGCAGACCATAGGACTAATAATAGATGAGGGGAATCTCTCATCTGAGTCTACCTCACACACTGAACGTGGGCAGGAGAACATGACGGGCATGAGTGTGACATTCACCCGTACTCTAAATTCATTCACTCAGAACTCACCATCACTCGCCCTCCTTTACACACAGCATTTTCCCAGAGGCCTGTATTATGTATGGGGGTGTGTGTTTATAAGGGACCGTTAGAGTGTGTGTGTGTGTGTGTGTGTAGACAGTGAGTGCCAGGTTGTCACATGTAAGTACTCATGCATGAATATGTGTGTATGAGTAGAAGAGAAGCAGCAGACAGACAGTGGCTTGAACAAATCTCAGTGGAGAGATAAAAGACTGTCTATGAATCTGATTAAACCAGATTAAAATGTGTATATATATATATTAATATATATCATAAAGAAATAGGTCTACCAAATATCCTGACTGACTGAATTCCATCCAATTTACAAACTGCTAAAATAAACTTTAATTTTTGTAAGTTCCCATGGTCTGGCCTTCTCAAAACTGTAAAAACTGCAACTAGTCACTTAAGTCTGCAAATGGCTATGAACAAGAGAGGAAAGGTGGTGGGCGGGGATTCGAGAAGAGGATTAGGTTTCTATGGCAACACTGAAGTTCAAGTCCCCCCATGTAGTGGAGAAAGTAGCAGAGCACTAGAAGATTCCATCCACACAGCACAGCTAGGCCCTTTTGGGGGTCTGGATGGGGTAGAGAGTAGAGACATGTTCTGCTGGCTCAGGACTGGCCCTGAAATATTAAATAAATCATAGACACAGGCTCCTGAGGGACAGGGCTTTGGAGTGGTCAGGACAGTCTGTGGCCCCCTAATGTCTAGAAGGAGTTGGTCTTGGAATGGCACTAATTTGACACAGCGAGGTAATCTGACAAAACTGTGGGGCTTCTCTGCTTTGTCACAATGTGTAAGGGCCCTTGTATTTAAGCATGGCTGCTTTCACAGTGGAGTTAATTAAGGTGCAGTTTAGCACAAATTGCTGAGGACAGAATCCAGCTGATGGCCTTGAGGGTCATTAGGGTTTTACCAAGTTTAGCAGTCTGAACTGTGAGTCTATAAGCTGGGGTGATATTGGGAAAATTAAGGTGAACCTTTTCTGTGTTCTGCGCCAATACAAATCCCAGCAAACTCAGAAAATAAAGAAGTATCTGTTATGACTAAGAGTCTTGAGAATAGATTCCATCAATACAGCAGATCAATACAGTCTCTTACCTCTCTCACAACTCTGACACACTTGATATGTCTTGTGCGGGCAAGTGCAGCGAGTCACACTCAAAAGATAAGATAAAAAGAAAGTCAGCTTTCAACATCTGACAATGATTGCAAATGATGTGCCTCTTCAACAATAGGAAAAGGCTACTCCCCTTAGAATACCACTCACGAGTGGTACAGAATCTAAATTCCATCAAAGGCAAACACCTTTATGCCACCTGTGACAAAGAATATAACAAGGTCAATATTTAAATCTTTTTTGAAAAATTCTGTTTATCCTTCCAAAGGCAAATATTGGCAGGCATCAGAGCGCTTCCTGAATCAATGGCTTCTATGCAAAGAACACATAAGCAATGTGTCCAGGGGTTATATATATTAAATGATATAATTTATTTGTAAAGCAGATAACAGATTCTTAAACATGAGAATCAGGTTAAATGTTGCAATGAATGATCCACAATACAAAATGGAAATGCAGAAGAGGCTTGTTTATTATTTGTGTTTATTTTTGACAATACACAATCATATATTTCAAACAGGATTGGCCTTAAAGGTGATAAAGAGGATCTTTTCGTCGACTGAGAAGCCAAAGACTGTTACTGAGTTTTTGAAATGAGCGCATGCGTAAGAACAACCCCCCTCCTTTCGAGGGAACGCCTCCCAAAACCCGTGCACAAGTAACGGAACACGAGTGTTTACCACCGGCATTCGCCGTGTCGTGTTAGTGGATTCATTATGTCGGACTCACCGCAGGTAACTCATAATCTGCAGTTGTTACTCCTGTCTCCGGACAAAAACATCGCATGCGGCGCCTGTGGAGTGTGGAACGTTACTGGAGCGCGCAGCCGCGCTCGTCTCTCACAAGGAATGTCACGGCAGTGATTGACAAGCCAGAGGGCCAATCGTTTAAGCGATGATCGCGTAAACGATTGGCTGATGTTTTTAAGGCCCTACCTCGTGCACAGATGATGTATATTAATATTATTCCTTTCAGTGCACCTAATAAATAGTCTTTTATCAGTTAGTAAAGACAGTTTCAGGTAATATTGCAAAAATGTATAAAACAAAACATCCTCTTTAGCACCTTTAAATAAGAAATGTTTCAAGGATTACTTTGCATAGACGTTACATTTCAATCAAACCCCAGTGTGTCCAGAGGCACCCCATATAAGCATCAAAGATCAATTAGATTAAGCAACTTTTTTTTCTTTCCTGAATTAAAGGTGCTCTAAGCAATGTCACGTGTTTTTAGGCCAAAAAATTTTTTGTCACATACAGCAAACATCGCCTCACTATCCGCTAGCTGCCTGTCCCCTGAACACACTGTAATAAACGCAGTCTCTGTAGTCGCCACAAGCTCCAAAAACGGCAACAAAAACAAACTGGTGCAGTCTGGACCACGAAACATGCTCCAGCCAATAACCGACAAGAATGATTTTAAATGCGCGTTCATGACTGTTTCAGGAAGCACGGAGGGGAGGGGGAGGAGGAGGAGGAGGGAGGGTCTAGCTAGCCTCTGTTTTGTTTGACAACACTTCGAACGTCAACAGGAAGTTACTCCGCCCAGGATCGCTTAGAGCGCCTTTAATCATTGTTTTTGAACTAATCGGATCAATTGCTCACTCACTTGACTTGTTGCCACCTACTGGCTTAACGATGCAAGTTGCACTTAAAGGATTAGTTCACTTCAGAATTAAAATTTCCTGATAATTTACTCACCCCCATGTCATACAAGATGTTTGTCTTTCTTTCTTCAGTCTAAAACAAATGATGGTTTTTGAGGAAAACATTCCAGGATTTTTCTCCATATAGTGGACTTCAACAGTTACCAATGAGTTGAAGGTCCAAACAGTAGTTTCAGTGCAGCTTCAAAGGGCTCTACATGATCCCAGACGAGGAATAAGGGTCTTATCGAGCAAAACGATCTGCATTTTTTTTCTTTTCTAAAAAAATAAATAAATAAATAAATATATATATACACTACCGCTTAAAAGTTTGGGATCAGTAAGATTTTTAATGTTTTTAAAAGAAGTTTCGTCTGCTCACCAAGGCTTAATTTATTTAATTAAAAATACAGTAAAAACATTAATATTGTGAAAAATTATTACAATTTAAAATAACTGTTTTCTATTTGAATATATTTTACAAAATAATTTATTCTTGTGATGGCAAAGCTGAATTTTCAGCATCATTACTCCAGTCTTCAGTGTCACATGATCCTTCAGAAATCATTCTAATATGCTGATTAGTTCCTCAAGAAATATTTGTTGTTATTATCAATGTTGAAAACAGTTGTGTACTTTTTTTTCAGGATGCCTTGATGAATAGAAAGTTCACAAGAACAGCATTTATCTAAAATACAAAGCTTTTGTAACATTTTACACTACCGTTCAAAAGTTTGGGGTCAGTAAGAATTTTTATTTTTATTTTTTTTTAAAGAAATTAAAGAAATTAATACTTTTATTAAGCAAGGATGCATTAAAGGTGCCCTAGAATTAAAAATTGAATTTATCTTGGCACAGTTGAATAACAAGAGTTCAGTACATGGAAATGACATACAGTGAGTCTCAAACTCCATTGTTTCCTCCTTCTTATATAAATCTCATTTGTTTAAAAGACCTCTGAAGAACAGGCGAATGTCAACATAACACCGACTGTTACGTAACAGTAGCATTAGCCGTTAGCCACGGAGCACAGCCTCAATCTCATTCAGAATCAAATGTAAACATCCAAATAAATACAATACTCACATAATCCGATGTATGCATGCAGCATGCATGACGAACACTTTCTAGAGATCCATTTTGAGGGTTATATTAGCTGTGGGAACTTTGTTTATGCTGTTAAAGGCAAGCGCAAGCTCCGTGGGCGGGGGAGTGCCAGATTTAAAGGGGCCGCAGCATGAATCGGCTCATATTTAATGATGCCCCAAAATAGGCAGTTAAAAAAATTAATTAAAGAAAATCTATGGGGTATTTTGAGCTGAAACTTCACAGACACATTCAGGGGACACCTTAGACTTATATTACATCTTGTAAAAAAACGTTTGATGGCACCTTTAAATTAACCAAAAGTGACAGTAAAGACATTTATAATGTTACAAAAGATTAGATTTCAGATAAACACTGTTCTTTTGAACTTTCTCTTCATCAAAGAATCCTGAAAAAAAAAAAAAATTGTACACAAATATTTTGTACAATTGTAAACAATAAATGTTTCTTGAGCAGCAAATTGACATATTAGAATGATTTCTGAAGGATCATGTGACACTGAAGACTGGATTAATGATGCTGAAAATTCAGCTTTGACATCACAGGAATAAATTACAATATTTAAAATATTTTCAAATAGAAAACAGTCATTTTAAATTATAATAATAATATTTCACAATATTACTGTTTTTACTGTATTTTTAATTAAGTAAATGCACCCTTGGTGAGCAGACGAAACATTAAAAATCTTACCGATCCCAAACTTTTGAGCGATAGTGTATATATACACTTTTTAACTACAAATGCTTGTCTTGCACTGCTCTGCGATGCACCACGCATTACGTAATCACGTTGGAAAGGCCACGCATGACGTAGACGGAAGTATCGTGGTAGAGCGAAAAACTCCATCTCATTTGCTCCTCCAACTTCAATATTGTCAGATATCATTGTTTTACCTTTTTTTGTAAAGGGGCGTTTGACTTAATCTTTACACATTCGCCTATGTCATGCGTGATCTTTTCAATGTGATTACGTAATGCGTGGCACATCGCAGAGCTAGACCTAGAAAACTAGGTAACTAATTTTATTAAATTAATTCACAATATCTTATGCCTAATATGATGAAAACAGCTAATGTTTCTTGTCTCATCACACTGACAGTCACAAATTACATTACATGAATCACATAAATGATATATTTTCAATTTAAAATGGCGAAATTAGACAAAAGATTATTAGTTTGCATAACTGAATATGTTGGTCGTTTAACGCTTCTAACATAAAACAGCTATCAAATATTAAATGCTTAGTTTAGCTAGCTTGATTATATCTCTTTATAATAATATAATATAATATAATATAATATAATATAATATAATATATATATAATATAATATAATATAATATAATATAATATAATATATAATATAATATAATATAATATAATATAATATAATATAATATAAACCAAGACATATTGGGTGGGCTTAGTTAATCTTTTATACAATTTTTACAATTTTGATTATTTGCATTTGATTATTTTAATATATGTAAAAAAAAAAAATAATGAAATAAAAAAAATAAATAAAAATGCTATGCCAAAGCAACCGTATAGCGTGAAGAAAACATAAAAATAAAAACGTGTTGGTACAACAGCAATTATCACTGCATTACCATTCATGTAAGAAAGGACTTATTAGAAACTCTGGAAGAGAAAAGACTTGTAAATGACTTGGCCCCTGTCTAAAATGGTTAGGGACTCTGTCTGTGCCCTTGTCTTGTCTCTGGGGGCCAATTAGGCAATCATCAGTGAGCGATGTCTTATTAGGAGCTCTCATCACTATTAAACTACCACTCCTTTGTTTGTTTCAACATGAACACAGGTCAGGGGATATCAGGTGTGAATTATGAGAGGCTAAAAGGACATATTGAAAATGAAGACTGTATTGCAGCTGTCAAAGGTCTGCAGCTGGCCTTGTCAATACAGTTCTAAAGGACCATACATAATCAGTTTTGGGTCACATGATTAGAAGCACACACAAATAACACTCAAAGCCCATCCAGTCAGAGTCAGCATCCAATACTGTTAGTCTTCATGATGTGGTGTGCCATACTTGTTAAGCTGTGATTTATAAATGCAATCACAACACAGCTTGACACAAACAAACATCATAGGCCCCGTTTACGGTTAGTATTAACAATCCGTCTCGGGTGATCTGGTCACAGTGGTCAACCAAGATATATTGCAGTTTATAAAAGGTATTTACATGCATCTCAAATGTGACCACGTGTCGGATCAGATTTCAAGGGGAGGGTCTCTGAATTCAAAACTACAATAACGACTTGCAGTGTATCGCCACATGTTGAATTGTTTAAGAAGGCCTAGTTCACTCAAAAATGAAAGCCTCGTTGTTGATCCAAACTTGTAAGACTTTCTCTATTCTGTGGAACAGAGGATATATATATTTTATTTTTTTTTTTTTTTTTGTTCATTCAATTAAAGTTGTTTTGGAATTCCTTGACTTTCATTATATGGAGAAAAACAGTTGAAACATTCTTTAAAATATAGGATATTTGGTTTGGTTTGGTTTGGAACAACATGAATATGATACAGAATGATTACATGATTACAGAATGTTCATTTTTGGGTGAAGTATTCCTTTAACCCTTTAAATAGGGGCCTGTTTACACCTGCTATTAAGATAGACGAGGGAGACACATTTTTGTTCACTTTCAATCATTTCTGTCCTGATTTTTTTGAGGGGAGGGTCTATGGGTGGGTAAATCTATGGGCTTTTCCAGATCTTTCAATCTAATGGACAAAATAAGCTTGCAACCAGAGACAACATAAAAACGCACAGAAAGCATCAGCTTTTGTTTCTGCCCTGGTAGCCACAAGACAACGCCGAACACTGTGAGTGCGTGTTAGAAATCAGGAATGGTGAGAGAACATTGTGCTTGGTACGATTTTGTCTTCAAACCAGACTTGGGTCTTCAACCCATTGCAAAAATGAAAATTATCCCCTGATTTTATCACCCTCAAGACATCCTAGGTGTATATGACCATCTTCATTCAGACAAACACAATATGGGATGCATTTAAAAATATCCTGGCTCTTGAACGGGGGGCACAATTTTGAAGCCCAAAAAAATACATCTATCCATCAGGAAAATAATCCATACGGCTCCAGGGGGTTACTAAAGGCCTTCTGAAGTGAAGCGATTAATTTTTGTAAGAAAAATAAACATATTTAAAACTTTATAAACCAAAATAACTAGTTACTGCCAGACGCGATGTATGACGCAGGATGTAGGAGTAGCGTAAGCTTAGGCGCCTCTCACATCATCTCTCTACTCATTTTAGATTTCTAATCGATGCGTACGGCCGTCTGCTGGAAGCTAGTTATTTTAGTTAATAAAGTTTTAAATATGGATATTTTTCTTACAAATGAACTCTCTGGAGCCATATGGATTATTTTTATGATGGATGGAAGCATTTTTTCAGGCTTCAGAATCGCGCCCCCATTCATGACCATTATATTATACCATTATATTTTTAAAAATATCTCTGATTGTGTTCGTATGAAAGAAGATAGTCATATACACCTAGGACGGCTTGAGGGTGAGTAAATCATGATTTTCATTTTTGGGTGAACTATCCCTTTAAATCCTGCTTGGTTAGTGCGCTTACCATAATGTTTACGCGTTAGGTCAGTAAGCGGAGAGTAGGTGATTTTTTGTGGTTGTATGAACGCATTCGACCACATGAGCGTCTACACTTTGAATGCAATCTGGTCAAATGTTTTTTCGACTACCTCTTTAAGTGGTCGAAAGTCGACAAGCTCAAAACGTTTTGGACCCTGTTTACACCCGTATTTAGTGTCGTTCACTTTTCGTCAGTAAAGCCGGTTCCCTGATTACCACTAAATCGCCATCACCTGCTTTCAAATGGAGCGCCATTTAATAGACAGAGCCGTAGTTCACTGACAAGCTACGCAATATCGCGTTCATTATTGCAGATGAATCGCCTTCGATAATGAACGCGATATTGCGTAGCTTGTCAGTGATCTACGGTTCTGTCTATTAAATGGCGCTCCATTTGAAAGCAGGTGATGGCGATTTCGCGGTAATCAGGGAACCGGCTTTACTGACGAAATGCGCGTGACAATCGCATGCGATATATCGCCCAGCCCTAGACTGGATTGATGAAAACACATCTTAATACCAGGTGTAAACAGTGCCTAAGGGTTCATTTTCAGTAATAAGTAGTCTAGAACTATAGTGAGTTAAGCATAAGTAGTTACAGAAGAGCTTTGACTTAAGGTGTTTTGAGCGTGTGAAGGATGCAAGACTCCAAGTTCATCCCGGCGGGTACATTAACCTGACTGCCTGTCCTCGAAGTATAAAGCTAGTCCTGATGCAATTAAACTACGACAGCAAATCAGCCATTTGCATGGCAAATGCACCGTAAAAATCCTATTTGAGGATTGGATAACAAGAACCAACCCATTTTGTTGGTCTGTAGCTGTAAAGCAATGTCAGACTCAAGTTTCTCTGACCATGAGAAAAAGCCCCAAATGCACCCATCCATGGCGTCCCCCACCCCTCAGTGCCTGCTGCTCCCTGGGGGGATCACCACCTCCTGACCTCCTCTACTAAAGGGTCAAAGGGAATTTAACACAAGGCTCCCACATTCCTCCAAGGTGATAATTGCTGTTGCTCTCTACAGGGGGCCATCAGGCAGTGGGTAAACAGGAGGAGCTTAAAAAACTCACCTACTCCCGTCCCCTCCCCTCACACAGCATCTCGTGGATGACACACATGAATTATGGCATCAACCAACAGTGTGTCGACAGCGACACCAGCGCAGCGTATGTTTTTTACAGCCCTCGCAAGTGTGCAGCTGTTAGCCTCAGTGTAAACAGCAGACCCACTTCACACATTCAGTCAGACGTCTCCAAGCACCTCCTATGCTAATAAGATTTATTGAAAATTTCAAACTGAGCCCATAATAAAACAAAGCATCATGGCGGCTTAATTAGTCCTCTTCATCATCTATACCCCCCACTCTGCTGTCCCGAAAGGAGAAGGCCTTGGAGGGAACTGATGGATGGACCGTGTCACGGATGAGACCTCCCTCATTAATTCAAGGCTGAAGCACTGCTCCTCTCCTGTGGACACGAGCCGTGATAACATGCAGCTAAGGTCCCAAATTAACTTTTTGCCACACCTGCCACTGGCAGGTGAATTAAGAAACTTTATTGAGTACGGATATTTCTGACTGGCCATGTAAGTATGTATTATTGTGATTTTAAAAATAAATGATCATCCCTATAAAAATGGGATTAAATAAAGCTGTCTCTGGGGAACATTCCATAAAAAAAGCAATATTCCAAATATATTTCACCACATAGAGCTCTGCAGAAAGAAATTTGGGTTCCTTCCTTGATAATACTCTGCAAGTAAATGTTCATGTTTTGTTTTATTAGTGTAATTTGAATAGTTTACATTCCTTACGTAAACTTCAGCTTCACATTACTCTGAGCAACAATAAAAAACTGTAGGGATGCACTGATATTAAAATTCTGGCTGACCAATAAGCAGATAATTGTTTTCATGATAAATTCCTGTTATTAAAAGTCTTTCTTCGTTTCTTTCTTTAAATTATTTAATACTTTGTGTAGATAAAATATTGTTTTAAAAACTATAAGTGCATTTAAGGCATCATAATGTTATGATGTAGAATATGAAATTATTATTATTATTAATTATAGTGTGAAAAATGGATGTTCATAACAGTGTTGTAAAATATATAATTAAAATAACTTAAAAGTCCCCCTGTGGTGAAAATCAAGTTTTTAATGTTGTTTATTTGTCTATGTGGTGTTTTTTAATATGCTTTAAGACAAACCATGTGCAAATTCATGTCAACACCATTGTTCAGTATTTTCTCCTTAAAACTGCAGTGAACTAAAGACAATTTCAAAAACGCGGTTTGAAATCGCTGGTGTTTCTGATGTTACAAACTACCTTGTAACCAATCATGTCAACGTGATAGTAAATGAATGGATCTCTGAGCTGGTGTTAGTGAGTAGGGGCGGGGCTAATTTGCATATTCATAAATGAGATAAAGGTGTAGAGTTACATTTAAGCTATTTTAAGGCATGAAGAAATTTTTTCAAGGAAAAAGGTGTTTAAATATGTCATTTTGATGCTCATATATATAAAATTATTGAGTACAGGGGAACTTTAAGTAAATGTTACATGACAGCCAAGTTAATCTAAATGTAAAAAACTATACATAAACAATTAAATATCCAAATCTTGCTGAATTACTGATCATTTAAAAAAAAAAAAAAAGTTGCCATCCAATAGTAAATCCTGACCTGCAAGTATCATCATAATTGATTGACTCCCCATTCAGAATGCATAATTGTAAATACTTGCTGTAACTTCTCTTCTACAGGGATTTAAATGATTATGATAAACAGCTATAGTTAAATAGCCTTCATTAAAAGTCTATTACTCAAACAAAATTGTTGAATTGTCAAAGAGCTGAACAAATGTACATTTCATTTTCATGTCACTTATATCAGTGCTTCTCAACTCCAGTCCTTAGTCGGGACCCACCTCCCAGTATGTCTCACTAATTAAAACATCCGATTCAGCTCATCAGCTTGTTAAATAGGGAGACATCTAAAACGTTCAGGAGGTGGGTCCCGAGGACTGGAGTTGAGAAGCACTGACTTACGTTTTAATGCCATGCCAGCTTCCTTGACAATTTTCATGGTGAGTTAAAATACTATTTAAAAAAAAGCAATTTAAAAACTTATATAAAAGGTTTTCACCGTTCTCTACGCAACCCCAAGTAACATAAAAACTATAAATCGTCTAAACAAAACTTCCAAGAATCATTTGTACTTATGATAAAGGTCCAACAAAATCATTCTGAAAAACAATATTCAACCATCCCTCCAGTACTGCATCTAAAAATCTCATAAACAGTTATAGACAGCAAAATCTGGTTAGGAACAGACTGCCTTTGGTGTTTGGTTAAGGCTATTACTTTTAAGGGGAAAGGAAGACATTTTCTTGTCTGCTCGACATTTCCTGGCCTGTGCCCACATGTGGTTTCCCCGAGCCACACAGTAAGGCTTTAGGGGTAATAAAAGCAGAGGTGGTGATTAAGGAGCAGGAATAATGGCCTCCACAAAACCTGGAATGCGTTTAACTGCCACGCCAACCGGGGAATCATTCAGGGCCCAGCTCCATTAATATCTGGCATTATTCAGCTTTTCCAGGGCAGATGCATTTTTGACTTATTAGGCTCTGCAAAATACGGCCATTAGTGTAGCAGACGAAGAAATCCCTAACAGGGCATAAAAACAAAGATAAATTCATACTTTCAGGAACTATATAGGACAGTATCAATGTACTGTTTCACTCAACACTTAACTGTTCTGCATGTTAATTCACCCAAAAATGAAATTCACCCTCATGTCCACACCTGTAAGACCTTCGTTCATCTTCGGAACAGAAATTAATATAATTGAAATTGATTGATGAAATCCAAGATGTTTTTTTAATCCTCTAAAAAAAGCAACATAATTACCACATTCAAGGTCCAGAAAAGTAGTAAAGACATAATTAAAATAGTCAACATGACTACAGTAGTTCAACATTAATGTTATAAAGTGATGAGAATACTTTTTGTGAGCAAAACAAAATAAAATAGACAGCGCAGTGCTTCCGTGTTCTACATCAGAATGCCGACTCAGTATTGGTTGACGTTGTTCGCGTGAACAGCACGATGTGTGATGCTGACGCAGGAGCCGATAATGAGTCGGCATTCTGACGTAGAACACGCTGAAGCGCTGAACGTAAACAGCGTAGGAGAATGACAGGGGAGAGAAGAAATTGATGAATAAATTTGTTATTTTTGTTTTGTTTATGTGCACAAAAAGTATTCTTGTCGCTTCATAACATTATGATTTAACTATTAACGGTGTCTTTACTACTTTCTGACATTGAATGTGGTAATTACATTGCTTTTTATGGAGGATAAAAAAACCTCTTGGATTTCATCAAAAACATCTTAATTTGTGTTTTCCGAAGATGAACGAAGGTCTTGCGTGTTTGGAACAATATGAGGGTAAGTATTTGATGACAGAAATGTAATTTTTGGGTGAACTAACCCTTTCATTGGTTGCAAATATGTACGATTTGATTTGTATGGGGGGAAAAAAGTTTTTTTTTGTTTTACCCATAAACCTAAATGTCAATGGGCTGTAATCAGATCATACAAAAATGAACAAACTAATATGAATTTGCCACCAAGTCGCCAAAACATACGAATTGCCATAAGAACATTAGTTCCACTTGAAATTCACTTGAAATCATAGGTTGTTTCAAGCCATGCTTCCGTTATGCTTTGCTAACCTGCCTACTGATTTAACCTTGTTAAATTTTCTGAGACCTCTATAAATCCTGGATTAGGGAGGACAAATGTCACAGAGACTCTCACTCAAAGACATCCTCCATATGACTGTGTGCTCAGCACACCCAAACCCCATCACTTTCCTCATTACAGGCACTTCATGGCTCTTTAAGGCTCCAGGTTTTATCTGGGATTTCACATTTCTCCTCTCGCATTTGATATCCTCGGCCCAGTAACTCGCAATCAGGACCTGGTGCGGGGCTCTAGAGCTGCAGCGCTGCACCTTGATTTGTGCAAAGTACCAACGGTACAGCTAAGCCCTGATAATTGCAGGTCAAAAATACACTCCTGACCTCCACCTACAGAACACACTGACCTGAGCTAATGGTTAAAGTGTGGGAACAATGACGGGGGTTAACATTTTATCTGCTTCTTCAGTTGTTCTTCACTGTACCAGGGTGAGGAGTCTATGTGAAATGGTCTGCGCTTCATATGTCTGTTGAGTGTGTGTCTAATTGAAGGTAAGCAAAAAAAAAAAACTTCAGAATGTTTCAAATAAATATCCTGTTCTTAATTTTAAACACCTGCCCATAAACCTCCGAGGAATGCTAAATAAAACCAAAGCTTTCAGAGAAAGCCTTCTGTCTGGCTCTCACACTAAGACAGCAGGATTTGTAATGGCTGTAACTAAGATTAAGCAGTTCAGGCTGGACCAGCTATGTAAAAAAAATATAACTGGACTGATGTCCTTCACAGTAGGGATGTGCACTATTTAAGTACTTGTCTTCACCAACGAGTCAACAAGTAAGGCTCTGTCCCAAATGATTCCCTAAGACTTAGTAGTGTCCACACTTTGGTGATTCCCAAAAAGGATGCATCGAGGGTGGATAGCAAACACAATACGTGAAGGGACACCAAGTGTGCATCAAGTGCAACATCAAGTGTGCAATTTGGAACAAGGCCTAAAAACACTCTTCACATATTTTTAACGTAAATTTATTTTCCTTTGCGTCTTTGCCAACCATTAGCACCTATGAAAAAAAGCTAACTGTTGGAGTCATAGCCTTGAGGACAGTTCTCAGACAGCAGTTTCGGGTGACCCGGTTCTAGTCCCGACTTTCTGTCATCTCTACACTGCTCAGTCTAAGAAAGGCAAAAGGCTAAAAATGTAACATTAAAAAAATGCAATGAGGATCACTTTTATGGTGGAAAGAAGCAGCGCTACAAGAACCTCCGATTTTAGACGGAAACCAGAATGAAAAATAACATGTGAAATGCTAAAAAAGCGATAGCCTTTATAAACAGATGAGTCTTACTCAAAATGTCCGTTCCTATTTCACAGTACAGAAGACCAAAATTGGACTCTTGTTTTAATTTTTTTGACAAAGAATTTGATGTACTACAAATGTTGTCAGAACCTAAATGAGAGCAAAAAATAAGATAACAGCACCAATCATGCTTTCTTTGTGTCAACACTCCACACTCAATCAAAAAACACACAGCAGACCTTGTGCACAGCAAAACAGGGCAGGAAAAAGGTCTTGAACTTGCTTTCAATTTTGACCCCCAGAAGGGGGGCGAGGGGTAACCTAGGGGCTAGAGACGGTTCTACTAGACTGCAGCTCTGGTTTCGATTGCCCAAACTCCTGACGCCTTCCGCTGCTGCACCTGTCAGCCGTCAATAGACCCCCCGCCCGCACCCTTTCAGCATGGTGAAT